>NW_026989778.1:917058-1222744 GCF_036321535.1 Camelus dromedarius | reverse complement strand
GAGTTTGATACTGAAAAGAAACTTTGTGTTCCCAACAAGCTAGGTGAAGTACGGCTTTCACACGCACTTATCTCTCAGAACTGAGCAAGTGGAGAGACGTTCGTTCATCTAGCACCAAGGGAACGGGTTGCAGGAGACACTTTTTCTCTGCTTTCTCAGTCTGTTTCCTAGTGCCGGTTTGAAGTTCCTGCAGTTTTCACTGTAAAACCGAGTTGGAGCTTCTACCTCCCCATATATATGTATGGAATGGAGTTTGCAACTGAAAAGAAACTTTGTGTTCCCAACAAGCTAGGTGAAGTACGGCTTTCACACGCACTTATCTCTCAGAACTGAGCAAGTGGAGAGACGTTCGTTCATCTAGCACCAAGGGAACGGGTTGCAGGAGACACTTTTTCTCTGCTTTCTCAGTCTGTTTCCTAGTGCCGGTTTGAAGTTCCTGCAGTTTTCACTGTAAAACCGAGTTGGAGCTTCTACCTCCCCATATATATGTATGGAATGGAGTTTGCAACTGAAAAGAAACTTTGTGTTCCCAACAAGCTAGGTGAAGGACGGCTTTCACACACACTTATCTCTCAGAACTGAGCAAGTGGAGAGAAGTTCGTTCATCTAGCACCAAGGGAACGGGTTGCAGGAGACACTTTTTCTCTGCTTTCTCAGTCTGTTTCCTAGTGCCGGTTTGAAGTTCCTGCAGGTTTCTCTGTCAAACCTAGTTGGAGCTAGTACCTCCCCATATATATGTATGGAATGGAGTTTGCAACTGAAAAGAAACTTTGTGTTCCCAACAAGCTAGTTGAAGGACGGCTTTCACACACAATTATCCCTCGGAACTGAGCAAGTGGAGAGACGTTCATTCATCTAGCACCAAGTGAACGGGTTGCAGGAGACACTTTTTCTCTGCTTTCTCAGTCTGTTTCCTAGTGCCGGTTTGAAGTTCCTGCAGTTTTCACTTTAAAACCGAGTTGGAGCTTCTACCTCCCCTTATATATGTATGGAATGGAGTTTGCAACTGAAAAGAAACTTTGTTTTCCCAACAAGCTATGTGAAGGACGGCTTTCACACACACTTATCTCTCAGAACTGAGCAAGTGGAGAGACGTTCGTTCATCTAGCACCAATGGAACGGGTTGCAGAAGACACTTTTTCTCTGCTATCTCAGTCTTTGTCCTAGTGCCGGTTTAAAGTTCCTGCAGTTTTCACTGTCAAACCGAATTGGAGCTTGTACCTCCCCATATATAGGTAAGGAATGGAGTTTGCAACTGAAAAGAAGCTTTGTTTTCCCAACAAGCTAGGTGAAGGACGGCTTTCACACACATTTATCTCTCAGAACTGAGCAAGTGGAGAGACGTTCGTTCATTTAGCACCAAGGGAACGGGATGCAGGAGACACTTTTTCTCTTCTTTCTCAGTCTGTTTCCTAGTGCCGGTTTGAAGTTCCTGCAGTTTTCACAGTCAAACCGTTTTGGAGCTAGTACCTCCCCATATATATGCATGGAATGGAGTTTGCAACTGAAAAGAAACTTTGTGTTCCCAACAAGCTAGGTGAAGGACGGCTTTCACACACACTTATCTCTCAGAACTGAGCAAGTGGAGAGACGTTCGTTCATCTAGCACCAAGGGAACGGGTTGCAGGAGACACTTTTTCACTGCTTTCTCAGTCTGTTTCCTAGTGCCGGTTTGAAGTTCCTGCAGTTTTCACTGTAAAACCGATTTGGAGCTTCTACCTCCCCTTATATATGTATGGAATGGAGTTAGCAACTGAAAAGAAACTTTGTGTTCCCAACAATGTAGGTGAAAGGCCGCTTTCACACACACTTATCTCTCAGAACTGAGCAAGTGGAGAGACGTTCGTTCATCTAGCACCAAGGGAACGGGTTGCAGTAGACACTTTTTCTCTGCTTCCTCAGTCTGTTTCCTTGTGCCGGTGTGAAGTTCCTGCAGTTTTCACTGTAAAACCGAGTTGGAGCTTGTACCTCCCCATATATATGTATGGAATGGAGTTTGCAACTGAAAGGAAACTTTGTGTTCCCAACAAGCTAGGTGAAGGACGGCTTTCACACACACTTATCTCTCAGAACTGAGCAAGTGGAGAGACGTCCGTTCATCTAGCACCAAGGGAACGGGTTGCAGGAGACATATTTTCTCTGCTTTCTCAGTCTGTTTCCTAGTGCCGGTTTGAAGTTCCTGCAGTTTTCACTGTCAAACCGAGTTGGAGCTTCTACCTCCCCATATATATGTATGGATTGGAGTTTGCAACTGAAAAGAAACTTTGTGTTCCCCAAAAGCTAGGTGAAGGACGGCTTTCACACACACTTATCTCTGAGAACAGAGCAAGTGGAGAGACGTTCGTTCATCTAGCACCAAGGGAACGGGTTGCAGGAGCCACTTTTTCTCTGCTTTCTCAGTCTGTTTCCTAGTGCCGGTTTGAAGTTCCTGCAGTTTTCACTGTCAAACCGAGTTGGAGCTAGTACCTCCCCACATATATGTATGGAATGGATTTTGCAACTGAAAAGAATCTTTGTATTCCCAAAAATCTAGGTGAAGGACTGCTTTCACACGCACTTATCTCTCAGAACTGAGCATGTGGAGAGACGTTCGTTCATCTAGCACCAAGGGAACGGGTTGCAGGAGACACTTTTTCTCTGCTTTCTCAGTCTGTTTCCTAGTGCCGGTTTGAAGTTCCTGCAGTTTTCACTGTAAAACCGAGTTGGAGCTTCTACCTCCCCATATATATGTATGGAATGGAGTTTGCAACTGAAAAGAAAATTTGTGTTCCCAACAAGCTAGGTGAAGGAGGCTTTCACACACAATTATCTCTCAGAACAGAGCTAGTGGAGAGACGTTCGTTCATCTAGCACCAAGGGAACGGGTTGCAGGAGTCACTTTTTCTCTGCTTTCTCAGTCTGTTTCCTAGTGCCGGTTTGAAGTTCCTGCAGTTTTCACTGTAAAACCGAGTTGGAGCTTCTACCTCCCCATATATATGTATGGAATGGAGTTTGCAACTGAAAAGAAACTTTGTGTTCCCAACAAGCTAGGTGAAGGACGGCTTTCACACACACTTATCTCTCAGAACTGAGCAAGTGGAGAGACGTTCGCTCATCTAGCACCAAGGGAACGGGTTGCAGGAGACACTTTTTCTCTGCTTTCTCAGTCTGTTTCCTAGTGCCGGTTTGAAGTTCCTGCAGTTTTCACTGTAAAACCGAGTTGGAGCTAGTACCTCCCCATATATATGTGTGGAATGGAGTTTGCAACTGAAAAGAAACTTTGTGTTCCCAACAAGCTAGTTGAAGGACGGCTTTCACACACACTTATCTCTCAGAACTTAGCAAGTGGAGAGACGTTCGTTCATCTAGCACCAAGGGAACGGGTTGCAGGAGACACTTTTTCTCTGCTTCCTCAGTCTGTTTCCTAGTGCCGGTTTGAAGTTCCTGCAGTTTTCACTGTAAAACCGTGTTGGAGCTTCTACCTCCCCATATATATGTATGGATTGGAGTTTGCATCTGAAAAGAAACTTTGTGTTCCCAACAAGCTAGGTGAAGGACGGCTTTCACACACACTTATCTCTAAGAACTGAGCAAGTGGAGAGAAGTTCGTTCATCTAGCACCAAGGGAACGGGTTGCAGGAGACACTTTTTCTCTTCTTTCTCAGTCTGTTTCCAAGTGCCGGTTTGAAGTTCCTGCAGTTTTCTCTGTCAAACCTAGTTGGAGCTAGTACCTCCCCATATATATATATGGAATGGAGTTTGCAACTGAAAAGAAACTTTGTGTTCCCAACAAGCTAGTTGAAGGACGGCTTTCACACACAATTATCCCTCGGAACTGAGCAAGTGGAGAGACGTTCATTCATCTAGCACCAAGTGAACGGGTTGCAGGAGACACTTTTTCTCTGCTTTCTCAGTCTGTTTCCTAGTGCCGGTTTGAAGTTCCTGCAGTTTTCACTGTAAAACCGAGTTGGAGCTTCTACCTCCCCTTATATATGTATGGAATGGAGTTTGCAACTGAAAAGAAACTTTGTTTTCCCAACAAGCTATGTGAAGGACGGCTTTCACACACACTTATCTCTCAGAACTGAGCAAGTGGAGAGACGTTCGTTCATCTAGCACCAATGGAACGGGTTGCAGGAGACACTTTTTCTCTGCTATCTCAGTATTTGTCCTAGTGCCGGTTTAAAGTTCCTGCAGTTTTCACTGTCAAACCGAATTGGAGCTTGTACCTCCCCATATATAGGTAAGGAATGGAGTTTGCAACTGAAAAGAAGCTTTGTTTTCCCAACAAGCTAGGTGAAGGACGGCTTTCACACACATTTATCTCTCAGAACTGAGCAAGTGGAGAGACGTTCGTTCATTTAGCACCAAGGGAACGGGATGCAGGAGACACTTTTTCTCTTCTTTCTCAGTCTGTTTCCTAGTGCCGGTTTGAAGTTCCTGCAGTTTTCACAGTCAAACCGTTTTGGAGCTAGTACCTCCCCATATATATGCATGGAATGGAGTTTGCAACTGAAAAGAAACTTTGTGTTCCCAACAAGCTAGGTGAAGGACGGCTTTCACACACACTTATCTCTCAGAACTGAGCAAGTGGAGAGACGTTCGTTCATCTAGCACCAAGGGAACGGGTTGCAGGAGACACTTTTTCACTGCTTTCTCAGTCTGTTTCCTAGTGCCGGTTTGAAGTTCCTGCAGTTTTCACTGTAAAACCGATTTGGAGCTTCTACCTCCCCTTATATATGTATGGAATGGAGTTAGCAACTGAAAAGAAACTTTGTGTTCCCAACAATCTAGGTGAAAGGCCGCTTTCACACACACTTATCTCTCAGAACTGAGCAAGTGGAGAGACGTTCGTTCATCTAGCACCAAGGGAACGGGTTGCAGTAGACACTTTTTCTCTGCTTCCTCAGTCTGTTTCCTAGTGCCGGTGTGAAGTTCCTGCAGTTTTCACTGTAAAACCGAGTTGGAGCTTGTACCTCCCCATATATATGTATGGAATGGAGTTTGCAACTGAAAAGAAACTTTGTGTTCCCAACAAGCTAGGTGAAGGACGGCTTTCACACACACTTATCTCTCAGAACTGAGCAAGTGGAGAGACGTCCGTTCATCTAGCACCAAGGGAACGGTTTGCAGGAGACATATTTTCTCTGCTTTCTCAGTCTGTTTCCTAGTGCCGTTTTGAAGTTCCTGCAGTTTTCACTGTCAAACCGAGTTGGAGCTTCTACCTGCCCATATATATGTATGGAATGGAGTTTGCAACTGAAAAGAAACTTTGTGTTCCCAACAAGCTAGGTGAAGGACGGCTTTCACACACACTTATCTCTCAGAACAGAGCAAGTGGAGAGACGTTCGTTCATCTAGCACCAAGGGAACGGGTTGCAGGAGCCACTTTTTCTCTGCTTTCTCAGTCTGTTTCCTAGTGCCGGTTTGAAGTTCCTGCAGTTTTCACTGTCAAACCGAGTTGGAGCTAGTACCTCCCCACATATATGTATGGAATGCATTTTGCAACTGAAAAGAATCTTTGTATTCCCAAAAATCTAGGTGAAGGACTGCTTTCACACGCACTTATCTCTCAGAACTGAGCATGTGGAGAGACGTTCGTTCATCTAGCACCAAGGGAACGGGTTGCAGGAGACACTTTTTCTCTGCTTTCTCAGTCTGTTTCCTAGTGCCGGTTTGAAGTTCCTGCAGTTTTCTCTGTAAAACCGAGTTGGAGCTTCTACCTCCCCATATATATGTATGGAATGGAGTATGCAACTGAAAAGAAAATTTGTGTTCCCAGCAAGCTAGGTGAAGGAGGCTTTCACACACAATTACCTCTCAGAACTGAGCAAGTGGAGAGTCGTTCTTTCATCTAGCACCAAGGGAACGGGTTGCAGGAGACACTTTCTCTCTGCTTTCTCAGTCTGTTTCCTAGTGCCGGTTTGAAGTTCCTGCATTTTTCACTGTAAATCCGAGTTGGAGCTTGTACCTCCCCATATATATGTATGGAATGGAGTTTGCAACTGAAAAGAAACTTTGTGTTCCCAACAAGCTAGGTGAAGGACGGCTTTCACACACACTTATCTCTCAGAACAGAGCTAGTGGAGAGACGTTCGTTCATCTAGCACCAAGGGAACGGGTTGCAGGAGTCACTTTTTCTCTGCTTTCTCAGTCTGTTTCCTAGTGCCGGTTTGAAGTTCCTGCAGTTTTCACTGTAAAACCGAGTTGGAGCTTCTACCTCCCCATATATATGTATGGAATGGAGTTTGCAACTGAAAAGAAACTTTGTGTTCCCAACAAGCTAGGTGAAGGACGGCTTTCACACACACTTATCTCTCAGAACTGAGCAAGTGGAGAGACGTTCGTTCATGTAGCACCAAGGGAAAGGGTTGCAGGAGAAACTTTTCCTCTGCTTTCTCAGTCTGTTTCCTAGTGCCGGTTTGAAGTTCCTGCAGTTTTCTCTGTCAAACCTAGTTGGAGCTAGTACCTCCCCATATATATGTATGGAATGGTGCTTGCAACTGAAAAGAAACTTTGTGTTCCCAACAAGCTAGGTGAAGGGCGGCATTCACACACACTTATCTCTCAGAACTGAACAAGTGGACAGACGTTCGTTCATCTACCACCAAGGGAACGGGTTGCAGGAGACACTTTTTCTCTGCTTTCTCAGTTTGTTTCCTAGTGCCGGTTGGAAGTTCCTGCAGTTTTCACTGGAAAACCGAGTTGGAGCTTGTACCTCCCCATATATATTTATGGAATGGGGTTTGCAACTGAAAAGAAACTTTGTGTTCCCAAGAAGCTAGTTGAAGTAAGGCTTTCACACAGAATTATCTCTCGGAACTGAGCAAGTGGAGAGACGTTCGTTCATCTAGCACCAAGGGAACGGGTTGCAGGAGACACTTTTTCTCTGCTTCCTCAGTCTGTTTCC
This sequence comes from Camelus dromedarius, assembly GCF_036321535.1. Taxonomy (NCBI): domain Eukaryota; kingdom Metazoa; phylum Chordata; class Mammalia; order Artiodactyla; family Camelidae; genus Camelus; species Camelus dromedarius. Next base: position 1,215,855 of record NW_026989778.1, on the reverse strand, counting down.
TAGTGCCGGTTTGAAGTTCCTGCAGTTTTCACTGTAAAACCGAGTTGGAGCTTGTACCTCCCCATATATATGTATGGAATGGAGTTTGCAACTGAAAAGAAACTTTGTGTTCCCAACAAGCTAGGTGAAGGACGGCTTTCACACACACTTATCTCTCAGAATTGACCAAGTGGACAGACTTTCGTTCATTTAGCACCAAGTGAACATGTTGCAGGAGACAGTTATTCTCTGCTTTCTCAGTCTGTTTCCTAGTGCCGGTTTGAAGTTCCTGCAGTTTTCACTGTCAAACCGAGTTGGAGTTTCTACCTCCCCATATGTATGTATGGAATGGAGTTTGCAACTGAAAAGAAACTTTGTGTTCCCAACAAGCTAGGTGAAGGACGGCTTTCACACACACTTATCTCTAAGAACTGAGCTAGTGGAGAGACGTTCGTTCATCTAGCACCAAGGGAACGGGTTGCAGGAGACACTTTTTCTCTGCTTTCTCAGTCTGTTTCCTAGTGCCGGTTTGAAGTTCCTGCAGTTTTCACTGTAAAACCGAGTTGGAGCTAGTACCTCCCCATATATATGTATGGAATGGAGTTTGCAACTGAAAAGAAACTTTGTGTTCCCAACAAGCTAGTTGAAGGACGGCTTTCACACACACTTATCTCTCAGAACTTAGCAAGTGGAGAGACGTTCGTTCATCTAGCACCAAAGGAACGGGTTGCAGGAGACACATTTTCTCTGCTTTCTCAGTCTGTTTCCTAGTGCCGGTTTGAAGTTCCTGCAGTTTTCACTGTAAACCCGAGTTGGAGCTTCTACCTCCCCATATATATGTATGGAATGGAGTTTGCAACTGAAAAGAAACTTTGTGTTCCCAACAAGCTAGGTGAAGGACGGCATTCACACACACTTATCTCTCAGAACTGAGCAAGTGGACAGACGTTCGTTCATCTACCACCAAGGGAACGGTTTACAGGAGACACTTTTTCTCTGTTTCTCAGTCTGTTTCCTAGTGCCGGTTTGAAGTTCCTGCAGTTTTCACTGTCAAACCGAGTTGGAGCTAGTACCTCCCCATATATATGTATGGAATGGGGTTTGCAAATGAAAAGAAACTTTGTGTTCCCAAGAAGCTAGTTGAAGGACGGCTTTCACACACAATTATCTCTCGGAACTGAGCAAGTGGAGAGACGTTCGTTCATCTAGCACCAAGGGAACGGGTTGCAGGAGACACTTTTTCTCTGCTTTCTCAGTCTTTTCCTAGTGCCGGTTTGAAGTTCCTGCAGTTTTCACTGTAAAACCGAGTTGGAGCTAGTACCACCCCATATATATGTATGGAATGGAGTTTACAACTGAAAAGAAACTTTGTGTTCCCAACAAGCTAGGTGAAGGACGGCTTTCACACACACTTATCTCTCAGAACTGAGCAAGTGGAGAGACGTTCGTTCATCTAGCACCAAGGGAACGGGTTGCAGGAGACACTTTTTCTCTGCTTTCAAGGCTGTTTCCTAGTGCCGGTTTGAAGTTCCTGCAGTTTTCACTGTAAAACAGATTTGGAGCTTCTACCTCCCCTTATATATGTATGGAATGGAGTTTGCAACTGAAAAGAATCTTTGTGTTCCCAACAAGCTAGGTGAAAGACGGCTTTCACACACACTTATCTCTCAGAACTGAGCAAGTGGAGAGACGTTCGTTCATCTAGCACCAAGGGAACGCGTTGCAGGAGACAGTTTTTCTCTGCTTCCTCAGTCTGTTTCCTATTGCCGGTTTGAAGTTCCTGCAGTTTTCACTGTAAAACCGAGTTGGAGCTTGTACCTCCCCTTATATATGTATGGAATGGAGTTTGCAACTGAAAAGAAACTTTGTGTTCCCCACAAGCTAGGTGAAGGACGGCTTTCACACACACTTATCTCTCAGAACTGAGCAAGTGGAGAGACGTTCGTTCATCTAGCACCAAGGGAACGGGTTGCAGGAGACACTTTTTCTCTGTTTCTCAGTCTGTTTCCTAGTGCCGGTTTGAAGTTCCTGCAGTTTTCACTGTAAAACCGAGTTGGAGCTTGTACCTCCCCATATATATGTATGGAATGGAGTTTGCAACTGAAAAGAAACTTTGTGTTCCCTACAAGCTAGGTGAAGGATGGCTTTCACGCACACTTATCTCTCAGAACTGAGCAAGTGGAGAGACGTTCGTTCATTTAGCACCAAGGGAACGGGTTGCAGGAGACACTTTTTCTCTGCTTTCTCAGTCTGTTTCCTAGTGCCGGTTTGAAGTTCCTGCAGTTTTAACTGTCAAACAGAGTTGGAGCTTGTACCTCCCCATATATATGTATGGAATGGAGTTTGCAACTGAAAAGAAACTTTGTGTTCCCAACAAGCTAGGTGAAGGACGGCTTTCACACACACTTATCTCTCAGAACTGAGCAAGTGGAGAGACGTTCGTTCATTTAGCACCAAGGGAACGGGTTGCAGGAGACACTTTTTCTCTGCTTCCTCAGTCTGTTTCCTAGTGCCGATTCGAAGTTCCTGCAGTTTACACTGTCAAACAGAGTTGGAGCTTCTACCTCCCCTTATATATGTATGGAATGGAGTTTGCAACTGAAAAGAAACTTTGTGTTCCCATCCAGCTAGGTGAAAGACGGCTTTCACACACACTTATCTCTCAGAACTGAGCAAGTGGAGAGACGTTCGTTCATCTAGCACAAAGGGAACGGGTTGCAGGAGACACTTTTTCTCTGCTTCCTCAGTCTGTTTCCTAGTGCCGGTTTGAAGTTCCTGCAGTTTTCACTGTAAAACCGAGTTGGAGCTTGTACCTCCCCATATATATGTATGGAATGGAGTTTGCAACTGAAAAGAAACTTTGTGTTCCCAACAAGCTAGGTGAAGGACGGCTTTCACACACACTTAACTCTCAAAACTAAGCAAGTGGACAGACGTTCGTTCATCTACCACCAAGGGAACGGGTTGCAGGAGACACTTTTTCTCTGCTTTCTCAGTCTGTTTCCTAGTGCCGGTTTGAAGTTCCTGCAGTTTTCACTGTCAAACAGAGTTGGAGCTTCTACCTCCCCATATATATGTATGGAATGGAGTTTGAAACTGAAAAGAAACTTTGTGTTCCCAACAAGCTAGGTGAAGTACGGCTTTCACACACATTTATCTCTCAGAACTGAGCAAGTGGACAGACGTTCGTTCATCTAGCACCAAGGGAACGGGTTGCAGGAGACACATTTTCTCTGCTTTCTCAGTCTGTTTCCTAGTGCCGGTTTGAAGTTCCTGCAGTTTTCACTGTAAAACCGATTTGGAGCTAGTACCTCCCCATATATATTTATGGAAAGGAGTTTGCAACTGAAAAGAAACTTTGTGTTCCCAACAAGCTATGTGAAGTTCGGCATTCACACACACTTATCTCTCAGAACTGAGCAAGTGGACAGACTTTCGTTCATCTACCACCAAGGGAACGGGTTGCAGGAGACACTTTTTCTCTGCTTTCTCAGTCTGTTTCCTAGTGCCGGTTTGAAGTTCCTGCAGTTTTCACTGTCAAACCGAGTTGGAGCTTGTACCTCCCCATATATATGTATGGAATGCAGTTTGCAACTGAAAAGAAACTTTGTGTTCCCAAGAAGCTAGTTGAAGGACGGCTTTCACACACAATTATCTCTCGGAACTGAGCAAGTGGAGAGACGTTCGTTCATCTAGCACCAAGGGAACGGGTTGCAGGAGACACTTTTTCTCTGCTTTCTCAGTCTGTTTCCTAGTGCCGGTTTGAAGTTCCTGCAGTTTTCAGTGTAAAACCGACTTGGAGCTTCTACCTCCCCATATATATGTATGGAATGGAGTTTGCAACTGAAAAGAAACTTTGTGTTCCCAACAATCTAGGTGAAGGACGGCTTTCACACACAATTATCTCTCAGAACTGAGCAAGTGGAGAGACGTTCGTTCATCTAGCACCAAGGGAACGGGTTGCAGGAGACAATTTTTCTCTGCTTTCTCAGTCTGTTTCCTAGTGCCGGTTTGAAGTTCCTGCAGTTTTCACTGTAAAACCGATTTGGAGCTTCCACCTCCCCTTATATATGTATGGAATGGAGTTTGCAACTGAAAAGAAACTTTGTGTTCCCAACAAGCTAGGTGAAAGACGGCTTTCACACACACTTATCTCTCAGAACTGAGCAAGTGGAGAGACGTTCGTTCATTTAGCACCAAGGGAACGGGTTGCTGGAGACACTTTTTCTCTGCTTTCTCAGTCTGTTTCCTAGTGCCGGTTTGAAGTTCCTGAAGTTTTCACTGTCAAACAGAGTTGGAGCTTCTACCTCCCCATATATATGTATGGAATGGAGTTTGCAACTGAAAAGAAACTTTGTGTTCCCAACAAGCTAGGTGAAGGACGGCTTTCACACACACTTATCTCTCAGAACTGAGCAAGTGGAGAGACGTTCGTTCATTTAGCACCAAGGGAACGGGTTGCAATAGACACTTTTTCTCTGCTTTCTCAGTCTGTTTCCTAGTGCCGGTTTGAAGTTCCTGCAGTTTTCACTGTCAAACAGAGTTGGAGCTTCTACCTCCCCATATATATGTATGGAATGGAGTTTGCAACTGAAAAGAAACTTTGTGTTCCCAACAAGCTAGGTGAAGGACGGCTTTCACACACACTTATCTCTCAGAATTGAGCAAGTGGAGAGACGTTCGTTCATTTAGCACCAAGGGAACGGGTTGCAGGAGACACTTTTTCTCTGCTTTCTCAGTCTGTTTCCTAGTGCCGGTTTGAAGTTCCTGCAGTTTTCACTGTCAAACCGAGTTGGAGCTTCTACCTCCCCATATATATGTATGGAATGGAGTTTGCAACTGAAAAGAAACTTTGTGTTCCCAACAAGCTAGGTGAAGGACGGCTTTCACACACACTTATCTCTCAGAACTGAGCAAGTGGAGAGACGTTCGTTCATCTAGCACCAAGGGAACGGGTTGCAGGAGACACTTTTTCTCTGCTTTCTCAGTCTGTTTCCTAGTGCCGGTTTGTAGTTCCTGCAGTGTTCACTGTCAAACCGAGTTGGAGCTTCTACCTCCCCATATATATGTATGGAATGGAGTTTGAAACTGAAAAGAAACTTTGTGTTCCCAACAAGCTAGTTGAAGGACGGCTTTCACACACACTTATCTCTCAGAACTGAGCAAGTGGAGAGACGTTCGTTCATCTAGCACCAAGGGAACGGGTTGCAGGAGACACTTTTTCTCTGCTTTCTCAGTCTGTTTCCTAGTGCCGGTTTGAAGTTCCTGCAGTTTTCACTGTCAAAACGAGTTGGAGCTAGTACCTCCCCATATATATGTATGGAATGGAGTTTGCAACTGAAAAGAAACTTTGTGTTCCCAACAAGCTAGTTGAAGGACGGCTTTCACACACACTTTTCTCTCAGAACTGAGCAAGTGGAGAGACGTTCGTTCATCTAGCACCAAGGGAACGGGTTGCAGGAGACACTTTTTCTCTGCTTCCTCAGTCTGTTTCCTAGTGCCGGTTTGAAGTTCCTGCAGTTTTCACTGTAAAACCGAGTTGGAGCTTGTACCTCCCCATATATATGTATGGAATGGAGTTTGCAACTGAAAAGAAACTTTGTGTTCCCAACAAGCTAGGTGAAGGACGGCTTTCACACACACTTATCTCTCAGAACTGAGCAAGTGGAGAGACGTTCGTTCATTTAGCACCAAGGGAACGGGTTGCAGGAGACACTTTTTCTCTGCTTTCTCAGTCTGTTTCCTAGTGCCGGTTTGAAGTTCCTGCAGTTTTCACTGTCAAACAGAGTTGGAGCTTCTACCTCCCCATATATATGTATGGAATGGAGTTTGCAACTGAAAAGAAACTTTGTGTTCCCAACAAGCTAGGTGAAGGACGGCTTTCACACACACTTATCTCTCAGAACTGAGCAAGTGGAGAGACGTTCGTTCATCTAGCACCAAGGGAACGGGTTGCAGGAGACACTTTTTCTCTGCTTTCTCAGTCTGTTTCCTAGTGCCGGTTTGAAGTTCCTGCAGTTTTCACTGTAAAACCGAGTTGGAGTTTGTACCTCCCCATATATATGTATGGAATGGAGTTTGCAACTGAAAAGAAACTTTGTGTTCCCAACAAGCTAGGTGAAGAACGGCTTTCACACACACTTATCTCTCAGAACTGAGCAAGTGGAGAGACGTTCGTTCATTTAGCACAAAGGGAACGGGTTGCAGGAGACACTTTTTCTCTGCTTTCTCATTCTGTTTCCTAGTGCCGGTTTGAAGTTCCTGCAGTTTTCACTGTAAAACCGAGTTGGAGCTTCTACCTCCCCATATATATGTATGGAATGGAGTTTGAAACTGAAAAGAAACTTTGTGTTCCCAACAAGCTAGGTGAAGGACGGCTTTCACACACACTTATCTCTCAGAACTGAGCAAGTGGAGAGACGTTCGTTCATCTAGCACCAAGGGAACGGGTTGCAGGAGACACTTTTTCTCTGCTTTCTCAGTCTGTTTCCTAGTGCCGGTTTGAAGTTCCTGCAGTTTTCACTGTCAAACCGAGTTGGAGCTAGTACCTCCCCATATATATGTATGGAATGGAGTTTGCAACTGAAAAGAAACTTTGTGTTCCCAACAAGCTAGTTGAAGGACGGCTTTCACACACACTTATCTCTCAGAACTGAGCAAGTGGAGAGACGTTCGTTCATCTAGCACCAAGGGAACGGGTTGCAGGAGACACATTTTCTCTGCTTTCTCAGTCTGTTTCCTAGTGCCGGTTTGAAGTTCCTGCAGTTTTCACTGTAAAACCGAGTTGGAGCTTGTACCTCCCCATATATATGTATGGAATGGAGTTTGCAACTGAAAAGAAACTTTGTGTTCCCAACAAGCTAGGTGAAGGACGGCATTCACACACACTTATCTCTCAGAACTGAGCAAGTGGACAGACGTTTGTTCATCTACCACCAAGGGAACGGGTTGCAGGAGACACTTTTTCTCTGTTTCTCAGTCTGTTTCCTAGTGCCGTTTTGAAGTTCCTGCAGTTTTCACTGTAAAACCGAGTTGGAGCTTGTACCTCCCCATATATATGTATGGAATGGAGTTTGCATCTGAAAAGAAATTTTGTGTTCCCAACACGCTAGGTGAAGGACGGCTTTCAAACACACTTATCTCTCAGAACTGAGCAAGTGGAGAGACGTTCGTTCATTTAGCACCAAGGGAACGGGTTGCATGAGACACTTTTTCTCTGCTTTCTCAGTCTGTTTCCTAGTGCCGGTTTGAAGTTCCTGCAGTTTTCACTGTCAAACCGAGTTGGAGCTTCTACCTCCCCATATATATGTATGGAATGGAGTTTGCCACTGAAAAGAAACTTTGTGTTCCCAACAAGCTAGTTGAAGGACGGCTTTCACACAAACTTATCTCTCAGAACTGAGCAAGTGGAGAGACGTTCGTTCATCTAGCACCAAGGGAACGGGTTGCAGGAGACATTTTTTTCTGCTTTCTCAGTCTGTTTCCTAGTGCCGGTTTGTAGTTCCTGCAGTTTTCACTGTAAAACCGAGTTGGAGCTAGTACCTCCCCATATATATGTATGGAATGGAGTTTGCAACTGAAAAGAAACTTTGTGTTCCCAACAAGCTAGTTGAAGGACGGCTTTCACACACACTTATCTCTCAGAACTGAGCAAGTGGAGAGACGTTCGTTCATCTAGCACCAAGGGAACGGGTTGCAGGAGACACTTTTTCTCTGCTTTCTCAGTCTGTTTCCTAGTGCCGTTTTGAAGTTCCTGCAGTTTTCACTGTCAAACCGAGTTGGAGCTAGTACCTCCCCATATATATGTATGGAATGGAGTTTGCAACTGAAAAGAAACTTTGTGTTCCCAACAAGCTAGGTGAAGGACGGCTTTCACACACACTTATCTCTCAGAACTGAGCAAGTGGAGAGACGTTCGTTCATCTAGCACCAAGGGAACGGGTTGCAGGAGACACTTTTTCTCTGCTTTCTCAGTCTGTTTCCTAGTGCCGGTTTGAAGTTCCTGCAGTGTTCACTGTCAAACCGAGTTGGAGCTAGTACCTCCCCATATATATGTATGGAATGGAGTTTGCAACTGAAAAGAAACTTTGTGTTCCCAACAAGCTAGTTGAAGGACGGCTTTCAAACACAATTATCTCTCAGAACTGAGCAAGTGGAGAGACGTTCGTTCATCTAGCACCAAGGGAACGGGTTGCAGGAGACACATTTTCTCTGCTTTCTCAGTCTGTTTCCTAGTGCCGGTTTGAAGTTCCTGCAGTTTTCACTGTAAAACCGAGTTGGAGCTTGTACCTCCCCATATATATGTATGGAATGGAGTTTGCAACTGAAAAGAAACTTTGTGTTCCCAACAAGCTAGTTGAAGGACGGCATTCACACACACTTATCTCTCAGAACTGAGCAAGGGGACAGACGTTCGTTCATCTACCACCAAGGGAACGGGTGGCAGGAGACACTTTTTCTCTGTTTCTCAGTCTGTTTCCTAGTGCCGTTTTGAAGTTCCTGCAGTTTTCACTGTCAAACCGAGTTGGAGCTAGTACCTCCCCATATATATGTATGGAATGGGGTTTGCAACTGAAAAGAAACTTTGTGTTCCCAAGAAGCTATTTGAAGGACGGCTTTCACACACAATTATCTCTCGGAACTGAGCAAGTGGAGAGACGTTCGTTCATCTAGCACCAAGGGAAAGGGTTGCAGGAGACACTTTTTCTCTGCTTTCTCAGTCTGTTTCCTAGTGCCGGTTTGAAGTTCCTGCAGTTTTCACTGTAAAACCGAGTTGGAGCTTCTACCTCCCCATATATATGTATGGAATGGAGTTTGCAACTGAAAAGAAACTTTGTGTTCCCTACAAGCTAGGTGAAGTACGGCTTTCACACACACTTATCTCTCAGAACTGAGCAAGTGGAGAGACGTTCGTTCATCTAGCACCAAGGGAACGGTTTGCAGGAGACAATTTTTCTCTGCTTTCTCAGTCTGTTTCCTAGTGCCGGTTTGAAATTCCTGCAGTTTTCTCTGTAAAAGCGATTTGGAGCTTCTACCTCCCCTTATATATGTATGGAATGGAGTTTGCAACTGAAAAGAAACTTTGTGTTCCCAACAAGCTAGGTGAAAGACGGCTTTCACACACACTTATCTCTCAGAACTGAGCAAGTGGAGAGACGTTCGTTCATCTAGCACCAAGGGAACGGGTTGCAGGAGACACTTTTTCTCTGCTTCCTCATTCTGTTTCCTAGTGCCGGTTTGAAGTTCCTGCAGTTTTCACTGTAAAACCGAGTTGGACCTTCTACCTCCCCATATATATGTATGGAATGGAGTTTGAAACTGAAAAGAAACTTTGTGTTCCCAACAAGCTAGGTGAAGGACGGCTTTCACACACACTTACCCCTCAGAATTGAGCAAGTGGAGAGACGTTCGTTCATCTAGCACCAAGGGAACGGGTTGCAGGAGACACTTTTTCTCTGCATTCTCAGTCTCTTTCCTAGTGCCGGTTTGAAGTTCCTGCAGTTTTCACTGTCAAACCGAGTTGGAGCTAGTACCTCCCCATATATATGTATGGAATGGAGTTTGCAACTGAAAAGAAACTTTGTGTTCCCAACAAGCTAGTTGAAGGACGGCTTTCACACACACTTATCTCTCAGAACTGAGCAAGTGGACAGACTTTCGTTCATCTAGCACCAAGGGAACGGGTTGCAGGAGACACATTTTCTCTGCTTTCTCAGTCTGTTTCCTAGTGCCGGTTTGAAGTTCCTGCAGTTTTCACTGTAAAACCGAGTTGGAGCTTGTACCTCCCCATATATATGTATGGAATGGAGTTTGCAACTGAAAAGAAACTTTGTGTTCCCAACAAGCTATGTGAAGGACGGCATTCACACACACTTATCTCTCAGAACTGAGCAAGTGGACAGACGTTTGTTCATCTACCACCAAGGGAACGGGTTGCAGGAGACACTTTTTCTCTGTTTCTCAGTCTGTTTCCTAGTGCCGTTTTGAAGTTCCTGCAGTTTTCACTGTAAAACCGAGTTGGAGCTTGTACCTCCCCATATATATGTATGGAATGGAGTTTGCATCTGAAAAGAAATTTTGTGTTCCCAACACGCTAGGTGAAGGACGGCTTTCAAACACACTTATCTCTCAGAACTGAGCAAGTGGAGAGACGTTCGTTCATTTAGCACCAAGGGAACGGGTTGCATGAGACACTTTTTCTCTGCTTTCTCAGTCTGTTTCCTAGTGCCGGTTTGAAGTTCCTGCAGTTTTCACTGTCAAACCGAGTTGGAGCTTCTACCTCCCCATATATATGTATGGAATGGAGTTTGCAACTGAAAAGAAACTTTGTGTTCCCAACAAGCTAGGTGAAGGACGGCTTTCACACACACTTAACTCTCAGAACTGAGCAAGTGGAGAGACGTTCGTTCATCTAGCACCAAGGGAACGGGTTGCAGGAGACACTTTTTCTCTGCTTTCTCAGTCTGTTTCCTAGTGCCGGTTTGTAGTTCCTGCAGTTTTCACTGTAAAACCGAGTTGGAGCTAGTACCTCCCCATATATATGTATGGAATGGAGTTTGCAACTGAAAAGAAACTTTGTGTTCCCAACAAGCTAGTTGAAGGACGGCTTTCACACACACTTATCTCTCAGAACTGAGCAAGTGGAGAGACGTTCGTTCATCTAGCACCAAGGGAACGGGTTGCAGGAGACACTTTTTCTCTGCTTTCTCAGTCTGTTTCCTAGTGCCGGTTTGAAGTTCCTGCAGTTTTCACTGTCAAACCGAGTTGGAGCTAGTACCTCCCCATATATATGTATGGAATGGAGTTTGCAACTGAAAAGGAACTTTGTGTTCCCAACAAGCTAGTTGAAGGACGGCTTTCACACACACTTATCTCTCAGAACTGAGCAAGTGGAGAGACGTTCGTTCATCTAGCACCAAGGGAACGGGTTGCAGGAGACACTTTTTCTCTTCTTCCTCAGTCTGTTTCCTAGTGCCGGTTTGAAGTTCCTGCAGTTTTCACTGTAAAACCGAGTTGGAGCTTGTACCTCCCCATATATATGTATGGAATGGAGTTTGCAACTGAAAAGAAACTTTGTGTTCCCAAAAAGCTAGGTGAAGGACGGCTTTCACACACACTTATCTCTCAGAACTGAGCAAGTGGAGAGACGTTCGTTCATTTAGCACCAAGGGAACGGGTTGCAGGAGAGACTTTTTCTCTGCTTTCTCATTCTGTTTCCTAGTGCCGGTTTGAAGTTCCTGCAGTTTTCACTGTCAAAAAGTGTTGGAGCTTCTACCACCCCATATATATGTATGGAATGGAGTTTGAAACTGAAAAGAAACTTTGTGTTCCCAACAAGCTAGGTGAAGGACGGCTTTCACACACACTTATCTCTCAGAACTGAGCAAGTGGAGAGACGTTCGTTCATCTAGCACCAAGGGAACGGGTTGCAGGAGACACTTTTTCTCTGCTTTCTCAGTCTGTTTCCTAGTGCCGGTTTGAAGTTCCTGCAGTGTTCACTGTCAAACCGAGTTGGAGCTAGTACCTCCCCATATATATGTATGGAATGGAGTTTGCAACTGAAAAGAAACTTTGTGTTCCCAACAAGCTAGTTGAAGGACGGCTTTCAAACACAATTATCTCTCAGAACTGAGCAAGTGGAGAGACGTTCGTTCATCTAGCACCAAGGGAACGGGTTGCAGGAGACACATTTTCTCTGCTTTCTCAGTCTGTTTCCTAGTGCCGGTTTGAAGTTCCTGCAGTTTTCACTGTAAAACCGAGTTGGAGATTGTACCTCCCCATATATATGTATGGAATGGAGTTTGCAACTGAAAAGAAACTTTGTGTTCCCAACAAGCTAGGTGAAGGACGGCATTCACACACACTTATCTCTCAGAACTGAGCAAGTGGACAGACGTTCGTTCATCTACCACCAAGGGAACGGGTGGCAGGAGACACTTTTTCTCTGTTTCTCAGTCTGTTTCCTAGTGCCGTTTTGAAGTTCCTGCAGTTTTCACTGTCAAACCGAGTTGGAGCTTGTACCTCCCCATATATATGTATGGAATGGGGTTTGCAACTGAAAAGAAACTTTGTGTTCCCAAGAAGCTATTTGAAGGACGGCTTTCACACACAATTATCTCTCGGAACTGAGCAAGTGGAGAGACGTTCGTTCATCTAGCACCAAGGGAAAGGGTTGCAGGAGACACTTTTTCTCTGCTTTCTCAGTCTGTTTCCTAGTGCCGGTTTGAAGTTCCTGCAGTTTTCACTGTAAAACCGAGTGGGAGCTTCTACCTCCCCATATATATGTATGGAATGGAGTTTGCAACTGAAAAGAAACTTTGTGTTCCCTACAAGCTAGGTGAAGGACGGCTTTCACACACACTTATCTCTCAGAACTGAGCAAGTGGAGAGACGTTCGTTCATCTAGCACCAAGGGAACGGTTTGCAGGAGACAATTTTTCTCTGCTTTCTCAGTCTGTTTCCTAGTGCCGGTTTGAAATTCCTGCAGTTTTCTCTGTAAAACCGATTTGGAGCTTCTACCTCCCCTTATATATGAATGGAATGTAGTTTGCAACTGAAAAGAAACTTTGTGTTCCCAACAAGCTAGGTGAAAGACGGCTTTCACACACACTTATCTCCCAGAACTGAGCAAGTGGAGAGACGTTCGTTCATCTAGCACCAAGGGAACGGGTTGCAGGAGACACTTTTTCTCTGCTTCCTCAGTCTGTTTCCTAGTGCCGGTTTGAAGTTCCTGCAGTTTTCACTGTAAAACCGAGTTGGAGCTTGTACCTCCCCATATATATGTATGGAATGGAGTTGCAACTGAAAAGAAACTTTGTGTTCACAACAAGCTAGGTGAAGGACGGCTTTCACACACACTTATCTCTCAGAACTGAGCAAGTGGAGAGACGTTCGTTCATCTAGCACCAAGGGAACGGTTAGCAGGAGACACTTTTTCTCTGCTTCCTCAGTATGTTTCCTAGTGCCGGTTTGAAGTTCCTGCAGTTTTCACTGTAAAACAGAGTTGGAGCTTGTACCTCCCCATATATATGTATGGAATGGTGTTTGCAACTGAAAAGAAACTTTGTGTTCCCAACAAGCTAGGTGAAGGACGGCTTTCACACACACTTATCTCTCAGAACTGAGCAAGTGGAGAGACGTTCGTTCATTTAGCACCAAGGGAACGGGTTGCAGGAGACACTTTTTCTCTGCTTTCTCAGTCTGTTTCCTAGTGCCGGTTTGAAGTTCCTGCAGTTTTCACTGTCAAACAGAGTTGGAGCTTCTACCTCCCCATATATATGTATGGAATGGAGTTTGCAACTGAAAAGAAACTTTGTGTTCCCAACAAGCTAGGTGAAGGACGGCTTTCACACACACTTATCTCTCAGAACTGAGCAAGTGGAGAGACGTTCGTTCATCTAGCACCAAGGGAACGGGTTGCAGGAGACACATTTTCTCTGCTTTCTCAGTCTGTTTCCTAGTGCCGGTTTGAAGTTCCTGCAGTTTTCACTGTCAAACCGTGTTGGATCTTCTACCTCCCCTTATATATGTGTGGAATGGAGTTTGCAACTGAAAAGAAACTTTGTGTTCCCATCAAGCTAGGTGAAAGACGGCTTTCACACACACTTATCTCTCAGAACTGAGCAAGTGGAGAGACGTTCGTTCATCTAGCACCAAGGGAACGGGTTGCAGGAGACACTTTTTCTCTGCTTCCTCTGTCTGTTTCCTAGTGCCGGTTTGAAGTTCCTGCAGTTTTCACTGTAAAACCGAGTTGGATCTTCTACCTCCCCTTATATATGTGTGGAATGGAGTTTGCAACTGAAAAGAAACTTTGTGTTCCCAACAAGCTAGGTGAAGGACGGCTTTCACACACACTTATCTCTCAGAACTGAGCAAGTGGAAAGACGTTCGTTCATTTAGCACCAAGGAAACGGGTTGCAGGAGACACTTTTTCTCTGCTTTCTCAGTCTGTTTCCTAGTGCCGGTTTGAAGTTCCTGCAGTTTTCACTGTAAAACAGAGTTGGAGCTTGTACCTCCCCATATATATGTATGGAATGGAGATTGCAACTGAAAAGAAACTTTGTGTTACCAACAAGCTAGTTGAAGGACGGCTTTCACACACACTTATCTCTCAGAACTGAGCAAGTGGAGAGACGTTCGTTCATCTAGCACCAAGGGAACGGGTTGCAGGAGACACTTTTTCTCTGCTTTCTCAGTCTGTTTCCTAGTGCCGGTTTGAAGTTCCTGCAGTTTTCACTGTCAAACCGTGTTGGATCTTCAACCTCCCCTTATATATGTGTGGAATGGAGTTTGCAACTGAAAAGAAACTTTGTGTTCCCATCAAGCTAGGTGAAAGACGGCTTTCACACACACTTATCTCTCAGAACTGAGCAAGTGGAGAGACGTTCGTTCATCTAGCACCAAGGGAACGGGTTGCAGGGGACACTTTTTCTCTGCTTTCTCAGTCTGTTTCCTAGTGCCGGTTTGAAGTTCCTGCAGTTTTCACTGTCAAACCGAGTTGGAGCTTCTACCTCCCCATATATATGTATGGAATGGAGTTTGCAACTGAAAAGAAACTTTGTGTTCCCAACAAGATAGGTGAAGGACGGCTTTCACACACACTTATCTCTCAGAACTGAGCAAGTGGAGAGACGTTCGTTCATCTAGCACCAAGGGAACGGGTTGCAGGAGACACTTTTTCTCTGCTTTCTCTGTCTGTTTCCTAGTGCCGGTTTGTAGTTGCTGCAGTTTTCACTGTAAAACCGAGTTGGAGCTAGTACCTCCCCATATATATGTATGGAATGGAGTTTGCAACTGAAAAGAAACTTTGTGTTCCCAACAAGCTTGTTGAAGGACGGCTTTCACACACACTTATCTCTCAGATCTGAGCAAGTGGAGAGACGTTCGTTCATCTAGCACCAAGGGAACGGGTTGCAGGAGACACTTTTTCTCTGCTTTCTCAGTCTGTTTCCTAGTGCCGGTTTGAAGTTCCTGCAGTTTTCACTGTCAAACCGAGTTGGAGCTAGTACCTCCCCATATATATGTATGGAATGGAGTTTGCAACTGAAAAGAAACTTTGTGTTCCCAACAAGCTAGTTGAAGAACGGCTTTCACACACACTTATCTCTCAGAACTGAGCAAGTGGAGAGACGTTCGTTCATCTAGCACCAAGGGAACGGGTTGCAGGAGACACTTTTTCTCTGCTTCCTCAGTCTGTTTCCTAGTGCCGGTTTGATGTTCCTGCAGTTTTCACTGTAAAACCGAGTTGGAGCTTGTACCTCCCCATATATATGTATGGAATGGAGTTTTCTACTGAAAAGAAACTTTGTGTTCCCAACAAGCTAGGTGAAGGACGGCTTTCACACACACTTATCTCTCAAAACTGAGCAAGTGGAGAGACGTTCGTTCATCTAGCACCAAGGGAACGGGTTGCAGGAGACACTTTTTCTCTGCTTTCTCAGTCTGTTTCCTAGTGCCGGTTTGAAGTTCCTGCAGTTTTCACTGTCAAACCGAGTTGGAGCTAGTACCTCCCCATATATATGTATGGAATGGAGTTTGCAACTGAAAAGAAACTTTGTGTTCCCAACAAGCTAGTTGAAGGACGGCTTTCACACACACTTATCTCTCAGAACTGAGCAAGTGGAGAGACGTTCGTTCATCTAGCACCAAGGGAACGGGTTGCAGGAGACACATTTTCTCTGCTTTCTCAGACTGTTTCCTAGTGCCGGTTTGAAGTTCCTGCAGTTTTCACTGTAAAACCGAGTTGGAGCTTGTACCTCCCCATATATATGTATGGAATGGAGTTTGCAACTGAAAAGTAACTTTGTGTTCCCAACAAGCTAGGTGAAGGACGGCATTCACACACACTTATCTCTCAGAACTGAGCAAGTGGACAGACGTTCGTTCATCTACCACCAAGGGAACGGGTTGCAGGAGACACTTTTTCTCTGTTTCTCAGTCTGTTTCCTAGTGCCGTTTTGAAGTTCCTGCAGTTTTCACTGTCAAACCGAGTTGGAGCTAGTACCTCCCCATATATATGTATGGAATGGGGTTTGCAACTGAAAAGAAACTTTGTGTTCCCAAGAAGCTAGTTGAAGGACGGCTTTCACACACAATTATCTCTCGGACCTGAGCAAGTGGAGAGACGTTCGTTCATCTAGCACCAAGGGAAAGGGTTGCAGGAGACACTTTTTCTCTGCTTTCTCAGTCTGTTTCCTAGTGCCGGTTTGAAGTTCCTGCAGTTTTCACTGTCAAACCGTGTTGGAGCTTCTACCTCCCCATATATATGTATGGAATGGAGTTTGCAACTGAAAAGAAACTTTGTGTTCCCATCAAGCTAGCTGAAAGACGGCTTTCACACACACTTATCTCTCAGAACTGAGCAAGTGGAGAGACGTTCGTTCATCTAGCACCAAGGGAAAGGGTTGCAGGGGACACTTTTTCTCTGCTTTCTCAGTCTGTTTCCTAGTGCCGGTTTGAAGTTCCTGCAGTTTTCACTGTCAAACCGAGTTGGAGCTTCTACCTCCCCATATATATGTATGGAATGGAGTTTGCAACTGAAAAGAAACTTTGTGTTCCCAACAAGATAGGTGAAGGACGGCTTTCACACACACTTATCTCTCAGAACTGAGCAAGTGGAGAGACGTTCGTTCATCTAGCACCAAGGGAACGGGTTGCAGGAGACACTTTTTCTCTGCTTTCTCTGTCTGTTTCCTAGTGCCGGTTTGTAGTTCCTGCAGTTTTCACTGTAAAACCGAGTTGGAGCTAGTACCTCCCCATATATATGTATGGAATGGAGTTTGCAACTGAAAAGGAACTTTGTGTTCCCAACAAGCTTGTTGAAGGACGGCTTTCACACACACTTATCTCTCAGATCTGAGCAAGTGGAGAGACGTTCGTTCATCTAGCACCAAGGGAACGGGTTGCAGGAGACACTTTTTCTCTGCTTTCTCAGTCTGTTTCCTAGTGCCGGTTTGAAGTTCCTGCAGTTTTCACTGTCAAACCGAGTTGGAGCTAGTACCTCCCCATATATATGTATGGAATGGAGTTTGCAACTGAAAAGAAACTTTGTGTTCCCAACAAGCTAGTTGAAGAACGGCTTTCACACACACTTATCTCTCAGAACTGAGCAAGTGGAGAGACGTTCGTTCATCTAGCACCAAGGGAACGGGTTGCAGGAGACACTTTTTCTCTGCTTCCTCAGTCTGTTTCCTAGTGCCGGTTTGATGTTCCTGCAGTTTTCACTGTAAAACCGAGTTGGAGCTTGTACCTCCCCATATATATGTATGGAATGGAGTTTTCAACTGAAAAGAAACTTTGTGTTCCCAACAAGCTAGGTGAAGGACGGCTTTCACACACACTTATCTCTCAAAACTGAGCAAGTGGAGAGACGTTCGTTCATCTAGCACCAAGGGAACGGGTTGCAGGAGACACTTTTTCTCTGCTTTCTCAGTCTGTTTCCTAGTGCCGGTTTGAAGTTCCTGCAGTTTTCACTGTCAAACCGAGTTGGAGCTAGTACCTCCCCATATATATGTATGGAATGGAGTTTGCAACTGAAAAGAAACTTTGTGTTCCCAACAAGCTAGTTGAAGGACGGCTTTCACACACACTTATCTCTCAGAACTGAGCAAGTGGAGAGACGTTCGTTCATCTAGCACCAAGGGAACGGGTTGCAGGAGACACATTTTCTCTGCTTTCTCAGACTGTTTCCTAGTGCCGGTTTGAAGTTCCTGCAGTTTTCACTGTAAAACCGAGTTGGAGCTTGTACCTCCCCATATATATGTATGGAATGGAGTTTGCAACTGAAAAGTAACTTTGTGTTCCCAACAAGCTAGGTGAAGGACGGCATTCACACACACTTATCTCTCAGAACTGAGCAAGTGGACAGACGTTCGTTCATCTACCACCAAGGGAACGGGTTGCAGGAGACACTTTTTCTCTGTTTCTCAGTCTGTTTCCTAGTGCCGTTTTGAAGTTCCTGCAGTTTTCACTGTCAAACCGAGTTGGAGCTAGTACCTCCCCATATATATGTATGGAATGGGGTTAGCAACTGAAAAGAAACTTTGTGTTCCCAAGAAGCTAGTTGAAGGACGGCTTTCACACACAATTATCTCTCGGACCTGAGCAAGTGGAGAGACGTTCGTTCATCTAGCACCAAGGGAAAGGGTTGCAGGAGACACTTTTTCTCTGCTTTCTCAGTCTGTTTCCTAGTGCCGGTTTGAAGTTCCTGCAGTTTTCACTGTAAAACCGAGTTGGAGCTTCTACCTCCCCATATATATGTATGGAATGGAGTTTGCAACTGAAAAGAAACTTTGTGTTCCCATCAAGCTAGCTGAAAGACGGCTTTCACACACACTTATCTCTCACAACTGAGCAATTGGAGAGACGTTCGTTCATCTAGCACCAAGGGAACGGGTTGCAGGAGACACTTTTCCTCTGCTTTCTCAGTCTGTTTCCTAGTGCCGGTTTGAAGTTCCTGCAGTTTTCACTGTAAAACCGAGTTGGAGCTTGTACCTCCCCATATATATGTATGGAATGGAGTTTGCAACTGAAAAGAAACTTTGTGTTCCCAACAAGCTAGGTGAAGGACGGCTTTCACACACACTTATCTCTCAGAACTGAGCAAGTGGAGAGACGTTCGTTCATTTAGCACCAAGGGAACGGGTTGCAGGAGACACTTTTTCTCTGCTTTCTCAGTCTGTTTCCTAGTGCCGGTTTGAAGTTCCTGCAGTTTTCACTGTCAAACAGAGTTGGAGCTTCTACCTCCCCATATATATGTATGGAATGGAGTTTGCAACTGAAAAGAAACTTTGTGTTCCCAACAAGCTAGTTGAAGGATGGCTTTCACACACACTTATCTCTCAGAACTGAGCAAGTGGAGAGACGTTCGTTCATCTAGCACCAAGGGAACGGGTTGCAGGAGACAATTTTTCTCTGCTTTCTCAGTCTGTTTCCTAGTGCCGGTTTGAAGTTCCTGCAGTTTTCACTGTAAAACCGAGTTGGAGCTAGTACCTCCCCATATATATGTATGGAATGGAGTTTGCAACTGAAAAGGAACTTTGTGTTCCCAACAAGCTAGTTGAAGGACGGCTTTCACACACACTTATCTCTCAGAACTGAGCAAGTGGAGAGACTTTCGTTCATCTAGCACCAAGGGAACGGGTTGCAGGAGACACTTATTCTCTGCTTTCTCAGTCTGTTTCCTAGTGCCGGTTTGAAGTTCCTGCAGTTTTCACTGTAAAACCGAGTTGGAGCTTGTACCTCCCCATATATATGTATGGAAAGGAGTTTGCAACAGAAAAGAAACTTTGTGTTCCCAACAAGCTAGGTGAAGGACGGCTTTCACACACACTTATCTCTCAGAACTGAGCAAGTGGAGAGACGTTCGTTCATTTAGCACCAAGGGAACGGGTTGCAGGAGACACTTTTTCTCTGCTTTCTCATTCTGTTTCCTAGTGCCGGTTTGAAGTTCCTGCAGTTTTCACTGTCAAAAAGTGTTGGAGCTTTTACCACCCCATATATATGTATGGAATGGAGTTTGAAACTGAAAAGAAGCTTTGTGTTCCCAACAAGCTAGGTGAAGGACGGCTTTCACACACACTTATCTCTCAGAACTGAGCAAGTGGAGAGACGTTCGTTCATCTAGCACCAAGGGAACGGGTTGCAGGAGACACTTTTTCTCTGCTTTCTCAGTCTGTTTCCTAGTGCCGGTTTGAAGTTCCTGCAGTTTTCACTGTCAAACCGAGTTGGAGCTAGTACCTCCCCATATATATGTATGGAATGGAGTTTGCAACTGAAAAGAAACTTTGTGTTCCCAACAAGCTAGTTGAAGGACGGCTTTCACACACAACTTTCTCTCAGAACTGAGCAAGTGGAGAGACGTTCGTTCATCTAGCACCAAGGGAACGGGTTGCAGGAGACACATTTTCTCTGCTTTCTCAGTCTGTTTCCTAGTGCCGGTTTGAAGTTCCTGCAGTTTTCACTGTAAAACCGAGTTGGAGCTTGTACCTCCCCATATATATGTATGGAATGGAGTTTGCAACTGAAAAGAAACTTTGTGTTCCCAACAAGCTAGGTGAAGGACGGCTTTCACACACACTTATCTCTCAGAACTGAGCAAGTGGACAGACGTTCGTTCATCTACCACCAAGGGAACGGGTGGCAGGAGACACTTTTTCTCTGTTTCTCAGTCTGTTTCCTAGTGCCGTTTTGAAGTTCCTGCAGTTTTCACTGTCAAACCGAGTTGGAGCTAGTACCTCCCCATATATAAGTATGGAATGGGGTTTGCAACTGAAAAGAAACTTTGTGTTCCCAAGAAGCTATTTGAAGGACGGCTTTCACACACAATTATCTCTCGGAACTGAGCAAGTGGAGAGACGTTCGTTCATCTAGCACCAAGGGAAAGGGTTGCAGGAGACACTTTTTCTCTGCTTTCTCAGTCTGTTTCCTAGTGCCGGTTTGAAGTTCCTGCAGTTTTCACTGTAAAACCGAGTTGGAGCTTCTACCTCCCCATATATATGTATGGAATGGAGTTTGCAACTGAAAAGAAACTTTGTGTTCCCTACAAGCTAGGTGAAGGACGGCTTTCACACACACTTATCTCTCAGAACTGAGCAAGTGGAGAGACGTTCGTTCATCTAGCACCAAGGGAACGGTTTGCAGGAGACAATTTTTCTCTGCTTTCTCAGTCTGTTTCCTAGTGCCGGTTTGAAATTCCTGCAGTTTTCTCTGTAAAACCGATTTGGAGCTTCTACCTCCCCTTATATATGTATGGAATGGAGTTTGCAA
This sequence comes from Camelus dromedarius, assembly GCF_036321535.1. Classification (NCBI taxonomy): domain Eukaryota; kingdom Metazoa; phylum Chordata; class Mammalia; order Artiodactyla; family Camelidae; genus Camelus; species Camelus dromedarius. The sequence continues at coordinate 1,195,110 of NW_026989778.1, read as the reverse complement.
CTGAAAAGAAACTTTGTGTTCCCAACAAGCTAGGTGAAAGACGGCTTTCACACACACTTATCTCTCAGAACTGAGCAAGTGGAGAGACGTTCGTTCATCTAGCACCAAGGGAACGGGTTGCAGGAGACACTTTTTCTCTGCTTCCTCAGTCTGTTTCCTAGTGCCGGTTTGAAGTTCCTGCAGTTTTCACTGTAAAACCGAGTTGGAGCTTGTACCTCCCCATATATTTGTATGGAATGGAGTTTGCAACTGAAAAGAAACTTTGTGTTCACAACAAGCTAGGTGAAGGACGGCTTTCACACACACTTATCTCTCAGAAATGAGCAAGTGGAGAGACGTTCGTTCATCTAGCACCAAGGGAACGGGTTGCAGGAGACACTTTTTCTCTGCTTCCTCAGTCTGTTTCCTAGTGCCGGTTTGAAGTTCCTGCAGTTTTCACTGTAAACCCGAGTTGGAGCTTGTACCTCCCCATATATATGTATGGAATGGTGTTTGCAACTGAAAAGAAACTTTGTGTTCCCAACAAGCTAGGTGAAGGACGGCTTTCACACACACTTATCTCTCAGAACTGAGTAAGTGGAGAGACGTTCGTTCATTTAGCACCAAGGGAACGGGTTGCAGGAGACACTTTTTCTCTGCTTTCTCAGTCTGTTTCCTAGTGCCGTTTTGAAGTTCCTGCAGTTTTCACTGTCAAACAGAGTTGGAGCTTCTACCTCCCCATATATATGTATGGAATGGAGTTTGCAACTGAAAAGAATCTTTGTGTTCCCAACAATCTAGGTGAAGGACGGCTTTCACACACACTTATCTCTCAGAACTGAGCAAGTGGAGAGACGTTCGTTCATCTAGCACCAAGGGAACGGGTTGCAGGAGACACATTTTCTCTGCTTTCTCAGTCTGTTTCCTAGTGCCGGTTTGAAGTTCCTGCAGTTTTCACTGTCAAACCGTGTTGGATCTTCTACCTCCCCTTATATATGTGTGGAATGGAGTTTGCAACTGAAAAGAAACTTTGTGTTCCCATCAAGCTAGGTGAAAGACGGCTTTCACACACACTTATCTCTCAGAACTGAGCAAGTGGAGAGACGTTCGTTCATCTAGCACCAAGGGAACGGGTTGCAGGAGACACTTTTTCTCTGCTTCCTCAGTCTGTTTCCTAGTGCCGGTTTGAAGTTCCTGCAGTTTTCACTGTAAAACCTAGTTGGAGCTTGTACCTCCCCATATATACGTATGGAATGGAGTTTGCAACTGAAAAGAAACTTTGTGTTCCCAACAAGCTAGGTGAAGGACGGCTTTCACACACAGTTATCTCTCAGAACTGAGCAAGTGGAAAGACGTTCGTTCATTTAGCACCAAGGGAACGGGTTGCAGGAGACACCTTTTCTCTGCTTTCTCAGTCTGTTTCCTAGTGCCGGTTTGAATTTCCTGCAGTTTTCACTGTCAAACAGAGTTGGAGCTTCTACCTCCCCATATATATGTATGGAATGGAGTTTGCAACTGAAAAGAAACTTTGTGTTACCAACAAGATAGTTGAAGGACGGCTTTCACACACACTTATCTCTCAGAACTGAGCAAGTGGAGAGACGTTCGTTCATCTAGCACCAAGGGAACGAGTTGCAGGAGACACTTTTTCTCTGCTTTCTCAGTCTTTTTCCTAGTGCCGGTTTGAAGTTCCTGCAGTTTTCACTGTCAAACCGTGTTGGATCTTCTACCTCCCCTTATATATGTGTGGAATGGAGTTTGCAACTGAAAAGAAACTTTTTGTTCCCATCAAGCTAGGTGAAAGACGGTTTTCACACACACTTATCTCTCAGAACTGAGCAAGTGGAGAGACGTTCGTTCATCTAGCACCAAGGGAACGGGTTGCAGGAGACACTTTTTCTCTGCTTCCTCAGTATGTTTCCTAGTGCCGGTTTGAAGTTCCTGCAGTTTTCACTGTAAAACCGGGTTGGAGCTTGTACCTCCCCATATATATGTATGGAATGGAGTTTGCAACTGAAAAGAAACTTTGTGTTCACAACAAGCTAGGTGAAGGACGGCTTTCACACACACTTATCTCTCAGAACTGAGCAAGTGGAGAGACGTTCGTTCATTTAGCACCAAGGGAACGGGTTGCAGGAGACACTTTTTCTCTGTTTCTCAGTCTGTTTCCTAGTGCCGTTTTGAAGTTCCTGCAGTTTTCACTGTAAAACCGAGTTGGAGCTTGTACCTCCCCATATATATGTATGGAATGGAGTTTGCAACTGAAAAGAAACTTTGTGTTCCCAACACGCTAGGTGAAGGACGGCTTTCACACACACTTATCTCTCAGAACTGAGCAAGTGGAGAGACGTTCGTTCATTTAGCACCAAGGGAACGGGTTGCATGAGACACTTTTTCTCTGCTTTCTCAGTCTGTTTCCTAGTGCCGGTTTGAAGTTCCTGCAGTTTTCACTGTCAAACCGAGTTGGAGCTTCTACCTCCCCATATATATGTATGGAATGGAGTTTGCAACTGAAAAGAAACTTTGTGTTCCCAACAAGATAGGTGAAGGACGGCTTTCACACACACTTATCTCTCAGAACTGAGCAAGTGGAGAGACGTTCGTTCATCTAGCACCAAGGGAACGGGTTGCAGGAGACACTTTTTCTCTGCTTTCTCAGTCTGTTTCCTAGTGCCGGTTTGAAGTTCCTGCAGTTTTCACTGTAAAACCGAGTTGGAGCTAGTACCTCCCCATATATATGTATGGAATGGAGTTTGCAACTGAAAAGAAACTTTGTGTTCCCAATAAGCTAGTTGAAGGACGGCTTTCACACACACTTATCTCTCAGAACTGAGCAAGTGGAGAGACGTTCGTTCATCTAGCACCAAGGGAACGGGTTGCAGGAGACACTTTTTCTCTGCTTCCTCAGTCTGTTTCCTAGTGCCGGTTTGAAGTTCCTGCAGTTTTCACTGTAAAACCGAGTTGGAGCTTCTACCTCCCCATATATATGTATGGAATGGAGTTTGCAACTGAAAAGAAACTTTGTGTTCCCAACAAGCTAGGTGAAGGACGGCTTTCACACACACTTATCTCTCAGAACTGAGCAAGTGGAGAGACGTTCGCTCATTTAGCACCAAGGGAACGGGTTGCAGGAGACACTTTTTCTCTGCTTTCTCATTCTGTTTCCTAGTGCCGGTTTGAAGTTCCTGCAGTTTTCACTGTCAAAAAGAGTTGGAGCTTCTACCTCCCCATATATATGTATGGAATGGAGTTTGAAACTGAAAAGAAACTTTGTGTTCCCAACAAGCTAGGTGAAGGACGGCTTTCACACACACTTATCTCTCAGAACTGAGCAAGTGGAGAGACGTTCGTTCATCTAGCACCAAGGGAACGGGTTGCAGGAGACACATTTTCTCTGCTTTCTCAGTCTGTTTCCTTGTGCCGGTTTGAAGTTCCTGCAGTTTTCACTGTCAAACCGAGTTGGAGCTAGTACCTCCCCATATATATGTATGGAATGGAGTTTGCAACTGAAAAGAAACTTTGTGTTCCCAACAAGCTAGTTGAAGGACGGCTTTCACACACACTTATCTCTCAGAACTGAGCAAGTGGAGAGACGTTCGTTCATCTAGCACCAAGGGAACGGGTTGCAGGAGACACATTTTCTCTGCTTTCTCAGTCTGTTTCCTAGTGCCGGTTTGAAGTTCCTGCAGTTTTCACTGTAAAACCGAGTTGGAGCTTGTACCTCCCCATATATATGTATGGAATGGAGTTTGCAACTGAAAAGAAACTTTGTGTTCCCAACAAGCTAGGTGAAGGACGGCATTCACACACACTTATCTCTCAGAACTGAGCAAGTGGACAGACGTTCGTTCATCTACCACCAAGGGAACGGGTTGCAGGAGACACTTTTTCTCTGTTTCTCAGTCTGTTTCCTAGTGCCGTTTTGAAGTTCCTGCAGTTTTCACTGTCAAACCGATTTGGAGCTAGTACCTCCCCATATATATGTATGGAATGGGGTTTGCAACTGAAAAGAAACTTTGTGTTCCCAAGAAGCTAGTTGAAGGACGGCTTTCACACACAATTATCTCTCGGAACTGAGCAAGTGGAGAGACGTTCGTTCATCTAGCACCAAGGGAAAGGTTTGCAGGAGACACTTTTTCTCTGCTTTCTCAGTCTGTTTCCTAGTGCCGGTTTGAAGTTCCTGCAGTTTTCACTGTAAAACCGAGTTGGAGCTTCTACCTCCCCATATATATGTATGGAATGGAGTTTGCAACTGAAAAGAAACTTTGTGTTCCCATCAAGCTAGGTGAAAGACGGCTTTCACACACACTTATCTCTCAGAACTTAGCAAGTGGAGAGACGTTCGTTCATCTAGCACCAAGGGAACGGGTTGCAGGAGACACTTTTTCTCTGCTTTCTCAGTCTGTTTCCTAGTGCCGGTTTGAAGTTCCTGCAGTTTTCACTGTAAAACCGAGTTGGAGCTTTTACCTCCCCATATATATGTATGGAATGGAGTTTGCAACTGAAAAGAAACTTTGTGTTCCCAACAAGCTAGGTGAAGGACGGCTTTCACACACACTTATCTCTCAGAACTGAGCAAGTGGAGAGACGTTCGTTCATTTAGCACCAAGGGAACGGGTTGCAGGAGACACTTTTTCTCTGCTTTCTCAGTCTGTTTCTAAGTGCCGGTTTGAAGTTCCTGCAGTTTTCACTGTCAAACAGAGTTGGAGCTTCTACCTCCCCATATATATGTATGGAATGGAGTTTGCAACTGAAAAGAAACTTTGTGTTCCCAACAAGCTAGTTGAAGGATGGCTTTCACACACACTTATCTCTCAGAACTGAGCAAGTGGAGAGACGTTCGTTCATCTAGCACCAAGGGAATGGGTTGCATGAGACACTTTTTCTCTGCTTTCTCAGTCTGTTTCCTAGTGCCGGTTTGAAGTTCCTGCAGTTTTCACTGTCAAACCGAGTTGGAGCTTCTACCTCCCCATATATATGTATGGAATGGAGTTTGCAACTGAAAAGAAACTTTGTGTTCCCAACAAGATAGGTGAAGGACGGCTTTCACACACACTTATCTCTCAGAACTGAGCAAGTGGAGAGACGTTCGTTCATCTAGCACCAAGGGAAAGGTTTGCAGGAGACACTTTTTCTCTGCTTTCTCAGTCTGTTTCCTAGTGCCGGTTTGAAGTTCCTGCAGTTTTCACTGTAAAACCGAGTTGGAGCTTCTACCTCCCCATATATATGTATGGAATGGAGTTTGCAACTGAAAAGAAACTTTGTGTTCCCATCAAGCTAGGTGAAAGACGGCTTTCACACACACTTATCTCTCAGAACTGAGCAAGTGGAGAGACGTTCGTTCATCTAGCACCAATGGAACGGGTTGCAGGAGGCACTTTTTCTCTGCTTTCTCAGTCTGTTTCCTAGTGCCGGTTTGAAGTTCCTGCAGTTTTCACTGTAAACCCGAGTGGGAGCTTCTACCTCCCCATATATATGTATGGAATGGAGTTTGCAACTGAAAAGAAACTTTGTGTTCCCAACAAGCTAGGTGAAGGACGGCTTTCACACACACTTATCTCTCAGAACTGAGCAAGTGGAGAGACGTTCGTTCATTTAGCACCAAGGGAACGGGTTGCAGGAGACACTTTTTCTCTGCTTTCTCAGTCTGTTTCTAAGTGCCGGTTTGAAGTTCCTGCAGTTTTCACTGTCAAACAGAGTTGGAGCTTCTACCTCCCCATATATATGTATGGAATGGAGTTTGCAACTGAAAAGAAACTTTGTGTTCCCAACAAGCTAGTTGAAGGATGGCTTTCACACACACTTATCTCTCAGAACTGAGCAAGTGGAGAGACGTTCGTTCATCTAGCACCAAGGGAACGGGTTGCATGAGACACTTTTTCTCTGCTTTCTCAGTCTGTTTCCTAGTGCCGGTTTGAAGTTCCTGCAGTTTTCACTGTCAAACCGAGTTGGAGCTTCTACCTCCCCATATATATGTATGGAATGGAGTTTGCAACTGAAAAGAAACTTTGTGTTCCCAACAAGATAGGTGAAGGACGGCTTTCACACACACTTATCTCTCAGAACTGAGCAAGTGGAGAGACGTTCGTTCATCTAGCACCAAGGGAACGGGTTGCAGGAGACACTTTTTCTCTGCTTTCTCAGTCTGTTTCCTAGTGCCGGTTTGAAGTTCCTGCAGTTTTCACTGTAAAACCGAGTTGGAGCTAGTACCTCCCCATATATATGTATGGAATGGAGTTTGCAACTGAAAAGAAACTTTGTGTTCCCAATAAGCTAGTTGAAGGACGGCTTTCACACACACTTATCTCTCAGAACTGAGCAAGTGGAGAGACGTTCGTTCATCTAGCACCAAGGGAACGGGTTGCAGGAGACACTTTTTCTCTGCTTCCTCAGTCTGTTTCCTAGTGCCGGTTTGAAGTTCCTGCAGTTTTCACTGTAAAACCGAGTTGGAGCTTCTACCTCCCCATATATATGTATGGAATGGAGTTTGCAACTGAAAAGAAACTTTGTGTTCCCAACAAGCTAGGTGAAGGACGGCTTTCACACACACTTCTCTCTCAGAACTGAGCAAGTGGAGAGACGTTCGCTCATTTAGCACCAAGGGAACGGGTTGCAGGAGACACTTTTTCTCTGCTTTCTCATTCTGTTTCCTAGTGCCGGTTTGAAGTTCCTGCAGTTTTCACTGTCAAAAAGAGTTGGAGCTTCTACCTCCCCATATATATGTATGGAATGGAGTTTGAAACTGAAAAGAAACTTTGTGTTCCCAACAAGCTAGGTGAAGGACGGCTTTCACACACACTTATCTCTCAGAACTGAGCAAGTGGAGAGACGTTCGTTCATCTAGCACCAAGGGAACGGGTTGCAGGAGACACTTTTTCTCTGCTTCCTCAGTATGTTTCCTTGTGCCGGTTTGAAGTTCCTGCAGTTTTCACTGTCAAACCGATTTGGAGCTAGTACCTCCCCATATATATGTATGGAATGGAGTTTGCAACTGAAAAGAAACTTTGTGTTCCCAACAAGCTAGTTGAAGGACGGCTTTCACACACACTTATCTCTCAGAACTGAGCAAGTGGAGAGACGTTCGTTCATCTAGCACCAAGGGAACGGGTTGCAGGAGACACATTTTCTCTGCTTTCTCAGTCTGTTTCCTAGTGCCGGTTTGAAGTTCCTGCAGTTTTCACTGTAAAACCGAGTTGGAGCTTGTACCTCCCCATATATATGTATGGAATGGAGTTTGCAACTGAAAAGAAACTTTGTGTTCCCAACAAGCTAGGTGAAGGACGGCATTCACACACACTTATCTCTCAGAACTGAGCAAGTGGACAGACGTTCGTTCATCTACCACCAAGGGAACGGGTTGCAGGAGACACTTTTTCTCTGTTTCTCAGTCTGTTTCCTAGTGCCGTTTTGAAGTTCCTGCAGTTTTCACTGTCAAACCGATTTGGAGCTAGTACCTCCCCATATATATGTATGGAATGGGGTTTGCAACTGAAAAGAAACTTTGTGTTCCCAAGAAGCTAGTTGAAGGACGGCTTTCACACACAATTATCTCTCGGAACTGAGCAAGTGGAGAGACGTTCGTTCATCTAGCACCAAGGGAAAGGGTTGCAGGAGACACTTTTTCTCTGCTTTCTCAGTCTGTTTCCTAGTGCCGGTTTGAAGTTCCTGCAGTTTTCACTGTAAAACCGAGTTGGAGCTTCTACCTCCCCATATATATGTATGGAATGGAGTTTGCAACTGAAAAGAAACTTTGTGTTCCCATCAAGCTAGGTGAAAGACGGCTTTCACACACACTTATCTCTCAGAACTGAGCAAGTGGAGAGACGTTCGTTCATCTAGCACCAAGGGAACGGGTTGCAGGAGACACTTTTTCTCTGCTTTCTCAGTCTGTTTCCTAGTGCCGGTTTGAAGTTCCTGCAGTTTTCACTGTAAAACCGAGTTGGAGCTTGTACCTCCCCATATATATGTATGGAATGGAGTTTGCAACTGAAAAGAAACTTTGTGTTCCCAACAAGCTAGGTGAAGGACGGCTTTCACACACACTTATCTCTCAGAACTGAGCAAGTGGAGAGACGTTCGTTCATCTAGCACCAAGGGAACGGGTTGCAGGAGACACTTTTTCTCTGCTTTCTCAGTCTGTTTCTAAGTGCCGGTTTGAAGTTCCTGCAGTTTTCACTGTCAAACAGAGTTGGAGCTTCTACCTCCCCATATATATGTATGGAATGGAGTTTGCAACTGAAAAGAAACTTTGTGTTCCCAACAAGCTAGTTGAAGGATGGCTTTCACACACACTTATCTCTCAGAACTGAGCAAGTGGAGAGACGTTCGTTCATCTAGCACCAAGGGAACGGGTTGCAGGAGACACTATTTCTCTGCTTTCTCAGTCTGTTTCCTAGTGCCGGTTTGAAGTTCCTGCAGTTTTCACTGTCAAACCGTGTTGGATCTTCTACCTCCCCTTATATATGTGTGGAATGGAGTTTGCAACTGAAAAGAAACTTTGTGTTCCCATCAAGCTAGGTGAAAGACGGCTTTCACACACACTTATCTCTCAGAACTGAGCAAGTGGAGAGACGTTCGTTCATCTAGCACCAAGGGAACGGGTTGCAGGAGACACTTTTTCTCTGCTTCCTCAGTCTGTTTCCTAGTGCCGGTTTGAAGTTCCTGCAGTTTTCACTGTAAAACCGAGTTGGAGCTTGTACCTCCCCATATATATGTATGGAATGGAGTTTGCAACTGAAAAGAAACTTTGTGTTCCCAACAAGCTAGGTGAAGGACGGCTTTCACACACACTTATCTCTCAGAACTGAGCAAGTGGAGAGACGTTCGTTCATTTAGCACCAAGGGAACGGGTTGCAGGAGACACTTTTTCTCTGCTTTCTCAGTCTGTTTCCTAGTGCCGGTTTGAAGTTCCTGCAGTTTTCACTGTCAAACAGAGTTGGAGCTTCTACCTCCCCATATATATGTATGGAATGGAGTTTGCAACTGAAAAGAAACTTTGTGTTCCCAACAAGCTAGTTGAAGGATGGCTTTCACACACACTTATCTCTCAGAACTGAGCAAGTGGAGAGACGTTCGTTCATCTAGCACCAAGGGAACGGGTTGCAGGAGGCACTTTTTCTCTGCTTTCTCAGTCTGTTTCCTAGTGCCGGTTTGAAGTTCCTGCAGTTTTCACTGTCAAACCGTGTTGGATCTTCTACCTCCCCTTATATATGTGTGGAATGGAGTTTGCAACTGAAAAGAAACTTTGTGTTCCCATCAAGCTAGGTGAAAGACGGCTTTCACACACACTTATCTCTCAGAACTGAGCAAGTGGAGAGACGTTCGTTCATCTAGCACCAAGGGAACGGGTTGCAGGAGACACTTTTTCTCTGCTTCCTCAGTATGTTTCCTAGTGCCGGTTTGAAGTTCCTGCAGTTTTCACTGTAAAACCGAGTTGGAGCTTGTACCTCCCCATATATATGTATGGAATGGAGTTTGCAACTGAAAAGAAACTTTGTGTTCCCAACAAGCTAGGTGAAGGACGGCTTTCACACACACTTATCTTTCAGAACTGAGCAAGTGGAGAGACGTTCGTTCATTTAGCACCAAGGGAACGGGTTGCAGGAGACACTTTTTCTCTGTTTCTCAGTCTGTTTCCTAGTGCCGTTTTGAAGTTCCTGCAGTTTTCACTGTAAAACCGAGTTGGAGCTTGTACCTCCCCATATATATGTATGGAATGGAGTTTGCAACTGAAAAGAAACTTTGTGTTCCCAACACGCTAGGTGAAGGACGGCTTTCACACACACTTATCTCTCAGAACTGAGCAAGTGGAGAGACGTTCGTTCATTTAGCACCAAGGGAACGGGTTGCATGAGACACTTTTTCTCTGCTTTCTCAGTCTGTTTCCTAGTGCCGGTTTGAAGTTCCTGCAGTTTTCACTGTCAAACCGAGTTGGAGCTTCTACCTCCCCATATATATGTATGGAATGGAGTTTGCAACTGAAAAGAAACTTTGTGCCCCAACAAGCTAGGTGAAGGACGGCTTTCACACACACTTTTCTCTCAGAACTGAGCAAGTGGAGAGACGTTCGTTCATCTAGCACCAAGGGAACGGGTTGCAGGAGACACTTTTTCTCTGCTTTCTCAGTCTGTTTCCTAGTGCCGGTTTGTAGTTCCTGCAGTTTTCACTGTAAACCCGAGTGGGAGCTTCTACCTCCCCATATATATGTATGGAATGGAGTTTGCAACTGAAAAGAAACTTTGTGTTCCCAACAAGCTAGGTGAAGGACGGCTTTCACACACACTTTTCTCTCAGAACTGAGCAAGGGGAGAGACGTTCGTTCATCTAGCACCAAGGGAACGGGTTGCAGGAGACACTTTTTCTCTGCTTTCTCAGTCTGTTTCCTAGTGCCGGTTTGTAGTTCCTGCAGTTTTCACTGTAAAACCGAGTGGGAGCTTCTACCTCCCCATATATATGTATGGAATGGAGTTTGCAACTGAAAAGAATCTTTGTGTTCCCAACAAGCTAGTTGAAGTACGGCTTTCACACACACTTATCTCTCAGAACTGAGCAAGTGGAGAGACGTTCGTTCATCTAGCACCAAGGGAACAGTTTGCAGGAGACACTTTTTCTCTGCTTTCTAAGTCTGTTTCCTAGTGCCGGTTTGAAGTTCCTGCAGTTTTCACTGTCAAACCGATTTGGAGCTAGTACCTCCCCATATATATGTATGGAATGGAGTTTGCAACTGAAAAGAAACTTTGTGTTCCCAACAAGCTAGTTGAAGGACGGCTTTCACACACAATTATCTCTCAGAACTGAGCAAGTGGAGAGACGTTCGTTCATCTAGCACCAAGGGAACGGGTTGCAGGAGACACTTTTTCTCTGCTTCCTCAGTCTGTTTCCTAGTGCCGGTTTGAAGTTCCTGCAGTTTTCACTGTAAAACCGAGTTGGAGCTTGTACCTCCCCATATATATGTATGGAATGGAGTTTGCAACTGAAAAGAAACTTTGTGTTCCCAACAAGCTAGGTGAAGTACGGCTTTCACACACACTTATCTCTCAGAACTGAGCAAGTGGACAGACGTTCGTTCATTTTGCACCAAGGGAACGGGTTGCAGGAGACACTTTTTCTCTGCTTTCTCATTCTGTTTCCTAGTGCCGGTTTGAAGTTCCTGCAGTTTTCACTGTCAAAAAGAGTTGGAGCTAGTACCTCCCCATATATATGTATGGAATGGGGTTTGCAACTGAAAAGAAACTTTGTGTTCCCAAGAAGCTAGCTGAAGGACGGCTTTCACACACAATTATCTCTCGGAACTGAGCAAGTGGAGAGACGTTCGTTCATCTAGCACCAAGGGAAAGGGTTGCAGGAGACACTTTTTCTCTGCTTCCTCAGTCTGTTTCCTAGTGCCTGTTTGAAGTTCCTGCAGTTTTCACTGTAAAACCGAGTTGGAGCTTGTACCTCCCCATATATATTTATGGAATGGAGTTTGCAACTGAAAAGAAACTTTGTGTTCACAACAAGCTAGGTGAAGGACGGCTTTCACACACACTTATCTCTCAGAACTGAGCAAGTGGAGAGACGTTCGTTCATCTAGCACCAAGGGAACGGGTTGCAGGAGACACTTTTTCTCTGCTTCCTCAGTCTGTTTCCTAGTGCCGGTTTGAAGTTCCTGCAGTTTTCACTGTAAAACCGAGTTGGAGCTTGTACCTCCCCATATATATGTATGGAATGGAGTTTGCAACTGAAAAAAAACTTTGTGTTCCCAACAAGCTAGGTGAAGGACGGCTTTCACACACACTTATCTCTCAGAACTGAGCAAGTGGAGAGACGTTCGTTCATTTAGCACCAAGGGAACGGGTTGCAGGAGACACTTTTTCTCTGCTTTCTCAGTCTGTTTCCTAGTGCCGGTTTGAAGTTCCTGCAGTTTTCACTGTAAAACCGAGTTGGAGATTCTACCTCCCTATATATATGTATGGAATGGAGTTTGCAACTGAAAAGAAACTTTGTGTTCCCAACAAGCTAGGTGAAGGACGGCTTTCACACACACTTATCTCTCAGAACTGAGCAAGTGGAGAGACGTTCGTTCATCTAGCACCAAGGGAACGGGTTGCAGGAGACACTTTTTCTCTGCTTTCTCAGTCTGTTTCCTAGTGCCGGTTTGAAGTTCCTGCAGTTTTCACTGTCAAACCGAGTTGGATCTTCTACCTCCCCTTATATATGTGTGGAATGGAGTTTGCAACTGAAAAGAAACTTTGTGTTCCCATCAAGCTAGGTGAAAGACGGCTTTCACACACACTTATCTCTCAGAACTGAGCAAGTGGAGAGACGTTCGTTCATCTAGCACCAAGGGAACGGGTTGCAGGAGACACTTTTTCTCTGCTTCCTCAGTCTGTTTCCTAGTGCCGGTTTGAAGTTCCTGCAGTTTTCACTGTAAAACCGAGTTGGAGCTTGTACCTCCCCATATATATGTATGGAATGGAGTTTGCAACTGAAAAGAAACTTTGTGTTCCCAACAAGCTAGGTGAAGGACGGCTTTCACACACACTTATCTCTCAGAACTGAGCAAGTGGAGAGACGTTCGTTCATTTAGCACCAAGGGAACGGGTTGCAGGAGACACTTTTTCTCTGCTTTCTCAGTCTGTTTCCTAGTGCCGGTTTGAAGTTCCTGCAGTTTTCACTGTCAAACAGAGTTGGAGCTTCTACCTCCCCATATATATGTATGGAATGGAGTTTGCAACTGAAAAGAAACTTTGTGTTCCCAACAAGCTAGTTGAAGGACGGCTTTAACACACACTTATCTCTCAGAACTGAGCAAGTGGAGAGACGTTCGTTCAGCTAGCACCAAGGGAACGGGTTGCAGGAGACACTTTTTCTCTGCTTTCTCAGTCTGTTTCCTAGTGCCGGTTTGAAGTTCCTGCAGTTTTCACTGTCAAACCGTGTTGGATCTTCTACCTCCCCTTATATATGTGTGGAATGGAGTTTGCAACTGAAAAGAAACTTTGTGTTCCCATCAAGCTAGATGAAAGACGGCTTTCACACACACTTATCTCTCAGAACTGAGCAAGTGGAGAGACGTTCGTTCATCTAGCACCAAGGGAACGGGTTGCAGGAGACACTTTTTCTCTGCTTCCTCAGTATGTTTCCTAGTGCCGGTTTGAAATTCCTGCAGTTTTCACTGTAAAACCGAGTTGGAGCTTGTACCTCCCCATATATATGTATGGAATGGAGTTTGCAACTGAAAAGAAACTTTGTGTTCCCAACAAGCTAGGTGAAGGACGGCTTTCACACACACTTATCTCTCAGAACTGAGCAAGTGGAGAGACGTTCGTTCATCTAGCACCAAGGGAACGGGTTGCAGGAGACACTTTTTCTCTGCTTTCTCAGTCTGTTTCCTAGTGCCGGTTTGAAGTTCCTGCAGTTTTCACTGTCAAACAGAGTTGGAGCTTCTACCTCCCCATATATATGTATGGAATGGAGTTTGCAACTGAAAAGAAACTTTGTGTTCCCAACAAGCTAGTTGAAGGACGGCTTTCACACACAATTATCTCTCAGAACTGAGCATGTGGAGAGACGTTCGTTCATCTAGCTCCATTGGAACGGGTTGCAGGAGACACATTTTCTCTGCTTTCTCAGTCTGTTTCCTAGTGCCGGTTTGAAGTTCCTGCAGTTTTCACTGTCAAACCGTGTTGGAGCTTCTACCTCCCCTTATATATGTGTGGAATGGAGTTTGCAACTGAAAAGAAACTTTGTGTTCCCATCAAGCTAGTTGAAAGACGGCTTTCACACACACTTATCTCTCAGAACTGAGCAAGTGGAGAGACGTTCGTTCATCTAGCACCAATGGAACGGGTTGCAGGAGACACTTTTTCTCTGCTTTCTCAGTCTGTTTCCTAGTGCCGGTTTGAAGTTCCTGCAGTTTTCACTGTCAAACCGTGTTGGAGCTTCTACCTCCCCTTATATATGTATGGAATGGAGTTTGAAACTGAAAAGAAACTTTGTGTTCCCATCAAGCTAGGTGAAAGACGGCTTTCACACACACTTATCTCTCAGAACTGAGCAAGTGGAGAGACGTTCGTTCATCTAGCACCAAGGGAACGGGTTGCAGGAGACACTTTTTCTCTGCTTCCTCAGTCTGTTTCCTAGTGCCGGTTTGAAGTTCCTGCAGTTTTCACTGTAAAACCGAGTTGGAGCTTGTACCTCCCCATATATATGTATGGAAAGGAGTTTGCAACTGAAAAGAAACTTTGTGTTCCAAACAAGCTAGGTGAAGGACGGCTTTCACACACACTTATCTCTCAGAACTGAGCAAGTGGAGAGACGTTCGTTCATTTAGCACCAAGGGAACGGGTTGCATGAGACACTTTTTCTCTGCTTTCTCAGTCTGTTTCCTAGTGCCGGTTTGAAGTTCCTGCAGTTTTCACTGTCAAAACGAGTTGGAGCTTCTACCTCCCCATATATATGTATGGAATGGAGTTTGCAACTGAAAAGAAACTTTGTGTTCCCAACAAGCTAGGTGAAAGACGGCTTTCACACACACTTATCTCTCAGAACTGAGCAAGTGGAGAGACGTTCGTTCATCTAGCACCAAGGGAACGGGTTGCAGGAGACACTTTTTCTCTGCTTCCTCAGTCTGTTTCCTAGTGCCGGTTTGAAGTTCCTGCAGTTTTCACTGTAAAACCGAGTTGGAGCTTGTACCTCCCATATATATGTATGGAATGGAATTTGCAACTGAAAAGAAACTTTGTGTTCACAACAAGCTAGGTGAAGGACGGCTTTCACACACACTTATCTCTCAGAACTGAGCAAGTGGAGAGACGTTCGTTCATTTAGCACCAAGGGAATGGGTTGCAGGAGACACTTTTTCTCTGCTTTCTCAGTCTGTTTCCTAGTGCCGGTTTGATGTTCCTGCAGTTTTCACTGTCAAACAGTGTTGGAGCTTCTACCTCCCCATATATATGTATGGAATAGAGTTTGCAACTGAAAAGAAGCTTTGTGTTCCCAACAAGCTAGGTGAAGGACGGCTTTCACACACACTTATCTCTCAGAACTGAGCAAGTGGAGAGACGTTCGTTCATCTAGCACCAAGGGAACGGGTTGCAGGAGACACTTTTTCTCTGCTTTCTCAGTCTGTTTCCTAGTGCCGGTTTGAAGTTCCTGCAGTTTTCACTGTCAAACCGTGTTGGAGCTTCTACCTCCCCTTATATATGTGTGGAATGGAGTTTGCAACTGAAAAGAAACTTTGTGTTCCCATCAAGCTAGGTGAAAGACGGCTTTCACACACACTTATCTCTCAGAACTGAGCAAGTGGAGAGACGTTCGTTCATCTAGCACCAATGGAACGGGTTGCAGGAGACACTTTTTCTCTGCTTTCTCAGTCTGTTTCCTAGTGCCGGTTTGAAGTTCCTGCAGTTTTCACTATCAAACCGTGTTGGAGCTTCTACCTCCCCTTATATATGTATGGAATGGAGTTTGAAACAGAAAAGAAACTTTGTGTTCCCATCAAGCTAGGTGAAAGACGGCTTTCACACACACTTATCTCTCAGAACTGAGCAAGTGGAGAGACGTTCGTTCATCTAGCACCAAGGGAACGGGTTGCAGGAGACACTTTTTCTCTGCTTCCTCAGTCTGTTTCCTAGTGCCGGTTTGAAGTTCCTGCAGTTTTCACTGTAAAACCGAGTTGGAGCTTGTACCTCCCCCTATATATGTATGGAATGGAGTTTGCAACTGAAAAGAAACTTTGTGTTCCCAACAACCTAGGTGAAGGACGGCTTTCACACACACTTATCTCTCAGAACTGAGCAAGTGGAGAGACGTTCGTTCATTTAGCACCAAGGGAACGGGTTGCAGGAGACACTTTTTCTCTGCTTTCTCAGTCTGTTTCCTAGTGCCGGTTTGAAGTTCCTGCAGTTTTCACTGTCAAACAGAGTTGGAGCTTCTACCTCCCCATATATATGTATGGAATGGAGTTTGCAACTGAAAAGAAACTTTGTGTTCCCAACAAGCTAGTTGAAGGACGGCTTTCACACACACTTATCTCTCAGAACTGAGCAAGTGGAGAGACGTTCGTTCAGCTAGCACCAAGGGAACGGGTTGCAGGAGACACTTTTTCTCTGCTTTCTCAGTCTGTTTCCTAGTGCCGGTTTGAAGTTCCTGCAGTTTTCACTGTCAAACCGTGTTGGATCTTCTACCTCCCCTTATATATGTGTGGAATGGAGTTTTCAACTGAAAAGAAACTTTGTGTTCCCAAGAAGATAGTTGAAGGACGGCTTTCACACACAATTATCTCTCGGAACTGAGCAAGTGGAGAGACGTTCGTTCATCGAGCACCAAATGAACGGGTTGCAGGAGACACTTTTTCTCTGTTTTCTCAGTCTGTTCCTAGTGCCGGTTTGAAGTTCCTGCCGTTTTCAGTGTAAAACCGAGTTGGAGCTTCTACCTCCCCATATATATGTATGGAATGGAGTTTGCAACTGAAAAGAAACTTTGTGTTCCCAACAAGCTAGGTGAAGGGCGGCTTTCACACACAATTATCTCTCAGAACTGAGCAAGTGGAGAGACGTTCGTTCATCTAGCACCAAGGGAACGGGTTGCAGGAGACACTTTTTCTCTGCTTTCTCAGTCTGTTTCCTAGTGCCGGTTTGAAGTTCCTGCAGTTTTCACTTTAAAACCGAGTTGGAGCTTGTACCTCCCCATATATATGTATGGAATGGAGTTTGCAACTGAAAAGAAACTTTGTGTTCCCAACAAGCTAGGTGAAAGACGGCTTTCACACACACTTATCTCTCAGAACTGAGCAAGTGGAGAGACGTTCGTTCATCTAGCACCAAGGGAACGGGTTGCAGGAGACACTTTTTCTCTGCTTGCTCAGTCTGTTTCCTAGTGCCGGTTTGAAGTTCCTGCAGTTTTCACTGTAAAACCGAGTTGGAGCTTGTACCTCCCCATATATATGTATGGAATGGAGTTTGCAACTGAAAAGAAACTTTGTGTTCACAACAAGCTAGGTGAAGGACGGCTTTCACACACAATTATCTCTCAGAAGTGAGCAAGTGGAGAGACGTTCGTTCATCTAGCACCAAGGGAACGGGTTGCAGGAGACACTTTTTCTCTGCTTCCTCAGTCTGTTTCCTAGTGCCGGTTTGAAGTTCCTGCAGTTTTCACTGTAAAACCGAGTTGGAGCTTGTACCTCCCCATATATATGTATGGAATGGAGTTTGCAACTGAAAAGAAACTTTGTGTTCCCAACAAGCTAGGTGAAGGACGGCTTTCACACACACTTATCTCTCAGAACTGAGCAAGTGGAGAGACGTTCGTTCATTTAGCACCAAGGGAACGGGTTGCAGGAGACACTTTTTCTCTGCTTTCTCAGTCTGTTTCCTAGTGCCGGTTTGAAGTTCCTGCAGTTTTCACTGTCAAAACGAGTTGGAGCTTCTACCTCCCCATATATATGTATGGAATGGAGTTTGCAACTGAAAAGAAACTTTGTGTTCCCAACAAGCTAGGTGAAAGACGGCTTTCACACACACTTATCTCTCAGAACTGAGCAAGTGGAGAGACGTTCGTTCATCTAGCACCAAGGGAACGGGTTGCAGGAGACACTTTTTCTCTGCTTCCTCAGTCTGTTTCCTAGTGCCGGTTTGAAGTTCCTGCAGTTTTCACTGTAAAACCGAGTTGGAGCTTGTACCTCCCATATATATGTATGGAATGGAGTTTGCAACTGAAAAGAAACTTTGTGTTCACAACAAGCTAGGTGAAGGACGGCTTTCACACACACTTATCTCTCAGAACTGAGCAAGTGGAGAGACGTTCGTTCATCTAGCACCAAGGGAACGGGTTGCAGGAGACACTTTTTCTCTGCTTCCTCAGTCTTTTTCCTAGTGCCGGTTTGAAGTTCCTGCAGTTTTCACTGTAAAACCGAGTTGGAGCTTGTACCTCCCCATATATATGTATGGAATGGAGTTTGCAACTGAAAAGAAACTTTGTGTTCCCAACAAGCTAGGTGAAGGACGGCTTTCACACACACTTATCTCTCAGAACTGAGCAAGTGGAGAGACGTTCGTTCATTTAGCACCAAGGGAACGGGTTGCAGGAGACACTTTTTCTCTGCTTTCTCAGTCTGTTTCCTAGTGCCGGTTTGAAGTTCCTGCAGTTTTCACTGTCAAACAGTGTTGGAGCTTCTACCTCCCCATATATATGTATGGAATAGAGTTTGCAACTGAAAAGAAGCTTTGTGTTCCCAACAAGCTAGGTGAAGGACGGCTTTCACACACACTTATCTCTCAGAACTGAGCAAGTGGAGAGACGTTCGTTCATGTAGCACCAAGGGAACGGGTTGCAGGAGACACTTTTTCTCTGCTTTCTCAGTCTGTTTCCTAGTGCCGGTTTGAAGTTCCTGCAGTTTTCACTGTCAAACCGTGTTGGAGCTTCTACCTCCCCTTATATATGTGTGGAATGGAGTTTGCAACTGAAAAGAAACTTTGTGTTCCCATCAAGCTAGGTGAAAGACGGCTTTCACACACACTTATCTCTCAGAACTGAGCAAGTGGAGAGACGTTCGTTCATCTAGCACCAATGGAACGGGTTGCAGGAGACACTTTTTCTCTGCTTTCTCAGTCTGTTTCCTAGTGCCGGTTTGAAGTTCCTGCAGTTTTCACTATCAAACCGTGTTGGAGCTTCTACCTCCCCTTATATATGTATGGAATGGAGTTTGAAACTGAAAAGAAACTTTGTGTTCCCATCAAGCTAGGTGAAAGACGGCTTTCACACACACTTATCTCTCAGAACTGAGCAAGTGGAGAGACGTTCGTTCATCTAGCACCAAGGGAACGGGTTGCAGGAGACACTTTTTCTCTGCTTCCTCAGTCTGTTTCCTAGTGCCGGTTTGAAGTTCCTGCAGTTTTCACTGTAAAACCGAGTTGGAGCTTGTACCTCCCCATATATATGTATGGAATGGAGTTTGCAACTGAAAAAAAACTTTGTGTTCCCAACAAGCTAGGTGAAGGACGGCTTTCACACACACTTATCTCTCAGAACTGAGCAAGTGGAGAGACGTTCGTTCATTTAGCACCAAGGGAACGGGTTGCAGGAGACCCTTTTTCTCTGCTTTCTCAGTCTGTTTCCTAGTGCCGGTTTGAAGTTCCTGCAGTTTTCACTGTCAAACAGTGTTGGAGCTTCTACCTCCCCATATATATGTATGGAATAGAGTTTGCAACTGAAAAGAAGCTTTGTGTTCCCAACAAGCTAGGTGAAGGACGGCTTTCACACACACTTATCTCTCAGAACTGAGCAAGTGGAGAGACGTTCGTTCATGTAGCACCAAGGGAACGGGTTGCAGGAGACACTTTTTCTCTGCTTTCTCAGTCTGTTTCCTAGTGCCGGTTTGAAGTTCCTGCAGTTTTCACTGTCAAACCGTGTTGGAGCTTCTACCTCCCCTTATATATGTGTGGAATGGAGTTTGCAACTGAAAAGAAACTTTGTGTTCCCATCAAGCTAGGTGAAAGACGGCTTTCACACACACTTATCTCTCAGAACTGAGCAAGTGGAGAGACGTTCGTTCATCTAGCACCAATGGAACGGGTTGCAGGAGACACTTTTTCTCTGCTTTCTCAGTCTGTTTCCTAGTGCCGGTTTGAAGTTCCTGCAGTTTTCACTATCAAACCGTGTTGGAGCTTCTACCTCCCCTTATATATGTATGGAATGGAGTTTGAAACTGAAAAGAAACTTTGTGTTCCCATCAAGCTAGGTGAAAGACGGCTTTCACACACACTTATCTCTCAGAACTGAGCAAGTGGAGAGACGTTCGTTCATCTAGCACCAAGGGAACGGGTTGCAGGAGACACTTTTTCTCTGCTTCCTCAGTCTGTTTCCTAGTGCCGGTTTGAAGTTCCTGCAGTTTTCACTGTAAAACCGAGTTGGAGCTTGTACCTCCCCATATATATGTATGGAATGGAGTTTGCAACTGAAAAGAAACTTTGTGTTCCCAACAAGCTAGGTGAAGGACGGCTTTCACACACACTTATCTCTCAGAACTGAGCAAGTGGAGAGACGTTCGTTCATTTAGCACCAAGGGAACGGGTTGCAGGAAACACTTTTTCTCTGCTTTCTCAGTCTGTTTCCTAGTGCCGGTTTGAAGTTCCTGCAGTTTTCACTGTCAAACAGTGTTGGAGCTTCTACCTCCCCATATATATGTATGGAATGGAGTTTGCAACTGAAAAGAAGCTTTGTGTTCCCAACAAGCTAGGTGAAGGACGGCTTTCACACACACTTATCTCTCAGAACTGAGCAAGTGGAGAGACGTTCGTTCATCTAGCACCAAGGGAACGGGTTGCAGGAGACACTTTTTCTCTGCTTTCTCAGTCTGTTTCCTATTGCCGGTTTGAAGTTCCTGCAGTTTTCACTGTCAAACCGTGTTGGAGCTTCTACCTCCCCTTATATATGTGTGGAATGGAGTTTGCAACTGAAAAGAAACTTTGTGTTCCCATCAAGCTTGTTGAAAGACGGCTTTCACACACACTTAACTCTCAGAACTGAGCAAGTGGAGAGACGTTCGTTCATCTAGCACCAATGGAACGGGTTGCAGGAGACACTTTTTCTCTGCTTTCTCAGTCTGTTTCCTAGTGCCGGTTTGAAGTTCCTGCAGTTTTCACTGTCAAACCGTGTTGGAGCTTCTACCTCCCCTTATATATGTATGGAATGGAGTTTGAAACTGAAAAGAAACTTTGTGTTCCCATCAAGCTAGGTGAAAGACTGCTTTCACACACAATTATCTCTCAGAACTGAGCAAGTGGAGAGACGTTCGTTCATCTAGCACCAAGGGAACGGGTTGCAGGAGACACTTTTTCTCTGCTTCCTCAGTCTGTTTCCTAGTGCCGGTTTGAAGTTCCTGCAGTTTTCACTGTAAAACCGAGTTGGAGCTTGTACCTCCCCATATATATGTATGGAAAGGAGTTTGCAACTGAAAAGAAACTTTGTGTTCCAAACAAGCTAGGTGAAGGACGGCTTTCACACACACTTATCTCTCAGAACTGAGCAAGTGGAGAGACGTTCGTTCATTTAGCACCAAGGGAACGGGTTGCATGAGACACTTTTTCTCTGCTTTCTCAGTCTGTTTCCTAGTGCCGGTTTGAAGTTCCTGCAGTTTTCACTGTCAAAACGAGTTGGAGCTTCTACCTCCCCATATATATGTATGGAATGGAGTTTGCA
The DNA here is from genome assembly GCF_036321535.1 of Camelus dromedarius. NCBI lineage: Eukaryota > Metazoa > Chordata > Mammalia > Artiodactyla > Camelidae > Camelus > Camelus dromedarius. The sequence continues at coordinate 1,173,954 of NW_026989778.1, read as the reverse complement.
ACTGAAAAGAAACTTTGTGTTCCCAACAAGCTAGGTGAAAGACGGCTTTCACACACACTTATCTCTCAGAACTGAGCAAGTGGAGAGACGTTCGTTCATCTAGCACCAAGGGAACGGGTTGCAGGAGACACTTTTTCTCTGCTTTCTCAGTCTGTTTCCTAGTGCCGGTTTGAAGTTCCTGCAGTTTTCACTGTCAAACCGTGTTGGAGCTTCTACCTCCCCTTATATATGTGTGGAATGGAGTTTGCAACTGAAAAGAAACTTTGTGTTCCCATCAAGCTAGGTGAAAAACGGCTTTCACACACACTTATCTCTCAGAACTGAGCAAGTGGAGAGACGTTCGTTCATCTAGCACCAATGGAACGGGTTGCAGGAGACACTTTTTCTCTGCTTTCTCAGTCTGTTTCCTAGTGCCGGTTTGAAGTTCCTGCAGTTTTCACTGTCAAACCGTGTTGGAGCTTCTACCTCCCCTTATATATGTATGGAATGGAGTTTGAAACTGAAAAGAAACTTTGTGTTCCCATCAAGCTAGGTGAAAGACGGCTTTCACACACACTTATCTCTCAGAACTGAGCAAGTGGAGAGACGTTCGTTCATCTAGCACCAAGGGAACGGGTTGGAGGAGACACTTTTTCTCTGCTTCCTCAGTCTGTTTCCTAGTGCCGGTTTGAAGTTCCTGCAGTTTTCACTGTAAAACCGAGTTGGAGCTTGAACCTCCCCATATATATATATGGAAAGGAGTTTGCAACTGAAAAGAAACTTTGTGTTCCCAACAAGCTAGGTGAAGGACGGCTTTCACACACACTTATCTCTCAGAACTGAGCAAGTGGAGAGACTTTCGTTCATCTAGCACCAAGGGAACGGGTTGCAGGAGACACTTTTTCTCTGCTTTCTCAGTCTTTTTCCTAGTGCCGGTTTGTAGTTCCTGCAGTTTTCACTGTAAAACCGAGTTGGAGCTAGTACCTCCCCATATATATGTATGGAATGGAGTTTGCAACTGAAAAGAAACTTTGTGTTCCCAACAAGCTAGTTGAAGGACGGCTTTCACACACACTTATCTCTCAGAACTGAGCAAGTGGAGAGACGTTCGTTCATCTAGCACCAAGGGAACGGGTTGCAGGAGACACTTTTTCTCTGCATTCTCAGTCTGTTTCTTAGTGCCGGTTTGAAGTTCCTGCAGTTTTCACTGTCAAACCGAGTTGGAGCTAGTACCTCCCCATATATATGTATGGAATGGAGTTTGCAACTGAAAAGAAACTTTGTGTTCCCAACAAGCTAGTTGAAGGACGGCTTTCACACACACTTATCTCTCAGAACTGAGCAAGTGGAGAGACGTTCGTTCATCTAGAACCAAGGGAACGGGTTGCAGGAGACACTTTTTCTCTGCTTCCTCAGTCTGTTTCCTAGTGCCGGTTTGAAGTTCCTGCAGTTTTCACTGTAAAACCGAGTTGGAGCTTGTACCTCCCCATATATATGTATGGAATGGAGTTTGCAACTGAAAAGAAACTTTGTGTTCCCAACAAGCTAGGTGAAGGACGGCTTTCACACACATTTATCTCTCAGAACTGAGCAAGTGGAGAGACGTTCGTTCATTTAGCACCAAGGAACGGGATGCAGGAGACACTTTTTCTCTGCTTCCTCAGTCTGTTTCCTAGTGCCGGTTTGAAGTTCCTGCAGTTTTCACTGTAAAACCGAGTTGGAGCTTGTACCTCCCCATATATATGTATGGAATGGAGTTTGCAACTGAAAAGAAACTTTGTGTTCCCAACAAGCTAGGTGAAGGACGGCTTTCACACACACTTATCTCTCAGAACTGAGCAAGTGGAGAGACGTTCGTTCATCTAGCACCAAGGGAACGGGTTGCAGGAGACACTATTTCTCTGCTTCCTCAGTCTGTTTCCTAGTGCCGGTTTGAAGTTCCTGCAGTTTTCACTGTAAAACCGAGTTGGAGCTTGTACCTCCCCATATATATGTATGGAATGGAGTTTGCAACTGAAAAGAAACTTTGTGTTCCCCACAAGCTAGGTGAAGGACGGCTTTCACACACACTTATCTCTCAGAACTGAGCAAGTGGAGAGACGTTCGTTCATTTAGCACCAAGGAACGGGTTGCAGGAGACACTTTTTCTCTGCTTTCTCAGTCTGTTTCCTAGTGCCGGTTTGAAGTTCCTGCAGTTTTCACTGTCAAACAGAGTTGGAGCTTCTACCTCCCCATATATGTGTATGGAATGGAGTTTGCAACTGAAAAGAAGCTTTGTGTTCCCAACAAGCTAGGTGAAGGACGGCTTTCACACACACTTATCTCTCAGAACTGAGCAAGTGGAGAGACGTTCGTTCATATAGCACCAAGGGAACGGGTTGCAGGAGACACTTTTTCTCTGCTTTCTCAGTCTGTTTCCTAGTGCCGGTTTGAAGTTCCTGCAGTTTTCACTGTCAAACCGTGTTGGATCTTCTACCTCCCCTTATATATGTGTGGAATGGAGTTTGCAACTGAAAAGAAACTTTGTGTTCCCAACAAGCTAGGTGAAGGACGGCTTTCACACACACTTATCTCTCAGAACTGAGCAAGTGGAGAGACGTTCGTTCATTTAGCACCAAGGGAACGGGATGCAGGAGACACTTTTTTTCTGCTTTCTCAGTCTGTTTCCTAGTGCCGGTTTGAAGTTCCTGCAGTTTTCACTGTCAAACAGAGTTGGAGCTTCTACCTCCCCATATATATGTATGGAATGGAGTTTGCAACTGAAAAGAAACTTTGTGTTCCCAACAAGCTAGTTGAAGGACGGCTTTCACACACACTTATCTCTCAGAACTGAGCAAGTAGAGAGACGTTCGTTCATCTAGCACCATTGGAACGGGTTGCAGGAGACACATTTTCTCTGTTTCTCAGTCTGTTTCCTAGTGCCGGTTTGAAGTTCCTGCAGTTTTCACTGTAAAACCGATTTGGAGCTTCTACCTCCCCATATATATTTATGGAATGGAGTTTGCAACTGAAAAGAAACTTTGTGTTCCCAACAAGCTAGGTGAAGGACGGCATTCACACACACTTATCTCTCAGAACTGAGCAAGTGGACAGACGTTCGTTCATCTACCACCAATGGAACGGGTTGCTGGAGACACTTTTTCTCTGCTTTCTCAGTCTGTTTCCTAGTGCCGGTTTGAAGTTCCTGCAGTTTTCACTGTCAAACCGAGTTGGAGCTAGTACCTCCCCATATATATGTATGGAATGGAGTTTGCAACTGAAAAGAAACTTTGTGTTCCCAAGAAGATAGTTGAAGGACGGCTTTCACACACAATTAACTCTCGGAACTGAGCAAGTGGAGAGACGTTCGTTCATCTAGCACCAAATGAACGGGTTGCAGGAGACACTTTTTCTCTGCTTCCTCAGTCTGTTTCCTAGTGCCGGTTTGAAGTTCCTGCAGTTTTCACTGTAAAACCGAGTTGGAGCTTGTACCTCCCCATATATATGTATGGAATGGAGTTTGCAACTGAAAAGAAACTTTGTGTTCCCAACAAGCTAGGTGAAGGACGGCTTTCACACACACTTATCTCTCAGAACTGAGCAAGTGGAGAGACGTTCGTTCATTTAGCACCAAGGGAACGGGTTGCAGGAGACACTTTTTCTCTGCTTTCTCAGTCTGTTTCCTAGTGCCGGTTTGAAGTTCCTGCAGTTTTCACTGTCAAACCGAGTTGGAGCTTGTACCTCCCCATATATATGTATGGAATGGAGTTTGCAACTGAAAAGAAACTTTGTGTTCCCAACAAGCTAGGTGAAGGACGGCTTTCACACACACTTATCTCTCAGAACTGAGCAAGTGGAGAGACGTTCTTTCATTTAGCACCAAGGGAACGGGTTGCAGGAGACACTTTTTCTCTGCTTTCTCAGTCTGTTTCCTAGTGCCGGTTTGAAGTTCCTGCAGTTTTCACTGTCAAACAGAGTTGGAGCTTCTACCTCCCCATATATATGTATGGAATGGAGTTTGCAACTGAAAAGAAGCTTTGTGTTCCCAACAAGCTAGGTGAAGGACGGCTTTCACACACACTTATCTCTCAGAACTGAGCAAGTGGAGAGACGTTCGTTCATCTAGCACCAAGGGAACGGGTTGCAGGAGACACTTTTTCTCTGCTTTCTCAGTCTGTTTCCTAGTGCCGGTTTGAAGTTCCTGCAGTTTTCACTGTCAAACCGTGTTGGACCTTCTACCTCCCCTTATATATGTGTGGAATGGAGTTTGCAACTGAAAAGAAACTTTGTGTTCCCATCAAGCTAGGTGAAAGACGGCTTTCACACACACTTATCTCTCAGAACTGAGCAAGTGGAGAGACGTTCGTTCATCTAGCACCAAGGGAACGGGTTGCAGGAGACACTTTTTCTCTGCTTCCTCAGTCTGTTTCCTAGTGCCGGTTTGAAGTTCCTGCAGTTTTCACTGTCAAACCGAGTTGGAGCTAGTACCTCCCCATATATATGTATGGAATGGAGTTTGCAACTGAAAAGAAACTTTGTGTTCCCAACAAGCTAGGTGAAGGACGGCTTTCACACACACTTATCTCTCAGAACTGAGCAAGTGGAGAGACGTTCGTTCATTTAACACCAAGGGAACGGGTTGCAGGAGACACTTTTTCTCTGCTTTCTCAGTCTGTTTCCTAGTGCCGGTTTGAAGTTCCTGCAGTTTTCACTGTCAAACAGAGTTGGAGCTTCTACCTCCCCATATATATGTATGGAATGGAGTTTGCAACTGAAAAGAAACTTTGTGTTCTCAACAAGCTAGTTGAAGGACGGCTTTCACACACACTTATCTCTCAGAACTGAGCAAGTGGAGAGACGTTCGTTCATCTAGCACCATTGGAACGGGTTGCAGGAGACACATTTTCTCTGCTTTCTCAGTCTGTTTCCTAGTGCCGGTTTGAAGTTCCTGCAGTTTTCACTGTAAAACCGAGTTGGAGCTTCTACCTCCCCATATATATGTATGGAATGGAGTTTGCAACTGAAAAGAAACTTTGTGTTCCCAACAAGCTAGGTGAAGGACGGCATTCACACACACTTTTCTCTCAGAACTGAGCAAGTGGACAGACGTTCGTTCATCTACCACCAAGGGAACGGGTTGCAGGAGACACTTTTTCTCTGCTTTCTCAGTCTGTTTCCTAGTGCCGGTTTGAAGTTCCTGCAGTTTTCACTGTAAAACCGAGTTGGAGCTTGTACCTCCCCATATATATGTATGGAATGGAGTTTGCAACTGAAAAGAAACTTTGTGTTTACAACAAGCTAGGTGAAGGACGGCTTTCACACACACTTATCTCTCAGAACTGAGCAAGTGGAGAGACGTTCGTTCATCTAGCACCAAGGGAACGGGTTGCAGGAGACACTGTTTCTCTGCTTCCTCAGTCTGTTTCCTAGGGCCGGTTTGAAGTTACTGCAGTTTTCACTGTAAAACCGAGTTGGAGCTTGTACCTCCCCATATATATGTATGGAATGGAGTTTGCAACTGAAAAGAAACTTTGTGTTCCCAACAAGCTAGGTGAAGGACGGCTTTCACACACACTTATCTCTCAGAACTGAGCAAGTGGAGAGACGTTCGTTCATTTAGCACCAAGGGAACGGGTTGCAGGAGACACTTTTTCTCTGCTTTCTCAGTCTGTTTCCTAGTGCCGGTTTGAAGTTCCTGCAGTTTTCACTGTCAAACAGAGTTGGAGCTTCTACCTCCCCATATATATGTATGGAATGGAGTTTGCAACTGAAAAGAAGCTTTGTGTTCCCAACAAGCTATGTGAAGGACGGCTTTCACACACACTTATCTCTCAGAACTGAGCAAGTGGAGAGACGTTCGTTCATCTAGCACCAAGGGAACGGGTTGCAGGAGACACTTTTTCTCTGCTTTCTCAGTCTGTTTCCTAGTGCCGGTTTGAAGTTCCTGCAGTTTTCACTGTCAAACCGTGTTGGATCTTCTACCTCCCCTTATATATGTGTGGAATGGAGTTTGCAACTGAAAAGAAACTTTGTGTTCCCATCAAGCTAGGTGAAAGACGGCTTTCACACACACTTATCTCTCAGAACTGAGCAAGTGGAGAGACGTTCGTTCATCTAGCACCAAGGGAACGGGTTGCAGGAGACACTTTTTCTCTGCTTCCTTAGTCTGTTTCCTAGTGCCGGTTTGAAGTTCCTGCAGTTTTCACTGTAAAACCGAGTTGGAGCTTGTACCTCCCCATATATATGTATGGAATGGAGTTTGCAACTGAAAAGAAACTTTGTGTTCCCAACAAGCTAGGTGAAGGACGGCTTTCACACACACTTATCTCTCAGAACTGAGCAAGTGGAGAGACGTTCGTTCATTTAGCACCAAGGGAACGGGTTGCAGGAGACACTTTTTCTCTGCTTTCTCAGTCTGTTTCCTAGTGCCGGTTTGAAGTTCCTGCAGTTTTCACTGTCAAACAGAGTTGGAGCTTCTACCTCCCCATATATATGTATGGAATGGAGTTTGCAACTGAAAAGAAACTTTGTGTTCCCAACAAGCTAGTTGAAGGACGGCTTTCACACACACTTATCTCTCAGAACTGAGCAAGTGGAGAGACGTTCGTTCATCTAGCACCATTGGAACCGGTTGCAGGAGACACATTTTCTCTGCTTTCTCAGTCTGTTTCCTAGTGCCGGTTTGAAGTTCCTGCAGTTTTCACTGTAAAACCGAGTTGGAGCTTCTACCTCCCCATATATATGTATGGAATGGAGTTTGCAACTGAAAAGAAACTTTGTGTTCCCAACAAGCTAGGTGAAGGACGGCATTCACACACACTTATCTCTCAGAACTGAGCAAGTGGACAGACGTTCGTTCATCTACCACCAAGGGAACGGGTTGCAGGAGACACTTTTTCTCTGCTTTCTCAGTCTGTTTCCTAGTGCCGGTTTGAAGTTCCTGCAGTTTTCACTGTCAAACCGAGTTGGAGCTAGTACCTCCCCATATATATGTATGGAATGGGGTTTGCAACTGAAAAGAAACTTTGTGTTCCCAAGAAGATAGTTGAAGGACGGCTTTCACATACAATTAACTCTCGGAACTGAGAAAGTGGAGAGACGTTCGTTCATCTAGCACCAAATGAACGGGTTGCAGGAGACACTTTTTCTCTGTTTTCTCAGTCTGTTTCCTAGTGCCGGTTTGAAGTTCCTGCAGTTTTCAGTGTAAAACCGAGTTGGAGCTTCTACCTCCCCATATATATGTATGGAATGGAGTTTGCAACTGAAAAGAAACTTTGTGTTCCCAACAAGCTAGGTGAAGGATGGCTTTCACACACAATTATATCTCAGAACTGAGCAAGTGGAGAGACGTTCGTTCATCTAGCACCAAGGGAACGGTTTGCAGGAGACACTTTTTCTCTGCTTTCTCAGTCTGTTTCCTAGTGCCGGTTTGAAGTTCCTGCAGTTTTCACTTTAAAACCGAGTTGGAGCTTGTACCTCCCCATATATATGTATGGAATGGAGTTTGCAACTGAAAAGAAACTTTGTGTTCCCAACAAGCTAGGTGAAAGACGGCTTTCACACACACTTATCTCTCAGAACTGAGCAAGTGGAGAGACGTTCGTTCATCTAGCACCAAGGGAACGGGTTGCAGGAGACACTTTTTCTCTGCTTCCTCAGTCTGTTTCCTAGTGCCGGTTTGAAGTTCCTGCAGTTTTCACTGTAAAACCGGGTTGGAGCTTGTACCTCCCCATATATATGTATGGAATGGAGTTTGCAACTGAAAAGAAACTTTGTGTTCACAACAAGCTAGGTGAAGGACGGCTTTCACACACACTTATCTCTCAGAACTGAGCAAGTGGAGAGACGTTCGTTCATCTAGCACCAAGGGAACGGGTTGCAGGAGACACTTTTTCTCTGCTTCCTCAGTCTGTTTCCTAGTGCCGGTTTGAAGTTCCTGCAGTTTTCACTGTAAAACCGAGTTGGAGCTTGAACCTCCCCATATATATGTATGGAATGGTGTTTGCAACTGAAAAGAAACTTTGTGTTCCCAACAAGCTAGGTGAAGGACGGCTTTCACACACACTTATCTCTCAGAACTGAGCAAGTGGAGAGACGTTCGTTCATTTAGCACCAAGGGAACGGGTTGCAGGAGACAATTTTTCTCTGCTTTCTCAGTCTGTTTCCTAGTGCCGGTTTGAAGTTCCTGCAGTTTTCACTGTCAAACAGAGTTGGAGCTTCTACCTCCCCATATATATGTATGGAATGGAGTTTGCAACTGAAAAGAAACTTTGTGTTCACAACAAGCTAGGTGAAGGACGGCTTTCACACACACTTATCTCTCAGAACTGAGCAAGTGGAGAGACGTTCGTTCATCTAGCACCAAGGGAACGGGTTGCAGGAGACACTTTTTCTCTGCTTCCTCAGTCTGTTTCCTAGTGCCGGTTTGAAGTTCCTGCAGTTTTCACTGTCAAACAGAGTTGGAGCTTCTACCTCCCCATATATATGTATGGAATGGAGTTTGCAACTGAAAAGAAGCTTTGTGTTCCCAACAAGCTATGTGAAGGACGGCTTTCACACACACTTATCTCTCAGAACTGAGCAAGTGGAGAGACGTTCGTTCATCTAGCACCAAGGGAACGGGTTGCAGGATACACTTTTTCTCTGCTTTCTCAGTCTGTTTCCTAGTGCCGGTTTGAAGTTCCTGCAGTTTTCACTGTCAAACCGTGTTGGATCTTCTACCTCCCCTTATATATGTGTGGAATGGAGTTTGCAACTGAAAAGAAACTTTGTGTTCCCATCAAGCTAGGTGAAAGACGGCTTTCACACACACTTATCTCTCAGAACTGAGCAAGTGGAGAGACGTTCGTTCATCTAGCACCAAGGGAACGGGTTGCAGGAGACACTTTTTCTCTGCTTCCTTAGTCTGTTTCCTAGTGCCGGTTTGAAGTTCCTGCAGTTTTCACTGTCAAACAGAGTTGGAGCTTCTACCTCCCCATATATATGTATGGAATGGAGTTTGCAACTGAAAAGAAACTTTGTGTTCCCAACAAGCTAGTTGAAGGACGGCTTTCACACACACTTATCTCTCAGAACTGAGCAAGTGGAGAGACGTTCGTTCATCTAGCACCATTGGAACGGGTTGCAGGAGACACATTTTCTCTGCTTTCTCAGTCTGTTTCCTAGTGCCGGTTTGAAGTTCCTGCAGTTTTCACTGTAAAACCGAGTTGGAGCTTCTACCTCCCCATATATATGTATGGAATGGAGTTTGCAACTGAAAAGAAACTTTGTGTTCCCAACAAGCTAGGTGAAGGACGGCATTCACACACACTTGTCTCTCAGAACTGAGCAAGTGGACAGACGTTCGTTCATCTACCACCAAGGGAACGGGTTGCAGGAGACACTTTTTCTCTGCTTTCTCAGTCTGTTTCCTAGTGCCGGTTTGAAGTTCCTGCAGTTTTCACTGTCAAACCGAGTTGGAGCTAGTACCTCCCCATATATATGTATGGAATGGGGTTTGCAACTGAAAAGAAACTTTGTGTTCAAAAGAAGATAGTTGAAGGACGGCTTTCACACACAATTAACTCTCGGAACTGAGAAAGTGGAGAGACGTTCGTTCATCTAGCAACAAATGAACGGGTTGCAGTAGACACTTTTTCTCTGTTTTCTCAGTCTGTTTCCTAGTGCCGGTTTGAAGTTCCTGCAGTTTTCAGTGTAAAACCGCGTTGGAGCTTCTACCTCCCCATATATATGTATGGAATGGAGTTTGCAACTGAAAAGAAACTTTGTGTTCCCAACAAGCTAGGTGAAGGATGGCTTTCACACACACATATCTCTCAGAACTGAGCAAGTGGAGAGACGTTCGTTCATCTAGCACCAAGGGAACGGGTTGCAGGAGACACTTTTTCTCTGCTTTCTCAGTCTGTTTCCTAGTGCCGGTTTGAAGTTCCTGCAGTTTTCACTTTAAAACCGAGTTGGAGCTTGTACCTCCCCATATATATGTATGGAATGGAGTTTGCAACTGAAAAGAAACTTTGTGTTCCCAACAAGCTAGGTGAAAGACGGCTTTCACACACACATATCTCTCAGAACTGAGCAAGTGGAGAGACGTTCGTTCATCTAGCACCAAGGGAACGGGTTGCAGGAGACACTTTTTCTCTGCTTCCTCAGTCTCTTTCCTAGTGCCGGTTTGAAGTTCCTGCAATTTTCACTGTAAAACCGGGTTGGAGCTTGTACCTCCCCATATATATGTATGGAATGGAGTTTGCAACTGAAAAGAAACTTTGTGTTCCCAACAAGCTAGGTGAAGGACGGCTTTCACACACACTTATCTCTCAGAACTGAGCAAGTGGAGAGACGTTCGTTCATCTAGCACCAAGGGAACGGGTTGCAGGAGACACTTTTTCTCTGCTTCCTCAGTCTGTTTCCTAGTGCCGGTTTGAAGTTCCTGCAGTTTTCACTGTAAAACCGAGTTGGAGCTTGTACCTCCCCATATATATGTATGGAATGGTGTTTGCAACTGAAAAGAAACTTTGTGTTCCCAACAAGCTAGGTGAAGGACGGCTTTCACACACACTTATCTCTCAGAACTGAGCAAGTGGAGAGACGTTCGTTCATTTAGCACCAAGGGAACGGGTTGCAGGAGACAATTTTTCTCTGCTTTCTCAGTCTGTTTCCTAGTGCCGGTTTGAAGTTCCTGCAGTTTTCACTGTCAAACAGAGTTGGAGCTTCTACCTCCCCATATATATGTATGGAATGGAGTTTGCAACTGAAAAGAAACTTTGTATTCCCAACAAGCTAGGTGAAGGACGGCTTTCACACACACTTACCTCTCAGAACTGAGCAAGTGGAGAGACGTTCGTTCATCTAGCACCAAGGGAACGGGTTGCAGGAGACACTTTTTCTCTGCTTTCTCAGTCTTTTTCCTAGTGCCCGTTTGAAGTTCCTGCAGTTTTCACTGTCAAACCGTGTTGGAGCTTCTACCTCCCCTTATATATGTGTGGAATGGAGTTTGCAACTGAAAAGAAACTTTGTGTTCCCATCAAGCTAGGTGAAAGACGGCTTTCACACACACTTATCTCTCAGAACTGAGCAAGTGGAGAGACGTTCGTTCATCTAGCACCAAGGGAACGGGTTGCAGGAGACACTTTTTCTCTGCTTTCTCAGTCTGTTTCCTAGTGCCGGTTTGAAGTTCCTGCAGTTTTCACTGTCAAACAGAGTTGGAGCTTCTACCTCCCCATATATATGTATGGAATGGAGTTTGCAACTGAAAAGAAACTTTGTGTTCCCAACAAGCTAGTTGAAGGACGGCTTTCACACACACTTATCTCTCAGAACTGAGCAAGTGGAGAGACGTTCGTTCATCTAGCACCATTGGAACGGGTTGCAGGAGACACATTTTCTCTGCTTTCTCAGTTTGTTTCCTAGTGCCGGTTTGAAGTTCCTGCAGTTTTCACTGTAAAACCGAGTTGGAGCTTCTACCTCCCCATATATATGTATGGAATGGAGTTTGCAACTGAAAAGAAACTTTGTGTTCCCAACAAGCTAGGTGAAGGACGGCATTCACACACACTTTTCTCTCAGAACTGAGCAAGTGGACAGACGTTCGTTCATCTACCACCAAGGGAACGGGTTGCAGGACACACTTTTTCTCTGCTTTCTTAGTCTGTTTCCTAGTGCCGGTTTGAAGTTCCTGCAGTTTTCACTGTCAAACCGAGTTGGAGCTAGTACCTCCCCATATATATGTATGGAATGGGGTTTGCACCTGAACAGAAACTTTGTGTTCCCAAGAAGATAGTTGAAGGACGGCTTTCACACACAATTATCTCTCGGAACTGAGCAAGTGGAGAGACGTTCGTTCATCTAGCACCAAGGGAACGGGTTGCAGGAGACAATTTTTCTCTGCTTTCTCAGTCTGTTTCCTAGTGCCGGTTTGAAGTTCCTGCAGTTTTCACTGTCAAACAGAGTTGGAGCTTCTACCTCCCCATATATATGTATGGAATGGAGTTTGCAACTGAAAAGAACTTTGTATTCCCAACAAGCTAGGTGAAGGACGGCTTTCACACACACTTATCTCTCAGAACTGAGCAAGTGGAGAGACGTTCGTTCATCTAGCACCAAGGGAACGGGTTGCAGGAGACACTTTTTCTCTGCTTTCTCAGTCTTTTTCCTAGTGCCGGTTTGAAGTTCCTGCAGTTTTCACTGTCAAACCGTGTTGGAGCTTCTACCTCCCCTTATATATGTGTGGAATGGAGTTTGCAACTGAAAAGAAACTTTGTGTTCCCATCAAGCTAGGTGAAAGACGGCTTTCACACACACTTATCTCTCAGAACTGAGCAAGTGGAGAGACGTTCGTTCATCTAGCACCAAGGGAACGGGTTGCAGGAGACACTTTTTCTCTGCTTTCTCAGTCTGTTTCCTAGTGCCGGTTTGAAGTTCCTGCAGTTTTCACTGTCAAACAGAGTTGGAGCTTCTACCTCCCCATATATATGTATGGAATGGAGTTTGCAACTGAAAAGAAACTTTGTGTTCCCAACAAGCTAGTTGAAGGACGGCTTTCACACACACTTATCTCTCAGAACTGAGCAAGTGGAGAGACGTTCGTTCATCTAGCACCATTGGAACGGGTTGCAGGAGACACATTTTCTCTGCTTTCTCAGTCTGTTTCCTAGTGCCGGTTTGAAGTTCCTGCAGTTTTCACTGTAAAACCGAGTTGGAGCTTCTACCTCCCCATATATATGTATGGAATGGAGTTTGCAACTGAAAAGAAACTTTGTGTTCCCAACAAGCTAGGTGAAGGACGGCATTCACACACACTTTTCTCTCAGAAATGAGCAAGTGGACAGACGTTCGTTCATCTACCACCAAGGGAACGGGTTGCAGGAGACACTTTTTCTCTGCTTTCTCAGTCTGTTTCCTAGTGCCGGTTTGAAGTTCCTGCAGTTTTCACTGTCAAACCGAGTTGGAGCTAGTACCTCCCCATATATATGTATGGAATGGGGTTTGCAACTGAAAAGAAACTTTGTGTTCCCAAGAAGATAGTTTAAGGACGGCTTTCACACACAATTATCTCTCGGAACTGAGCAAGTGGAGAGACGTTCGTTCATCTAGCACCAAGGGAACGGGTTGCAGGAGACAATATTTCTCTGTTTTCTCAGTCTGTTTCCTAGTGCCGGTTTGAAGTTCCTGCAGTTTTCATTGTAAAATCGAGATGGAGCTTCTACCTCCCCATATATATGTATGGAATGGAGTTTGCAACTGAAAAGAAACTTTGTGTTCCCAACAAGCTAGGGGAAGGATGGCTTTCACACACACTTATCTCTCATAACTGAGCAAGTGGAGAGACGTTCGTTCATTTAGCACCAAGGGAACGGGTTGCAGGAGAAACTTTTTCTCTGCTTCCTCAGTCTGTTTCCTAGTGCCGGTTTGAAGTTCCTGCAGTTTTCACTGTAAAACCGAGTTGGAGCTTGTACCTCCCCATATATATGTATGGAATGGAGTTTGCAACTGAAAAGAAACTTTGTGTTCACAACAAGCTAGGTGAAGGACGGCTTTCACACACACTTATCTCTCAGAACTGAGCAAGTGGAGAGACGTTCGTTCATCTAGCACCAAGGGAAGGGGTTGCAGGAGACACTTTTTCTCTGCTTCCTCAGTCTGTTTCCTAGTGCCGGTTTGAAGTTCCTGCAGTTTTCACTGTAAAACCGAGTTGGAACTTGTACCTACCCATATATATGTATGGAATGGAGTTTGCAACTGAAAAGAAACTTTGTGTTCCCAACAAGCTTGTTGAAGGACGGCTTTCACACACACTTATCTCTCAGAACTGAGCAAGTGGAGAGACGTTCGTTCATCTAGCACCAAGGGAACGGGTTGCAGGAGACACATTTTCTCTGCTTTCTCAGTCTGTTTCCTAGTGCCGGTTTGAAGTTCCTGCAGTTTTCACTGTAAAACCGAGTTGGAGCTTCTACCTCCCCATATATATGTATGGAATGGAGTTTGCAACTGAAAAGAAACTTTGTGTTCCCAACAAGCTAGGTGAAGGAAGGCATTCACACACACATATCTCTCAGAACTGAGCAAGTGGACAGACGTTCGTTCATCTACCACCAAGGGAACGGGTTGCAGGAGACACATTTTCTCTGCTTTCTCAGTCTGTTTCCTAGTGCCGGTTTGAAGTTCCTGCAGTTTTCACTGTAAAACCGAGTTGGAGCTTGTACCTCCCCATATATATGTATGGAATGGTGTTTGCAACTGAAAAGAAACTTTGTGTTCCCAACAAGCTAGGTGAAGGACGGCTTTCACACACACTTATCTCTCAGAACTGAGCAAGTGGAGAGACGTTCGTTCATTTAGCACCAAGGGAACGGGTTGCAGGAGACAATTTTTCTCTGCTTTCTCAGTCTGTTTCCTAGTGCCGGTTTGAAGTTCCTGCAGTTTTCACTGTCAAACAGAGTTGGAGCTTCTACCTCCCCATATATATGTATGGAATGGAGTTTGCAACTGAAAAGAAACTTTGTATTCCCAACAAGCTAGGTGAAGAACGGCTTTCACACACACTTATCTCTCAGAACTGAGCAAGTGGAGAGACGTTCGTTCATCTAGCACCAAGGGAACGGGTTGCAGGAGACACTTTTTCTCTGCTTTCTCAGTCTGTTTCCTAGTGCCGGTTTGAAGTTCGTGCAGTTTTCACTGTCAAACCGTGTTGGAGCTTCTACCTCCCCTTATATATGTGTGGAATGGAGTTTGCAACTGAAAAGAAACTTTGTGTTCCCATCAAGTTAGGTGAAAGACGGCTTTCACACACACTTATCTCTCAGAACTGAGCAAGTGGAGAGACGTTCGTTCATCTAGCACCAAGGGAATGGGTTGCAGGAGACATTTTTCTCTGCTTTCTCAGTCTGTTTCCTAGTGCCGGTTTGAAGTTCCTGCAGTTTTCACTGTCAAACAGAGTTGGAGCTTCTACCTCCCCATATATATGTATGGAATGGAGTTTGCAACTGAAAAGAAACTTTGTGTTCCCAACAAGCTAGTTGAAGGTCGGCTTTCACACACACTTATCTCTCAGAACTGAGCAAGTGGAGAGACGTTCGTTCATCTAGCACCATTGGAACGGGTTGCAGGAGACACATTTTCTCTGCTTTCTCAGTCTGTTTCCTAGTGCCGGTTTGAAGTTCCTGCAGTTTTCACTGTAAAACCGAGTTGGAGCTTCTACCTCCCCATATATATGTATGGAATGGAGTTTGCAACTGAAAAGAAACTTTGTGTTCCGAACAAGCTAGGTGAAGGACGGCATTCACACACACTTTCCTCTCAGAACTGAGCAAGTGGACAGACGTTCGTTCATCTACCACCAAGGGAACGGGTTGCAGGAGACACTTTTTCTCTGCTTTCTCAGTCTGTTTCCTAGTGCCGGTTTGAAGTTCCTGCAGTTTTCACTGTCAAACCGAGTTGGAGCTAGTACCTCCCCATATATATGTATGGAATGGGGTTTGCAACTGAAAAGAAACTTTGTGTTCCCAAGAAGATAGTTGAAGGACGGCTTTCACACACAATTATCTCTCGGAACTGAGCAAGTGGAGAGACGTTCGTTCATCTAGCACCAAGGGAACGGGTTGCAGGAGACACTTTTTCTCTCTTTTCTCAGTCTGTTTCCTAGTGCCGGTTTGAAGTTCCTGCAGTTTTCATTGTAAAATCGAGTTGGAGCTTCTACCTCCCCATATATATGTATGGAATGGAGTTTGCAACTGAAAAGAAACTTTGTGTTCCCAACAAGCTCGGGGAAGGATGGCTTTCACACACACTTATCTCTCATAACTGAGCAAGTGGAGAGACGTTCGTTCATCTAGCACCAAGGGAACGGGTTGCAGGAGACAATTTTTCTCTGCTTTCTCAGTCTGTTTCCTAGTGCCGGTTTGAAGTTCCTGCAGTTTTCACTTTAAAACCGAGTTGGAGCTTGTACCTCCCCATATATATTTATGGAATGGAGTTTGCAACTGAAAAGAAATTTTGTGTTCCCAACAAGCTAGGTGAAAGACGGCTTTCACACACACTTATCTCTCAGAACTGAGCAAGTGGAGAGACGTTCGTTCATCTAGCACCAAGGGAACGGGTTGCAGGAGAAACTTTTTCTCTGCTCCCTCAGTCTGTTTCCTAGTGCCGGTTTGAAGTTCCTGCAGTTTTCACTGTAAAACCGAGTTGGAGCTTGTACCTCCCCATATATATGTATGGAATGGAGTTTGCAACTGAAAAGAAACTTTGTGTTCACAACAAGCTAGGTGAAGGACGGCTTTCACACACACTTATCTCTCAGAACTGAGCAAGTGGAGAGACGTTCGTTCATCTAGCACCAAGGGAAGGGGTTGCAGGAGACACTTTTTCTCTGCTTCCTCAGTCTGTTTCCTAGTGCCGGTTTGAAGTTCCTGCAGTTTTCACTGTAAAACCGAGTTGGAACTTGTACCTCCCCATATATATGTATGGAATGGAGTTTGCAACTGAAAAGAAACTTTGTGTTCCCAACAAGCTTGTTGAAGGACGGCTTTCACACACACTTATCTCTCAGAACTTAGCAAGTGGAGAGACGTTCGTTCATCTAGCACCAAGGGAACGGGTTGCAGGAGACACTTTTTCTCTGCTTCCTCAGTCTGTTTCCTAGTGCCGGTTTGAAGTTCCTGCAGTTTTAACTGTAAAACCGAGTTGGAGCTTGTACCTCCCCATATATATGTATGGAATGGAGTTTGCAACTGAAAAGAAACTTTGTGTTCCCAACAAGCTAGGTGAAAGACGGCTTTCACACACACTTATCTCTCAGAACTGAGCAAGTGGAGAGACGTTCGTTCATCTAGCACCAAGGGAACGGGTTGCAGGAGACACTTTTCTCTGCTTCCTCAGTCTGTTTCCTAGTGCCGGTTTGAAGTTCCTGCAGTTTTCACTGTAAAACCGAGTTGGAGCTTGTACCTCCCCATATATATGTATGGAATGGTGTTTGCAACTGAAAAGAAACTTTGTGTTCCCAACAAGCTAGGTGAAGGACGGCTTTCAAACACACTTATCTCTCAGAACTGAGCAAGTGGAGAGACGTTCGTTCATTTAGCACCAAGGGAACGGGTTGCAGGAGACAATTTTTCTCTGCTTTCTCAGTCTGTTTCCTAGTGCCGGTTTGAAGTTCCTGCAGTTTTCACTGTCAAACAGAGTTGGAGCTTCTACCTCCCCATATATATGTATGGAATGGAGTTTGCAACTGAAAAGAAACTTTGTATTCCCAACAATCTAGGTGAAGGACGGCTTTCACACACACTTATCTCTCAGAACTGAGCAAGTGGAGAGACGTTCGTTCATCTAGCACCAAGGGAACGGGTTGCAGGAGACACTTTTTCTCTGCTTTCTCAGTCTGTTTCCTAGTGCCGGTTTGAAGTTCCTGCAGTTTTCACTGTCAAACCGAGTTGGAGCTAGTACCTCCCCATATATATGTATGGAATGGGGTTTGCAACTGAAAAGAAACTTTGTGTTCCCAAGAAGATAGTTGAAGGACGGCTTTCACACACAATTATCTCTCGGAACTGAGCAAGTGGAGAGATGTTCGTTCATCTAGCACCAAGGAAACGAGTTGCAGGAGACACTTTTTCTCTGTTTTCTCAGTCTGTTTCCTAGTGCCGGTTTGAAGTTCCTGCAGTTTTCACTGTAAAACCGAGTTGGAGCTTGTACCTCCCCACATATATGTATGGAATGGAGTTTGCAACTGAAAAGAAACTTTGTGTTCACAACAAGCTAGGTGAAGGACGGCTTTCACACACACTTATCTCTCAGAACTGAGCAAGTGGAGAGACGTTCGTTCATCTAGCACCAAGGGAACGGGTTGCAGGAGACACTTTTTCTCTGCTTCCTCAGTCTGTTTCCTAGTGCGGGTTTGAAGTTCCTGCAGTTTTCACTGTCAAACCGAGTTGGAGCTAGTACCTCCTCATATATATGTATGGAATGGAGTTTGCAACTGAAAAGAAACTTTGTGTTCCCAACAAGCTAGGTGAAGGACGGCTTTCACACACACTTATCTCTCAGAACTGAGCAAGTGGAGAGACGTTCGTTCATTTAGCACCAAGGGAACGGGTTGCAGGAGACACTTTTTCTCTGCTTTCTCAGTCTTTTTCCTAGTGCCGGTTTGAAGTTCCTGCAGTTTTCACTGTCAAACAGAGTTGGAGCTTCTACCTCCCCATATATATGTATGGAATGGAGTTTGCAACTGAAAAGAAACTTTGTGTTCCCAACAAGCTAGTTGAAGGACGGCTTTCACACACACTTATCTCTCAGAACTGAGCAAGTGGAGAGACTTTCGTTCATCTAGCACCATTGGAACGGGTTGCAGGAGACACATTTTCTCTGCTTTCTCAGTCTGTTTCCTAGTGCCGGTTTGAAGTTCCTGCAGTTTTCACTGTAAAACCGAGTTGGAGCTTCTACCTCCCCATATATATGTATGGAATGGAGTTTGCAACTGAAAAGAAACTTTGTGTTCCCAACAAGCTAGGTGAAGGACGGCATTCACACACACTTTTCTCTCAGAACTGAGCAAGTGGACAGACGTTCGTTCATCTACCACCAAGGGAACGGGTTGCAGGAGACACTTTTTCTCTGCTTTCTCAGTCTGTTTCCTAGTGCCGGTTTGAAGTTCCTGCAGTTTTCACTGTCAAACCGAGTTGGAGCTAGTACCTCCCCATATATATGTATGGAATGGGGTTTGCAACTGAAAAGAAACTTTGTGTTCCCAAGAAGATAGTTGAAGGACGGCTTTCACACACAATTATCTCTCGGAACTGAGCAAGTGGAGAGATGTTCGTTCATCTAGCACCAAGGAAACGAGTTGCAGGAGACACTTTTTCTCTGTTTTCTCAGTCTGTTTCCTAGTGCCGGTTTGAAGTTCCTGCAGTTTTCACTGTAAAACCGAGTTGGAGCTTGTACCTCCCCACATATATGTATGGAATGGAGTTTGCAACTGAAAAGAAACTTTGTGTTCACAACAAGCTAGGTGAAGGACGGCTTTCACACACACTTATCTCTCAGAACTGAGCAAGTGGAGAGACGTTCGTTCATCTAGCACCAAGGGAACGGGTTGCAGGAGACACTTTTTCTCTGCTTCCTCAGTCTGTTTCCTAGTGCCGGTTTGAAGTTCCTGCAGTTTTCACTGTAAAACCGAGTTGGAGCTTGTACCTCCCCATATATATGTATGGAATGGAGTTTGCAACTGAAAAGAAACTTTGTGTTCCCAACAAGCTAGGTGAAGGACGGCTTTCACACACACTTATCTCTCAGAACTGAGCAAGTGGAGAGACGTTCGTTCATTTAGCACCAAGGGAACGGGTTGCAGGAGACACTTTTCTCTGCTTTCTCAGTCTGTTTCCTAGTGCCGGTTTGAAGTTCCTGCAGTTTTCACTGTCAAACAGAGTTGGAGCTTCTACCTCCCCATATATATGTATGGAATGGAGTTTGCAACTGAAAAGAAGCTTTGTGTTCCCAACAAGCTAGGTGAAGGACGGCTTTCACACACACTTATCTCTCAGAACTGAGCAAGTGGAGAGACGTTCGTTCATCTAGCACCAAGGGAACGGGTTGCAGGAGACACTTTTTCTCTGTTTCTCAGTCTGTTTCCTAGTGCCGGTTTGAAGTTCCTGCACTTTTCACTGTCAAACCGTGTTGGATCTTCTACCTCCCCTTATATATGTGTGGAATGGAGTTTGCAACTGAAAAGAAACTTTGTGTTCTCATCAAGCTTGGTGAAAGACGGCTTTCACACACACTTATCTCTCAGAACTGAGCAAGTGGAGAGACGTTCGTTCATCTAGCACCAAGGGAACGGGTTGCAGGAGACACTTTTTCTCTGTTTCTCAGTCTGTTTCCTAGTGCCGGTTTGAAGTTCCTGCACTTTTCACTGTCAAACCGTGTTGGATCTTCTACCTCCCCTTATATATGTGTGGAATGGAGTTTGCAACTGAAAAGAAACTTTGTGTTCTCATCAAGCTTGGTGAAAGACGGCTTTCACACACACTTATCTCTCAGAACTGAGCAAGTGGAGAGACGTTCGTTCATCTAGCACCAAGGGAACGGGTTGCAGGAGACACTGTTTCTCTGCTTTCTCAGTCTGTTTCCTAGTGCCGGTTTGAAGTTCCTGCAGTTTTCAGTGTAAAACCGAGTTGGAGCTTCTACCTCCCCATATATATGTATGGAATGGAGTTTGCAACTGAAAAGAAACTTTGTGTTCCCAAGAAGATAGTTGAAGGACGGCTTTCACACACAATTATCTCTCGGAACTGAGCAAGTGGAGAGACGTTCGTTCATCTAGCACCAAGGGAACGGGTTGCAGGAGACACTTTTTCTCTGTTTTCTCAGTCTGTTTCCTAGTGCCGGTTTGAAGTTCCTGCAGTTTTCACTGTAAAACCGAGTTGGAGCTTGTACCTCCCCATATATATGTATGGAATGGAGTTTGCAACTGAAAAGAAACTTTGTGTTCACAACAAGCTAGGTGAAGGACGGCTTTCACACACACTTATCTCTCAGAACTGAGCAAGTGGAGAGACGTTCGTTCATCTAGCACCAAGGGAACGGGTTGCATGAGACACTTTTTCTCTGATTTCTCAGTCTGTTTCCTAGTGCCGGTTTGAAGTTCCTGCAGTTTTCACTGTCAAACCGAGTTGGAGCTAGTACCTCCCCATATATATGTATGGAATGGAGTTTGCAACTGAAAAGAAACTTTGTGTTCCCAACAAGCTAGGTGAAGGACGGCTTTCACACACACTTATCTCTCAGAACTGAGCAAGTGGAGAGACGTTCGTTCATTTAGCACCAATGGAACGGGTTGCAGGAGACACTTTTTCTCTGCTTTCTCAGTCTGTTTCCTAGTGCCGGTTTGAAGTTCCTGCAGTTTTCACTGTCAAACAGAGTTGGAGCTTCTACCTCCGCATATATATGTATGGAATGGAGTTTGCAACTGAAAAGAAGCTTTGTGTTCCCAACAAGCTAGGTGAAGGACGGCTTTCACACACACTTATCTCTCAGAACTGAGCAAGTGGAGAGACGTTCGTTCATCTAGCACCAAGGGAACGGGTTGCAGGAGACACTTTTTCTCTGCTTTCTCAGTCTGTTTCCTAGTGCCCGTTTGAAGTTCCTGCAGTTTTCACTGTCAAACCGTGTTGGATTTTCTACCTCCCCTTATATATGTGTGGAATGGAGTTTGCAACTGAAAAGAAACTTTGTGTTCCCATCAAGCTAGGTGAAAGACGATTTTCACACACACTTATCTCTCAGAACTGAGCAAGTGGAGAGACGTTCGTTCATGTAGCACCAAGCAAACGGGTTGCAGGAGACACTTTTTCTCTGCTTCCTCAGTCTGTTTCCTAGTGCCGGTTTGAAGTTCCTGCAGTTTTCACTGTAAAACCGAGTTGGAGCTTGTACCTCCCCATATATATGTATGGAATGGAGTTTGCAACTGAAAAGAAACTTTGTGTTCCCAACAAGTTAGGTGAAGGACGGCTTTCACACACACATATCTCTCAGAACTGAGCAAGTGGAGAGACGTTCGTTCATTTAGCACCAAGGGAACGGGTTGCAGGAGACACTTTTTCTCTGCTTTCTCAGTCTGTTTCCTAGTGCCGGTTTGAAGTTCCTGCAGTTTTCACTTTAAAACCGAGTTGGAGCTTCTACCTCCCCATATATATGTATGGAATGGAGTTTGCAACTGAAAAGAAACTTTGTGTTCCCAACAAGCTAGTTGAAGGACGGCTTTCACACACACTTATCACTCAGAACTGAGCAAGTGGAGAGACGTTCGTTCATCTAGCACCAAGGGAACGGGTTGCAGGAGACACATTTTCTCTGCTTTCTCAGTCTGTTTCCTAGTGCCGGTTTGAAGTTCCTGCAGTTTTCACTGTAAAACCGAGTTGGAGCTTCTACCTCCCCATATATATGTATGGAATGGAGTTTGCAACTGAAAAGAAACTTTGTGTTCCCAACAAGCTAGGTGAAGGACGGCATTCACACACACTTATCTCTCAGAACTGAGCAAGTGGACAGACGTTCGTTCATCTACCACCAAGGGAACGGGTTGCCGGAGACACTTTTTCTCTGCTTTCTCAGTCTGTTTCCTAGTGCCGGTTTGAAGTTCCTGCAGTTTTCACTGTCAAACAAAGTTGGAGCTAGTACCTCCCCATATATATGTATGGAATGTGGTTTGCAACTGAAAAGAAACTTTGTGTTCCCAAGAAGATAGATGAAGGACGTCTTTCACACACAATTATCTCTCGGAACTGAGCAAGTGGAGAGACGTTCGTTCATCTAGCACCAAGGGAACGGGTTGCAGGAGACACTTTTTCTCTGATTTCTCAGTCTGTTTCCTAGTGCCGGTTTGAAGTTCCTGCCGTTTTCAGTGTAAAACCGAGTTGGAGCTTCTACCTCCCCATATATATGTATGGAATGGAGTTTGCAACTGAAAAGAAACTTTGTGTTCCCAACAAGCTAGGTGAAGGATGGCTTTCACACACAATTATCTCTCAGAACTGAGCAAGTGGAGAGACGTTCGTTCATCTAGCACCAAGGGAACGGGTTGCAGGAGACACTTATTCTCTGCTTTCTCAGTCTGTTTCCTAGTGCCTGTTTGAAGTTCCTGCAGTTTTCACTTTAAAACCGAGTTGGAGCTTGTACCTCCCCATATATATGTATGGAATGGAGTTAGCAACTGAAAAGAAACTTTGTGTTCCCAACAAGCTAGGTGAAGGACGGCTTTCACACACACTTATCTCTCAGAACTGAGCAAGTGGAGAGACGTTCGTTCATCTAGCACCAAGGGAACGGGTTGCAGGAGACACTTTTTCTCTGCTTCCTCAGTCTGTTTCCTAGTGCCGGTTTGAAGTTCCTGCAGTTTTCACTGTAAAACCGAGTTGGAGCTTCTACCTCCCCATATGTATGTATGGAATGGAGTTTGCAACTGAAAAGAAACTTTGTATTCCCAACAAGCTAGGTGAAGGACGGCATTCACACACACTTATCTCTCAGAAATGAGCAAGTGGACAGACGTTCGTTCATCTACCACCAAGGAAACGGGTTGCAGGAGACACTTTTTCTCTGCTTTCTCAGTCTGTTTCCTAGTGCCGGTTTGAAGTTCCTGCAGTTTTCACTGTCAAACCGAGTTGGAGCTAGTACCTCCCCATATATATGTATGGAATGGGGTTTGCAACTGAAAAGAAACTTTGTGTTCCCAAGAAGATAGTTGAAGGACGGCTTTCACACACAATTATCTCTCGGAACTGAGCAAGTGGAGAGACGTTCGTTCATCTAGCACCAAGGGAACGGGTTGCAGGAGACACTTTTTCTCTGCTTTCTCAGTCTGTTTCCTAGTGCCGGTTTGAAGTTCCTGCAGTTTTCACTTTAAAACCGAGTTGGAGCTTGTACCTCCCCATATATATGTATGGAATGGAGTTTGCAACTGAAAAGAAACTTTGTGTTCCCAACAAGCTAGGTGAAGGACGGCTTTCACACACACTTATCTCTCAGAACTGAGCAAGTGGAGAGACGTTCGTTCATCTAGCACCAAGGGAACGGGTTGCAGGAGACACTTTTTCTCTGCTTCCTCAGTCTGTTTCCTAGTGCCGGTTTGAAGTTCCTGCAGTTTTAACTGTAAAACCGAGTTGGAGCTTGTACCTCCCCATATATATGTATGGAATGGAGTTTGCAACTGAAAAGAAACTTTGTGTTCACAACAAGCTAGGTGAAGGACGGCTTTCACACACACTTATCTCTCAGAACTGAGCAAGTGGAGAGACGTTCGTTCATCTAGCACCAAGGGAACGGGTTGCAGGAGACACTTTTTCTCTGCTTCCTCAGTCTGTTTCCTAGTGCCGGTTTGAAGTTCCTGCAGTTTTCACTGTAAAACCGAGTTGGAGCTTGTACCTCCCCTTATATATGTATGGAATGGAGTTTGCAACTGAAAAGAAACTTTGTGTTCCCAAGAAGCTAGGTGAAGGACGGCTTTCACACACACTTATCTCTCAGAACTGGGCAAGTGGTGAGACGTTCGTTCATCTAGCACCAAGGGAACGGGTTGCAGGAGACACTTTTTCTCTGCTTCCTCAGTCTGTTTCCTAGTGCCGGTTTGAAGTTCCTGCAGTTTTCACTGTCAAACCGAGTTGGAGCTAGTACCTCCCCATATATATATATGGAATGTGGTTTGCAACTGAAAAGAAACTTTGTGTTCCCAAGAAGATAGTTGAAGGTCGGCTTTCACACACAATTATCTCTCGGAACTGAGCAAGTGGAGAGACGTTCGTTCATCTAGCACCAAGCGAACGGGTTGCAGGAGACACTTTTTCTCTGCTTTCTCAGTCTGTTTCCTAGTGCCGGTTTGAAGTTCCTGCAGTTTTCAGTGTAAAACCGAGTTGGAGCTTCTACCTCCCCATATATATGTATGGAATGGAGTTTGCAACTGAAAAGAAACTTTGTGTTCCCAACAAGCTAGGTGAAGAATGGCTTTCACACACAATTATCTCTCAGAACTGAGCAAGTGGAGAGACGTTCGTTCATCTAGCACCAAGGGAACGGGTTGCAGGAGACACTTTTTCTCTGCTTTCTCAGTCTGTTTCCTAGTGCCGGTTTGAAGTTCCTGCAGTTTTCACTTTAAAACCGAGTTGGAGCTTGTACCTCCCCATATATATGTATGGAATGGAGTTTGCAACTGAAAAGAAACTTTGTGTTCCCAACAAGCTAGGTGAAGGACGGCTTTCACACACACTTATCTCTCAGAACTGAGCAAGTGGAGAGACGTTCGTTCATCTAGCACCAAGGGAACGGGTTGCAGGAGACACTTTTCTCTGCTTCCTCAGTCTGTTTCCTAGTGCCGGTTTGAAGTTCCTGCAGTTTTAACTGTAAAACCGAGTTGGAGCTTGTACCTCCCCATATATATGTATGGATGGAGTTTGCAACTGAAAAGAAACTTTGTGTTCACAACAAGCTAGGTGAAGGACGGCTTTCACACACACTTATCTCTCAGAACTGAGCAAGTGGAGAGACGTTCGTTCATCTAGCACCAAGGGAACGGGTTGCAGGAGACACTTTTTCTCTGCTTCCTCAGTCTGTTTCCTAGTGCCGGTTTGAAGTTCCTGCAGTTTTCACTGTAAAACCGAGTTGGAGCTTGTACCTCCCCTTATATATGTATGGAATGGAGTTTGCAACTGAAAAGAAACTTTGTGTTCCCAAGAAGCTAGGTGAAGGACGGCTTTCACACACACTTATCTCTCAGAACTGAGCAAGTGGAGAGACGTTCGTTCATCTAGCACCAAGGGAACGGGTTGCAGGAGACACTTTTTCTCTGCTTCCTCAGTCTGTTTCCTAGTGCCGGTTTGAAGTTCCTGCAGTTTTCACTGTAAAACCGAGTTGGAGCTTCTACCTCCCCATATATATGTATGGAATGGAGTTTGCAACTGAAAAGAAACTTTGTGTTCCCAACAAGCTAGGTGAAGGACGGCATTCACACACACTTATCTCTCAGAACTGAGCAAGTGGACAGACGTTCGTTCATCTACCACCAAGGGAACGGGTTGCCGGAGACACTTATTCTCTGCTCTCTCAGTCTGTTTCCTAGTGCCGGTTTGAAGTTCCTGCAGTTTTCACTGTCAAACCGAGTTGGAGCTAGTACCTCCCCATATATATATATGGAATGGGGTTTGCAACTGAAAAGAAACTTTGTGTTCCCAAGAAGATAGTTGAAGGACGGCTTTCACACACAATTATCTCTCGGAACTGAGCAAGTGGAGAGACGTTCGTTCATCTAGCACCAAGGGAACGGGTTGCAGGAGACACTTTTTCTCTGTTTTCTCAGTCTGTTTCCCAGTGCCGGTTTGAAGTTCCTGCAGTTTTCAGTGTAAAACAGAGTTGGAGCTTCTACCTCCCCAAATATATGTATGGAATGGAGTTTGCAACTGAAAAGAAACTTTGTGTTCCCAACAAGCTAGGTGAAGGATGGCTTTCACACACACTTATCTCTCAGAACTGAGCAAGTGGAGAGACGTTCGTTCATCTAGCACCAAGGGAACAGGTTGCAGGAGACACTTTTTCTCTGCTTTCTCAGTCTGTTTCCTAGTGCCGGTTTGAAGTTCCTGCAGTTTTCACTTTAAAACCGAGTTGGAGCTTGTACCTCCCCATATATATGTATGGAATGGAGTTTGCAACTGAAAAGAAACTTTGTGTTCACAACAAGCTAGGTGAAGGACGGCTTTCACACACACTTATCTCTCATAACTGAGCAAGTGGAGAGACGTTCGTTCATCTAGCACCAAGGGAACGGGTTGCAGGAGACACTTTTTCTCTGCTTCCTCAGTCTGTTTCCTAGTGCCGGTTTGAAGTTCCTGCAGTTTTAACTGTAAAACCGTGTTGGAGCTTGTACCTCCCCATATATATGTATGGAATGGAGTTTGCAACTGAAAAGAAACTTTGTGTTCACAACAAGCTAGGTGAAGGACGGCTTTCACACACACTTATCTCTCAGAACTGAGCAAGTGGAGAGACGTTCGTTCATCTAGCACCAAGGGAACGGGTTGCAGGAGACACTTTTTCTCTGCTTCCTCAGTCTGTTTCCTAGTGCCGGTTTGAAGTTCCTGCAGTTTTCACTGTAAAACCGAGTTGGAGCTTGTACCTCCCCTTATATATGTATGGAATGGAGTTTGCAACTGAAAAGAAACTTTGTGTTCCCAAGAAGCTAGGTGAAGGACGGCTTTCACACACACTTATCTCTCAGAACTGGGCAAGTGGTGAGACGTTCGTTCATCTAGCACCAAGGGAACGGGTTGCAGGAGACACTTTTTCTCTGCTTCCTCAGTCTGTTTCCTAGTGCCGGTTTGAAGTTCCTGCAGTTTTCACAGTAAAACCGATTTGGAGCTTCTACCTCCCCATATATATGTATGGAATGGAGTCTGCATCTGAAAAGAAACTTTGTGTTCCCAACAAGCTAGGTGAAGTACGGCTTTCACACACACTTATCTCTCAGAACTGAGCAAGTGGAGAGACGTTCGTTCATCTAGCACCAAGGGAACGGGTTGCAGGAGACACTTTTTCTCTGCTTTCTCAGTCTGTTTCCTAGTGCCGTTTTGAAGTTCCTGCAGTTTTCACTGTAAAACCGAGTTGTTGCTTCTACCTCCCCATATATATGTATGGAATGGAGTTTGAAACTGAAAAGAAACTTTGTGTTCCCCACAAGACAGGTGAAGGACGGCTTTCAGACACACTTATCTCTCAGAACTGAGCAAGTGGAGAGACGTTCGTTCATCTAGCACCAAGGGAACGGGTTGCAAGAGACACCTTTTCTCTGATTTCTCAGTCTGTTTCCTAGTGCCGGTTTGAAGTTCCTGCAGTTTTCACTGTCAAACCGAGTTGGAGCTAGTACCTCCCCATATATATGTATGGAATGGAGTTTGCAACTGAAAAGAAACTTTGTGTTCCCAACAAGCTAGGTGAAGGACGGCTTTCACACACACTTATCTCTCAGAACTGAGCAAGTGGAGAGACGTTCGTTCATTTAGCACCAATGGAACGGGTTGCAGGAGACACTTTTTCTCTGCTTTCTCAGTCTGTGTCCTAGTGCCGGTTTGAATTTCCTGCAGTTTTCACTGTGAAACAGAGTTGGAGCTTCTACCTCCCCATATATATGTATGGAATGGGGTTTGAAACTGAAAAGAAACTTTGTGTTCCCAACAAGCTAGGTGAAGGGCGGCTTTCACACTCACTTATCTCTCAGAACTGAGCAAGTGGAGAGACGTTCGTTCATCTAGCACCAAGGGAACGGGTTGCAGGAGACACTTTTTCTCTGCTTTCTCAGTCTGTTTCCTAGTGCCGGTTTGAAGTTCCTGCAGTTTTCACTGTAAAACCGAGTTGGAGCTAGTACCTCCCCATATATATGTATGGAATGGAGTTTGCAACTGAAAAGAAACTTTGTGTTCACAACAAGCTAGGTGAAGGACGGCTTTCACACACACTTATCTCTCAGAACTGAGCAAGTGGAGAGACGTTCGTTCATCTAACACGAAGGGAACGGTTGCAGGAGACACTTTTTCACTGCTTTCTCAGTCTGTTTCCTAGTGCCGGTTTGAAGTTCCTGCAGTTTTCACTGTCAAACCGAGTTGGAGTTAGTACCTCCCCATATATATGTATGGAATGGAGTTTGCAACTGAAAAGAAAATTTGTGTTCCCAACAAGACAGGTGAAGGACGGCGTTCACACACACTTATCTCTCAGAACTGAGCAAGTGGAGAGACGTACGTTCATCTAGCACCAAGGGAACGGGTTGCAGGAGACACTTTTTCTCTGCTTTCTCAGTCTGTTTCCTAGTGCCGGTTAGAAGTTCCTGCAGTTTTCACTGTCAAACCGAGTTGGAGCTAGTACCTACTCATATATATGTATGGAATGGAGTTTGCAACTGAAAAGAAACTTTGTGTTCCCAACAAGATAGGTGAAGGACGGCTTTCACACACACTTATCTCTCAGAACTGAGCAAGTGGAGAGACGTTCGTTCATCTAGCACGAAGGGAACGGTTGCAGGAGACACTTTTTCTCTGCTTTCTCAGTCTGTTTCCTAGTGCCGGTTTGAAGTTCCTGCAGTTTTCACTGTCAAACCGAGTTGGAGTTAGAACCTCCCCATATATATGTATGGAATGGAGTTTGCAACTGAAAAGAAAATATGTGTTCCCAACAAGACAGGTGAAGGACGGCTTTCACACACACTTATCTCTCAGAACTGAGCAAGTGGAGAGACGTTCGTTCATCTAGCACCAAGGGAAAGGGTTGCAGGAGACACTTTTTCTCTGCTTTCTCAGTCTGTCTCCTAGTGCCGGTTTGAAGTTCCTGCAGTTTTCACTGTCAAACCGAGTTGGAGCTAGTACCTCCCCATATATATGTATGGAATGGAGTTTGCAACTGAAAAGAAACTTTGTGTTCCCAACAAGCTAGGTGAAGGACGGCTTTCACACACACTTATCTCTCAGAACTGAGCAAGTGGAGAGACGTTCGTTCATTTAGCACCAATGGAACGGGTTGCAGGAGACACTTTTTCTCTGCTTTCTCAGTCTGTTTCCTAGTGCCGGTTTGAAGTTCCTGCAGTTTTCACTGTCAAACAGAGTTGGAGCTTCTACCTCCCCATATATATGTATGGAATGGAGTTTGAAACTGAAAAGAAACTTTGTGTTCCCAACAAGCTAGGTGAAGGACGGCTTTCACACTCACTTATCTCTCAGAACTGAGCAAGTTGAGAGACTTTCGTTCATCTAGCACCAAGTGAACGGGTTGCAGGAGACACTTTTTCTCTGCTTTCTCAGTCTGTTTCCTAGTGCCGGTTTGAAGTTCCTGCAGTTTTCACTGTCAAACCGAGTTGGAGCTAGTACCTCCTCATATATATGTATGGAATGGAGTTTGCAACTGAAAAGAAACTTGGTGTTCCCAACAAGCTAGGTGAAGGACGGCTTTCACACACACTTATCTCTCAGAACTGAGCATTTGGAGAGACGTTCGTTCATCTAGCACGAAGGGAACGGTTGCAGGAGACACTTTTTCTCTGCTTTCTCAGTCTGTTTCCCAGTGCCAGTTTGAAGTTCCTGCAATTTTCACTGTAAAACCGAGTTGGAGCTAGTACCTACCCATATATATGTATGGAATGGAGTTTGCAACTGAAAAGAAACTTTGTGTTCCCAACAAGCTAGGTGAAGGACGGCTTTCACACACACTTATCTCTCAGAACTGAGCAAGTGGATAGACGTTCGTTCATCTAGCACCAAGGGAAAGGGTTGCAGGAGACACTTTTTCTCTGCTTTCTCAGTCTGTTTCCTAGTGCCGGTTTGAAGTTCCTGCAGTTTTCACTGTCAAACCGAGTTGGAGCTAGTACCTCCTCATATATATGTATGGAATGGAGTTTGCAACTGAAAAGAAACTTTGTGTTCCCAACAAGCTATGTGAAGGACGGCTTTCACACACACTTATCTCTCAGAACTGAGCAAGTGGAGAGACGTTCGTTCATTTAGCACCAAGGGAACGGGTTGCAGGAGACACTTTTTCTCTGCTTTCTCAGTCTGTCTCCTAGTGCCGGTTTGAAGTTCCTGCAGTTTTCACTGTCAAACCGAGTTGGAGCTAGTACCTCCCCATATATATGTATGGAATGGAGTTTGCAACTGAAAAGAAACTTTGTGTTCCCAACAAGCTAGGTGAAGGACGGCTTTCACACACACTTATCTCTCAGAACTGAGCAAGTGGAGAGACGTTCGTTCATTTAGCACCAATGGAACGGGTTGCAGGAGACACATTTTCTCTGCTTTCTCAGTCTGTTTCCTAGTGCCGGTTTGAAGTTCCTGCAGTTTTCACTGTCAAACAGAGTTGTAGCTTCTACCTCCCCATATATATGTATGGAATGGAGTTTGAAACTGAAAAGAAACTTTGTGTTCCCAACAAGCTAGGTGAAGTACGGCTTTCACACACACTTATCTCTCAGAACTGAGCAAGTGGAGAGACGTTCGTTCATCTAGCACCAAGGGAACGGGTTGCAGGAGACACTTTTTCTCTGCTTTCTCAGTCTGTTTCCTAGTGCCGGTTTGAAGTTCCTGCAGTTTTCACTGTCAAACCGAGTTGGAGTTAGTACCTCCCCATATATATGTATGGAATGGAGTTTGCAACTGAAAAGAAAATTTGTGTTCCCAACAAGACAGGTGAAGGACGGCGTTCACACACACTTATCTCTCAGAACTGAGCAAGTGGAGAGACGTACGTTCATCTAGCACCAAGGGAACGGGTTGCAGGAGACACTTTTTCTCTGCTTTCTCAGTCTGTTTCCTAGTGCCAGTTTGAAGTTCCTGCAATTTTCACTGTAAAACCGAGTTGGAGCTAGTACCTACCCATATATATGTATGGAATGGAGTTTGCAACTGAAAAGAAACTTTGTGTTCCCAACAAGCTAGGTGAAGGACGGCTTTCACACACACTTATCTCTCAGAACTGAGCAAGTGGAGAGACGTTCGTTCATCTAGCACGAAGGGAACGGTTGCAGGAGACACTTTTTCTCTGCTTTCTCAGTCTGTCTCCTAGTGCCGGTTTGAAGTTCCTACAGTTTTCACTGTCAAACCGAGTTGGAGCTAGTACCTCCCCATATATATGTATGGAATGGAGTTTGCAACTGAAAAGAAACTTTGTGTTCCCAACAAGCTAGGTGAAGGACGGCTTTCACACACACTTATCTCTCAGAACTGAGCAAGTGGAGAGACGTTCGTTCATTTAGCACCAATGGAACGGGTTGCAGGAGACACTTTTTCTCTGCTTTCTCAGTCTGTTTCCTAGTGCCGGTTTGAAGTTCCTGCAGTTTTCAATGTCAAACAGAGTTGTAGCTTCTACCTCCCCATATATATGTATGGAACGGAGTTTGAAACTGAAAAGAAACTTTGTGTTCCCAACAAGCTAGGTGAAGTACGGCTTTCACACACACTTATCTCTCAGAACTGAGCAAGTGGAGAGACGTTCGTTCATCTAGCACCAAGGGAACGGGTTGCAGGAGACACTTTTTCTCTGCTTTCTCAGTCTGTTTCCTAGTGCCGGTTTGAAGTTCCTGCAGTTTTCACTGTAAAACAGAGTTGGAGTTAGTACCTCCCCATATATATGTATGGAATGGAGTTTGCAACTGAAAAGAAAATTTGTGTTCCCAACAAGACAGGTGAAGGACGGCGTTCACACACACTTATCTCTCAGAACTGAGCAAGTGGAGAGACGTACGTTCATCTAGCACCAAGGGAACGGGTTGCAGGAGACACTTTTTCTCTGCTTTCTCAGTCTGTTTCCTAGTGCCAGTTTGAAGTTCCTGCAATTTTCACTGTAAAACCGAGTTGGAGCTAGTACCTACCCATATATATGTATGGAATGGAGTTTGCAACTGAAAAGAAACTTTGTGTTCCCAACAAGCTAGGTGAAGGACGGCTTTCACACACACTTATCTCTCAGAACTGAGCAAGTGGAGAGACGTTCGTTCATCTAGCACGAAGGGAACGGTTGCAGGAGACACTTTTTCTCTGCTTTCTCAGTCTGTCTCCTAGTGCCGGTTTGAAGTTCCTGCAGTTTTCACTGTCAAACCGAGTTGGAGCTAGTACCTCCCCATATATATGTATGGAATGGAGTTTGCAACTGAAAAGAAACTTTGTGTTCCCAACAAGCTAGGTGAAGGACGGCTTTCACACACACTTATCTCTCAGAACTGAGCAAGTGGAGAGACGTTCGTTCATTTAGCACCAATGGAACGGGTTGCAGGAGACACTTTTTCTCTGCTTTCTCAGTCTGTTTCCTAGTGCCGGTTTGAAGTTCCTGCAGTTTTCAATGTCAAACAGAGTTGTAGCTTCTACCTCCCCATATACATGTATGGAACGGAGTTTGAAACTGAAAAGAAACTTTGTGTTCCCAACAAGCTAGGTGAAGTACGGCTTTCACACACACTTATCTCTCAGAACTGAGCAAGTGGAGAGACGTTCGTTCATCTAGCACCAAGGGAACGGGTTGCAGGAGACACTTTTTCTCTGCTTTCTCAGTCTGTTTCCTAGTGCCGGTTTGAAGTTCCTGCAGTTTTCACTGTCAAACAGAGTTGGAGTTAGTACCTCCCCATATATATGTATGGAATGGAGTTTGCAACTGAAAAGAAAATTTGTGTTCCCAACAAGACAGGTGAAGGACGGCGTTCACACACACTTATCTCTCAGAACTGAGCAAGTGGAGAGACGTACGTTCATCTAGCACCAAGGGAACGGGTTGCAGGAGACACTTTTTCTCTGCTTTCTCAGTCTGTTTCCTAGTGCCAGTTTGAAGTTCCTGCAATTTTCACTGTAAAACCGAGTTGGAGCTAGTACCTACCCATATATATGGATGGAATGGAGTTTGCAACTGAAAAGAAACTTTGTGTTCCCAACAAGCTAGGTGAAGGACGGCTTTCACACACACTTATCTCTCAGAACTGAGCAAGTGGAGAGACGTTCGTTCATCTAGCACGAAGGGAAAGGTTGCAGGAGACACTTTTTCTCTGCATTCTCAGTCTGTTTCCTAGTGCCGGTTTGAAGTTCCTGCAGTTTTCACTGTCAAACCGAGTTGGAGTTAGAACCTCCCCATATATATGTATGGAATGGAGTTTGCAACTGAAAAGAAAATTTGTGTTCCCAACAAGACATGTGAAGGACGGCTTTCACACACACTTATCTCTCAGAACTGAGCAAGTGGAGAGACGTTCGTTCATCTAGCACCAAGGGAAAGGGTTGCAGGAGACACTTTTTCTCTGCTTTCTCAGTCTGTTTCCTTGTGCCGGTTTGAAGTTCCTGCAGTTTTCACTGACAAACCGAGTTGGAGCTAGTACCTCCTCATATATATGTATGGAATGGAGTTTGCAACTGAAAAGAAACTTTGTGTTCCCAACAAGCTAGGTGAAGGACGGCTTTCACACACACTTATCTCTCAGAACTGAGCAAGTGGAGAGACGTTCGTTCATCTAGCACCAAGGGAACGGGTTGCAGGAGACACTTTTTCTCTGCTTTCTCAGTCTGTTTCCTAGTGCCGGTTTGAAGTTCCTGCAGTTTTCACTGTCAAACCGAGTTGGAGTTAGTACCTCCCCATATATATGTATGGAATGGAGTTTGCAACTGAAAAGAAAATTTGTGTTCCCAACAAGACAGGTGAAGGACGGCGTTCACACACACTTATCTCTCAGAACTGAGCAAGTGGAGAGACGTACGTTCATCTAGCACCAAGGGAACGGGTTGCAGGAGACACTTTTTCTCTGCTTTCTCAGTCTGTTTCCTAGTGCCAGTTTGAAGTTCCTGCAATTTTCACTGTAAAACCGAGTTGGAGCTAGTACCTACCCATATATATGTATGGAATGGAGTTTGCAACTGAAAAGAAACTTTGTGTTCCCAACAAGCTAGGTGAAGGACGGCTTTCACACACACTTATCTCTCAGAACTGAGCAAGTGGAGAGACGTTCGTTCATCTAGCACGAAGGGAACGGTTGCAGGAGACACTTTTTCTCTGCTTTCTCAGTCTGTCTCCTAGTGCCGGTTTGAAGTTCCTGCAGTTTTCACTGTCAAACCGAGTTGGAGCTAGTACCTCCCCATATATATGTATGGAATGGAGTTTGCAACTGAAAAGAAACTTTGTGTTCCCAACAAGCTAGGTGAAGGACGGCTTTCACACACACTTATCTCTCAGAACTGAGCAAGTGGAGAGACGTTCGTTCATTTAGCACCAATGGAACGGGTTGCAGGAGACACTTTTTCTCTGCTTTCTCAGTCTGTTTCCTAGTGCCGGTTTGAAGTTCCTGCAGTTTTCAATGTCAAACAGAGTTGTAGCTTCTACCTCCCCATATATATGTATGGAACGGAGTTTGAAACTGAAAAGAAACTTTGTGTTCCCAACAAGCTAGGTGAAGTACGGCTTTCACACACACTTATCTCTCAGAACTGAGCAAGTGGAGAGACGTTCGTTCATCTAGCACCAAGGGAACGGGTTGCAGGAGACACTTTTTCTCTGCTTTCTCAGTCTGTTTCCTAGTGCCGGTTTGAAGTTCCTGCAGTTTTCACTGTCAAACAGAGTTGGAGTTAGTACCTCCCCATATATATGTATGGAATGGAGTTTGCAACTGAAAAGAAAATTTGTGTTCCCAACAAGACAGGTGAAGGACGGCGTTCACACACACTTATCTCTCAGAACTGAGCAAGTGGAGAGACGTACGTTCATCTAGCACCAAGGGAACGGGTTGCAGGAGACACTTTTTCTCTGCTTTCTCAGTCTGTTTCCTAGTGCCAGTTTGAAGTTCCTGCAATTTTCACTGTAAAACCGAGTTGGAGCTAGTACCTACCCATATATATGGATGGAATGGAGTTTGCAACTGAAAAGAAACTTTGTGTTCCCAACAAGCTAGGTGAAGGACGGCTTTCACACACACTTATCTCTCAGAACTGAGCAAGTGGAGAGACGTTCGTTCATCTAGCACGAAGGGAAAGGTTGCAGGAGACACTTTTTCTCTGCTTTCTCAGTCTGTTTCCTAGTGCCGGTTTGAAGTTCCTGCAGTTTTCACTGTCAAACCGAGTTGGAGTTAGAACCTCCCCATATATATGTATGGAATGGAGTTTGCAACTGAAAAGAAAATTTGTGTTCCCAACAAGACATGTGAAGGACGGCTTTCACACACACTTATCTCTCAGAACTGAGCAAGTGGAGAGACGTTCGTTCATCTAGCACCAAGGGAAAGGGTTGCAGGAGACACTTTTTCTCTGCTTTCTCAGTCTGTTTCCTTGTGCCGGTTTGAAGTTCCTGCAGTTTTCACTGACAAACCGAGTTGGAGCTAGTACCCCCCCATATATATGTATGGAATGGAGTTTGCAACTGAAAAGAAACTTTGTGTTCCCAACAAGCTAGGTGAAGGACGGCTTTCACACACACTTATCTCTCAGAACTGAGCAAGTGGAGAGACGTTCGTTCATTTAGCACCAAGGGAACGGTTTGCACGAGACACTTTTTCTCTGCTTTCTCAGTCTGTCTCCTAGTGCCGGTTTGAAGTTCCTGCAGTTTTCACTGTCAAACCGAGTTGGAGCTAGTACCTCCCCATATATATGTATGGAATGGAGTTTGCAACTGAAAAGAAACTTTGTGTTCCCAACAAGCTAGGTGAAGTACGGCTTTCACACACACTTATCTCTCAGAACTGAGCAAGTGGAGAGACGTTCGTTCATTTAGCACCAATGGAACGGGTTGCAGGAGACACTTATTCTCTGCTTTCTCAGTCTGTTTCCTAGTGCCGGTTTGAAGTTCCTGCAGTTTTCACTGTCAAACCGAGTTGGAGCTAGTACCTCCCCATATATAGGTATGGAATGGAGTTTGAAACTGAAAAGAAACTTTGTGTTCCCAACAAGCTAGGTGAAGTACGGCTTTCGCACACACTTATCTCTCAGAACTGAGCAAGTGGAGAGACGTTCGTTCATCTAACACGAAGGGAACGGTTGCAGGAGACACTTTTTCTCTGCTTTCTCAGTCTGTTTCCTAGTGCCGGTATGAAGTTCCTGCAGTTTTCACTGTCAAACCGAGTTGGAGTTTGTACCTCACCATATATATGTATGGAATGGAGTTTGCAACTGAAAAGAAAATTTGTGTTCCCAACAAGACAGGTGAAGGACGGCGTTCACACACACTTATCTCTCAGAACTGAGCAAGTGGAGAGACGTACGTTCATCTAGCACCAAGGGAACGGGTTGCAGGAGACACTTTTTCTCTGCTTTCTCAGTCTGTTTCCTAGTGCCGGTTAGAAGTTCCTGCAGTTTTCACTGTCAAACCGAGTTGGAGCTAGTACCTCCTCATATATATGTATGGAATGGAGTTTGCAACTGAAAAGAAACTTTGTGTTCCCAACAAGCTAGGTGAAGGACGGCTTTCGCACACACTTATCTCTCAGAACTGAGCAAGTGGAGAGACGTTCGTTCATCTAGCACGAAGGGAACGGTTGCAGGAGACTCTTTTTCTCTGCTTTCTCAGTCTGTTTCCTAGTGCCGGTTTGAAGTTCCTGCAATTTTCACTGTAAAACCGAGTTGGAGCTAGTACCTACCCATATATATGTATGGAATGGAGTTTGCAACTGAAAAGAAACTTTGTGTTCCCAACAATCTAGGTGAAGGACGGCTTTCACACACACTTATCTCTCAGAACTGAGCAAGTGGAGAGACGTTCGTTCATCTAGCACGAAGGGAACGGTTGCAGGAGACATTTTTTCTCTGCTTTCTCAGTCTGTTTCCTAGTGCCGGTTTGAAGTTCCTGCAGTTTTCACTGTCAAACCGAGTTGGAGTTAGAACCTCCCCATATATATGTATGGAATGGAGTTTGCAACTGAAAAGAAAATTTGTGTTCCCAACAAGACAGGTGAAGGACGGCTTTCACACACACTTATCTCTCAGAACTGAGCAAGTGGAGAGACGTTCGTTCATCTAGCACCAAGGGAAATGGTTGCAGGAGAAACTTTTTCTCTGCTTTCTCAGTCTGTTTCCTAGTGCCGGTTTGAAGTTCCTGCAGTTTTCACTGTCAAACCGAGTTGGAGCTAGTACCTCCCCATATATATGTATGGAATGGAGTTTGCAACTGAAAAGAAACTTTGTGTTCCCAACATGCTAGGTGAAGGACGGCTTTCACACACACTTATCTCTCAGAACTGAGCAAGTGGAGAGACGTTCGTTCATTTAGCACCAAGGGAACGGGTTGCAGGAGACACTTTTTCTCTGCTTTCTCAGTCTGTTTCCCAGTGCAGGTTTGAAGTTCCTGCAGTTTTCACTGTCAAACAGATTTGGAGCTTCTACCTCCCCATATATATGTATGGAATGGAGTTTGAAACTGAAAAGAAACTTTGTGTTCCCAACAAGCTAGGGGAAGGACGGCTTTCACACACACTTATTTCTCAGAACTGAGCAAGTTGAGAGACGTTCGTTCATCTAGCACCAAGGGAACGGGTTGCAGGAGACACTTTTTCTCTGCTTTCTCAGTCTGTTTCCTAGTGCCGGTTTGAAGTTCCTGCATTTTCACTGTAAAACCGAGTTGGAGCTAGTACCTCCCCATATATATGTATGGAATGGAGTTTGCAACTGAAAAGAAACTATGTGTTCCCAACAAGCTAGGTGAAGGACGGCTTTCACACACACTTATCTCTCAGAACTGAGCAAGTGGAGAGACGTTCGTTCATCTAGCACCAAGGGAACGGGTTGCAGGAGACACTTTTTCTCTGCTTTCTCAGTCTGTTTCCTAGTGCCGGTTTGAAGTTCCTGCAGTTTTCACTGTAAAACCGAGTTGGATCTAGTACCTCCCCATATATATGTATGGAATGGAGTTTGCAACTGAAAAGAAACTTTGTGTTCCCAACAAGCTAGGGGAAGGACGGCTTTCACACACACATATCTCTCAGAACTGAGCAAGTGGAGAGACGTTCGTTCATCTAGCACCAAGGGAACGGGTTGCAGGAGACACTTTTTCTCTGCTTTCTCAGTCTGTTTCCTAGTGCCGGTTTGAAGTTCCTGCATTTTCACTGTAAAACCGAGTTGGAGCTAGTACCTCCCCATATATATGTATGGAATGGAGTTTGCAACTGAAAAGAAACTATGTGTTCCCAACAAGCTAGGTGAAGGACGGCTTTCACACACACTTATCTCTCAGAACTGAGCAAGTGGAGAGACGTTCGTTCATCTAGCACCAAGGGAACGGGTTGCAGGAGACACTTTTTCTCTGCTTTCTCAGTCTGTTTCCTAGTGCCGGTTTGAAGTTCCTGCAGTTTTCACTGTAAAACCGAGTTGGATCTAGTACCTCCCCATATATATGTATGGAATGTAGTTTGCAACTGAAAAGAAACTTTGTGTTCCCAACAAGCTAGGTGAAGGACGGCTTTCACACACAATTATCTCTCAGAACTGAGCAAGTGGAGAGACGTTCGTTCATTTAGCACCAATGGAACGGGTTGCAGGAGACACTTTTTCTCTGATTTCTCAGTCTGTTTCCTAGTGCCGGTTTGAAGTTCCTGCAGTTTTCACTGTCAAACAGAGTTGGAGCTTCTACCCCCCCATATATATGTATGGAATGGAGTTTGCAACTGAAAAGAAACTTTGTGTTCCCAACAAGCTAGGTGAAGGACGGCTTTCACACACACTTATCTCTCAGAACTGAGCAAGTGGAGAGACATTCGTTCATCTAGCACCAAGGGAACGGGTTGCAGGAGACACTTTTTCTCTGCTTTCTCAGTCTGTTTCCTAGTGCCGGTTTGAAGTTCCTGCAGTTTTCACTGTCAAACCGAGTTGGAGCTAGTACCTCCCCATATATATGTATGGAATGGAGTTTGCAACTGAAAACAAAATTTGTGTTCCCAACAAGACAGGTGAAGGACGGCTTTCACACACACATATCTCTCAGAACTTAGCAAGTGGAGAGACGTTCGTTCATCTAGCACCAAGGGAACGGGTTGCAGGAGACACTTTTTCTCTGCTTTCTCAGTCTGTTTCCTAGTGCCGGTTTGAAGTTCCTGCAGTTTTCACTGTAAAACCGAGTTGGAGCTAGTACCTCCCCATATATATGTATGGAATGGAGTTTGCAACTGAAAAGAAACTTTGTGTTCACAACAAGCTAGGTGAAGGACGGCTTTCACACACACTTATCTCTCAGAACTGAGCAAGTGGAGAGACGTTCGTTCATCTAACACGAAGGGAACGGTTGCAGGAGACACTTTTTCTCTGCTTTCTCAGTCTGTTTCCTAGTGCCGGTATGAAGTTCCTGCAGTTTTCACTGTCAAACCGAGTTGGAGTTTGTACCTCACCATATATATGTATGGAATGGAGTTTGCAACTGAAAAGAAAATTTGTGTTCCCAACAAGACAGGTGAAGGACGGCGTTCACACACACTTATCTCTCAGAACTGAGCAAGTGGAGAGACGTACGTTCATCTAGCACCAAGGGAACGGGTTGCAGGAGACACTTTTTCTCTGCTTTCTCAGTCTGTTTCCTAGTGCCGGTTAGAAGTTCCTGCAGTTTTCACTGTCAAACCGAGTTGGAGCTAGTACCTCCTCATATATATGTATGGAATGGAGTTTGCAACTGAAAAGAAACTTTGTGTTCCCAACAAGCTAGGGGAAGGACGGCTTTCGCACACACTTATCTCTCAGAACTGAGCAAGTGGAGAGACGTTCGTTCATCTAGCACCAAGGGAACGGGTTGCAGGAGACACTTTTTCTCTGCTTTCTCAGTCTGTTTCCTAGTGCCGGTTTGAAGTTCCTGCATTTTCACTGTAAAACCGAGTTGGAGCTAGTACCTCCCCATATATATGTATGGAATGGAGTTTGCAACTGAAAAGAAACTATGTGTTCCCAACAAGCTAGGTGAAGGACGGCTTTCACACACACTTATCTCTCAGAACTGAGCAAGTGGAGAGACGTTCGTTCATTAAGCACCAAGGGAACGGGTTGCAGGAGACACTTTTTCTCTGCTTTCTCAGTCTGTTTCCTAGTGCCGGTTTGAAGTTCCTGCAGTTTTCACTGTAAAACCGAGTTGGATCTAGTACCTCCCCATATATATGTATGGAATGTAGTTTGCAACTGAAAAGAAACTTTGTGTTCCCAACAAGCTAGGTGAAGGACGGCTTTCACACACAATTATCTCTCAGAACTGAGCAAGTGGAGAGACGTTCGTTCATTTAGCACCAATGGAACGGGTTGCAGGAGACACTTTTTCTCTGATTTCTCAGTCTGTTTCCTAGTGCCGGTTTGAAGTTCCTGCAGTTTTCACTGTCAAACCGAGTTGGAGCTAGTACCTCCCCATTTATATGTATGGAATGGAGTTTGCAACTGAAAAGAAACTATGTGTTCCCAACAAGCTAGGTGAAGGACGGCTTTCACACACACTTATCTCTCAGAACTGAGCAAGTGGAGAGACGTTCGTTCATCTAGCACCAAGGGAACGGGTTGCAGGAGACACTTTTTCTCTGCTTTCTCAGTCTGTTTCCTAGTGCCGGTTTGAAGTTCCTGCAGTTTTCACTGTAAAACCGAGTTGGATCTAGTACCTCCCCATATATATGTATGGAATGGAGTTTGCAACTGAAAAGAAACTTTGTGTTCCCAACAAGCTAGGGGAAGGACGGCTTTCACACACACTTATCTCTCAGAACTGAGCAAGTGGAGAGACGTTCGTTCATCTAGCACCAAGGGAACGGGTTGCAGGAGACACTTTTTCTCTGCTTTCTCAGTCTGTTTCCTAGTGCCGGTTTGAAGTTCCTGCATTTTCACTGTAAAACCGAGTTGGAGCTAGTACCTCCCCATATATATGTATGGAATGGAGTTTGCAACTGAAAAGAAACTATGTGTTCCCAACAAGCTAGGTGAAGGACGGCTTTCACACACACTTATCTCTCAGAACTGAGCAAGTGGAGAGACGTTCGTTCATCTAGCACCAAGGGAACGGGTTGCAGGAGACACTTTTTCTCTGCTTTCTCAGTCTGTTTCCTAGTGCCGGTTTGAAGTTCCTGCAGTTTTCACTGTAAAACCGAGTTGGAGCTAGTACCTCCCCATATATATGTATGGAATGGAGTTTGCAACTAAAAAGAAACTTTGTGTTCCCAACAAGCTAGGTGAAGGACGGCTTTCACACACACTTATCTCTCAGAACTGAGCAAGTGGAGAGACGTTCGTTCATTTAGCACCAAGGGAACGGGTTGCAGAAGACACTTTTTCTCTGCTTTCTCAGTCTGTTTCCTAGTGCCGGTTTGAAGTTACTGCAGTTTTCACTGTCAAACAGAATTGGAGCTTCTACCTCCCCATATATATGTATGGAATGGAGTTTGAAACTGAAAAGAAACTTTGTGTTCCCAACAAGCTAGGTGAAGGACGGCTTTCACACACACTTATCTCTCAGAACTGAGCAAGTGGAGAGACGTTCGTTCATCTAGCACGAAAGGAACGGTTGCAGGAGACACTTTTTCTCTGCTTTCTCAGTCTGTTTCCTAGTGCCGGTTTGAAGTACCTGCAGTTTTCACTGTCAAACCGAGTTGGAGTTAGAACCTCCCCATATATATGTATGGAATGGAGTTTGCAACTGAAAAGAAAATTTGTGTTCCCAACAAGACAGTTGAAGGACGGCTTTCACACACACTTATCTCTCAGAACTGAGCAAGTGGAGAGACGTTCGTTCATTTAGCACCAATGGAACGGGTTGCAGGAGACACTTTTTCTCTGATTTCTCAGTCTGTTTCCTAGTGCCGGTTTGAAGTTCCTGCTGTTTTCACTGTCAAACAGAGTTGGAGCTAGTACCTCCCCATATATATGTATGGAATGGAGTTTGAAACTGAAAAGAAACTTTGTGTTCCCAACAAGCTAGGTGAAGGACGGCTTTCACACACACTTATCTCTCAGAACTGAGCAAGTGGAGAGACGTTCGTTCATCTAGCACCAAGGGAACGGGTTGCAGGAGAAACTTTTTCTCTGTTTTCTCAGTCTGTTTCCTAGTGCCGGTTTGAAGTTCCTGCAGTTTTCACTGTAAAACCGAGTTGGAGCTAGTACCTCCCCATATATATGTATGGAATGGAGTTTGCAACTGAAAAGAAACTTTGTGTTCACAACAAGCTAGGTGAAGGACGGCTTTCACACACACTTATCTCTCAGAACTGAGCAAGTGGAGAGACGTTCGTTCATCTAACACGAAGGGAACGGTTGCAGGAGACACTTTTTCTCTGCTTTCTCAGTCTGTTTCCTAGTGCCGGTATGAAGTTCCTGCAGTTTTCACTGTCAAACCGAGTTGGAGTTTGTACCTCACCATATATATGTATGGAATGGAGTTTGCAACTGAAAAGAAAATTTGTGTTCCCAACAAGACAGGTGAAGGACGGCGTTCACACACACTTATCTCTCAGAACTGAGCAAGTGGAGAGACGTACGTTCATCTAGCACCAAGGGAACGGTTTGCAGGAGACACTTTTTCTCTGCTTTCTCAGTCTGTTTCCTAGTGCCGGTTAGAAGTTCCTGCAGTTTTCACTGTCAAACCGAGTTGGAGCTAGTACCTCCTCATATATATGTATGGAATGGAGTTTGCAACTGAAAAGAAACTTTGTGTTCCCAACAAGCTAGGTGAAGGACGGCTTTCGCACACACTTATCTCTCAGAACTGAGCAAGTGGAGAGACGTTCGTTCATCTAGCACGAAGGGAACGGTTGCAGGAGACTCTTTTTCTCTGCTTTCTCAGGCTGTTTCCTAGTGCCGGTTTGAAGTTCCTGCAATTTTCACTGTAAAACCGAGTTGGAGCTAGTACCTACCCATATATATGTATGGAATGGAGTTTGCAACTGAAAAGAAACTTTGTGTTCCCAACAATCTAAGTGAAGGACGGCTTTCACACACACTTATCTCTCAGAACTGAGCAAGTGGAGAGACGTTCGTTCATCTAGCACCAAGGGAACGGGTTGCAGGAGACACTTTTTCTCTGCTTTCTCAGTCTGTTTCCTAGTGCCGGTTTGAAGTTCCTGCATTTTCACTGTAAAACCGAGTTGGAGCTAGTACCTCCCCATATATATGTATGGAATGGAGTTTGCAACTGAAAAGAAACTATGTGTTCCCAACAAGCTAGGTGAAGGACGGCTTTCACACACACTTATCTCTCAGAACTGAGCAAGTGGAGAGACGTTCGTTCATCTAGCACCAAGGGAACGGGTTGCAGGAGACACTTTTTCTCTGCTTTCTCAGTCTGTTTCCTAGTGCCGGTTTGAAGTTCCTGCAGTTTTCACTGTCAAACCGAGTTGGATCTAGTACCTCCCCATATATAT
This sequence comes from Camelus dromedarius, assembly GCF_036321535.1. Lineage (NCBI taxonomy): Eukaryota > Metazoa > Chordata > Mammalia > Artiodactyla > Camelidae > Camelus > Camelus dromedarius. The sequence continues at coordinate 1,130,678 of NW_026989778.1, read as the reverse complement.
GTATGGAATGGAGTTTGCAACTGAAAAGAAACTTTGTGTTCCCAACAAGCTAGGGGAAGGACGGCTTTCACACACACTTATCTCTCAGAACTGAGCAAGTGGAGAGACGTTCGTTCATCTAGCACCAAGGGAACGGGTTGCAGGAGACACTTTTTCTCTGCTTTCTCAGTCTGTTTCCTAGTGCCGGTTTGAAGTTCCTGCATTTTCACTGTAAAACCGAGTTGGAGCTAGTACCTCCCCATATATATGTATGGAATGGAGTTTGCAACTGAAAAGAAACTATGTGTTCCCAACAAGCTAGGTGAAGGACGGCTTTCACACACACTTATCTCTCAGAACTGAGCAAGTGGAGAGACGTTCGTTCATCTAGCACCAAGGGAAATGGTTGCAGGAGACACTTTTTCTCTGCTTTCTCAGTCTGTTTCCTAGTGCCGTTTTGAGGTTCCTGCAGTTTTCACTGTAAAACCGAGTTGGATCTAGTACCTCCCCATATATATGTATGGAATGTAGTTTGCAACTGAAAAGAAACTTTGTGTTCCCAACAAGCTAGGTGAAGGACGGCTTTCACACACAATTATCTCTCAGAACTGAGCAAGTGGAGAGACGTTCGTTCATCTAGCACCAAGGGAACGGGTTGCAGGAGAAACTTTATCTCTGCTTTCTTAGTCTGTTTCCTAGTGCCGGTTTGAAGTTCCTGCAGTTTTCACTGTAAAACCGAGTTGGAGTTAGTACCTCCCCATATATATGTATGGAATGGAGTTTGCAACTGAAAAGAATCTTTGTGTTCCCAACAAGCTAGGTGAAGGACGGCTTTCACACACACTTATCTCTCAGAACTGAGCAAGTGGAGAGATGTTCGTTCATCTAGCACCAAGGAAAAGTGTTGCAGGAGACCGTTTTTCTCTGCTTTCTCAGTCTGTTTCCTAGTGCCGGTTTGAAGTTCCTGCAGTTTTGACTGTCAAACCGAGTTGGAGCTAGTACCTCCCCATATATATGTATGGAATTTAGTTTGCAACTGAAAAGAACCTTTGTGTTCCCAACAAGCTAGGTGAAGGACGGCTTTCACACACACTTATCTCTCAGAACTGAGCAAGTGGAGAGACGTTCGTACATTTAGCACCAATGGAACGGGTTGCAGGAGACACTTTTTCTCTGATTTCTCAGTCTGTTTCCTAGTGCCGGTTTGAAGTTCCTGCAGTTTTCACTGTCAAACAGAGTTGGAGCTTCTACCCCCCCATATATATGTATGGAATGGAGTTTGCAACTGAAAAGAAACTTTGTGTTCCCAACAAGCTTGGTGAAGGACGGCTTTCACACACACTTATCTCTCAGAACTGAGCAAGTGGAGAGACATTCGTTCATCTAGCACCAAGGGAACGGGTTGCAGGAGACACTTTTTCTCTGCTTTCTCAGTCTGTTTCCTAGTGCCGGTTTGAAGTTCCTGCAGTTTTCACTGTCAAACCGAGTTGGAGCTAGTACCTCCCCATATATATGTATGGAATGGAGTTTGCAACTGAAAACAAAATTTGTGTTCCCAACAAGACAGGTGAAGGACGGCTTTCACACACAATTATCTCTCAGAACTTAGCAAGTGGAGAGACGTTCGTTCATCTAGCACCAAGGAAACGGGTTGGAGGAGACACTTTTTCTCTGCTTTCTCAGTCTGTTTCCCAGTGCCGGTTTGAAGTTCCTGCAGTTTTCACTGTGAAACAGATTTGGAGCTTCTACCTCCCCATATATATGTATGGAATGGAGTTTGAAACTGAAAAGAAACTTTGTGTTCCCAACAAGCTATGTGAAGGACGGCTTTCACACACACTTATCTCTCAGAACTGAGCAAGTGGAGAGACGTTCGTTCATCTAGCACCAAGGGAACGGGTTGCAGGAGACACTTTTTCTCTGATTTCTCAGTCTGTTTCCTAGTCCAGGTTTGAAGTTCCTGCAGTTTTCACTGTCAAACAGAGTTGGAGCTTCTACCCCCCCATATATATGTATGGAATGGAGTTTGCAACTGAAAAGAAACTTTGTGTTCCCAACAAGCTTGGTGAAGGACGGCTTTCACACACACTTATCCCTCAGAACTGAGCAAGTGGAGAGACATTCGTTCATCTAGCACCAAGGGAACGGGTTGCAGGAGACACTTTTTCTCTGCTTTCTCAGTCTGTTTCCTAGTGCCGGTTTGAAGTTCCTGCAGTTTTCACTGTCAAACCGAGTTGGAGCTAGTACCTCCCCATATATATGTATGGAATGGAGTTTGCAACTGAAAACAAAATTTGTGTTCCCAACAAGACAGGTGAAGGACGGCTTTCACACACAATTATCTCTCAGAACTTAGCAAGTGGAGAGACGTTTGTTCATCTAGCACCAAGGAAACGGGTTGGAGGAGACACTTTTTCTCTGCTTTCTCAGTCTGTTTCCCAGTGCCGGTTTGAAGTTCCTGCAGTTTTCACTGTGAAACAGATTTGGAGCTTCTACCTCCCCATATATATGTATGGAATGGAGTTTGAAACTGAAAAGAAACTTTGTGTTCCCAACAAGCTATGTGAAGGACGGCTTTCACACACACTTATCTCTCAGAACTGAGCAAGTGGAGAGACGTTCGTTCATCTAGCACCAAGGGAACGGGTTGCAGGAGACACTTTTTCTCTGATTTCTCAGTCTGTTTCCTAGTCCAGGTTTGAAGTTCCTGCATTTTCACTGTAAAACCGAGTTGGAGCTAGTACCTCCACATATATATGTATGGAATGGAGTTTGCAACTGAAAAGAAACTTTGTGTTCCCAACAAGCTAGGTGAAGGACGGCTTTCACACACACTTATCTCTCAGAACTGTGCAAGTGGAGAGACGTTCGTTCATCTAGCACCAATGGAACGCGTTGCAGGAGACACTTTTTCTCTGCTTTCTCAGTCTGTTTCCTAGTGCCGGTTTGAAGTTCCTGCAGTTTTCACTGTAAAACCGAGTTAGAGCTTCTACCTCCCCATATATATGTATGGAATGGAGTTTGCAACTGAAAAGAAACTATGTCTTCCCAACAAGCTAGGTGAAGGACTGCATTCACACACACTTATCTCTCAGAACTGAGCAAGTGGAGAGACGTTCGTTCATCTAGCACCAAGGGAACGGGTTGCAGGAGACACTTTTTCTCTGCTTTCTAACTCTGTTTCCTAGTGCCGGTTTGAAGTTCCTGCAGTTTTCACTGTAAAACCGAGTTAGAGCTTCTACCTCCCCATATATATGTATGGAATGGAGTTTGAAACTGAAAAGAAACTTTGTGTTCCCAACAAGCTATGTGAAGGACGGCTTTCACACACACTTATCTCTCAGAACTGAGCAAGTGGAGAGACGTTCGTTCATCTAGCACCAAGGGAACGGGTTGCAGGAGACACTTTTTCTCTGATTTCTCAGTCTGTTTCCTAGTCCAGGTTTGAAGTTCCTGCATTTTCACTGTAAAACCGAGTTGGAGCTAGTACCTCCACATATATATGTATGGAATGGAGTTTGCAACTGAAAAGAAACTTTGTGTTCCCAACAAGCTAGGTGAAGGACGGCTTTCACACACACTTATCTCTCAGAACTGTGCAAGTGGAGAGACGTTCGTTCATCTAGCACCAATGGAACGCGTTGCAGGAGACACTTTTTCTCTGCTTTCTCAGTCTGTTTCCTAGTGCCGGTTTGAAGTTCCTGCAGTTTTCACTGTAAAACCGAGTTAGAGCTTCTACCTCCCCATATATATGTATGGAATGGAGTTTGCAACTGAAAAGAAACTATGTCTTCCCAACAAGCTAGGTGAAGGACTGCATTCACACACACTTATCTCTCAGAACTGAGCAAGTGGAGAGACGTTCGTTCATCTAGCACCAAGGGAACGGGTTGCAGGAGACACTTTTTCTCTGCTTTCTAACTCTGTTTCCTAGTGCCGGTTTGAAGTTCCTGCAGTTTTCACTGTAAAACCGAGTTAGAGCTTCTACCTCCCCATATATATGTATGGAATGGAGTTTGAAACAGAAAAGAAACTTTGTGTTCCCAACAAGCTAGGTGAAGGACGGCTTTCACACACACTTATCTCTCAGAACTGAGCAAGTGGACAGACGTTCGTTCTTCTAGCACCAAGGGAACGGGTTGCAGGAGACAATTTTTCTCTGATTTCTCAGTATGTTTGCTAGTGCCGGTTTGAAGTTCCTGCAGTTTTCACTGTAAAACAGAGTTGGAGCTAGTACCTCCCCATATATATGTATGGAATGGAGTTTGCAACTGAATAGAAACTTTGTGTTCCCAACAAGCTAGGTGAAGGACGGCTTTCACACACAATTATCTCTCAGAACTGAGCAAGTGGAGAGACGTTCGTTCATCTAGCACCAAGGGAACGGTTTGCAGGAGACACTTTTTCTCTGCTTCCTCAGTCTGTTTCCTAGTGCCGGTTTGAAGTTCCTGCAGTTTTCACTGTAAAACCGAGTTGGAGCTTGTACCTCCCCATATATATTTATGGAATGTAGTTTGCAACTGAAAAGAAACTTTGTGTTCCCAACAAGCTAGGTGAAGGACGGCTTTCACACACACTTATCTCTCAGAACTTAGCAAGTGGAGAGACGTTCGTTCATCTAGCACCAAGGGAACGGGTTGCAGGAGACACTTTTTCTCTGCTTTCTCAGTCTGTTTCCTAGTGCCGGTTTGAAGTTCCTGCAGTTTTCACTGTCAAACCGAGTTGGAGCTAGTACCTCCCCATATATATGTATGGAATGGAGTTTGCAACTGAAAAGAAACTTTGTGTTCCCAACAAGCTAGGTGAAGGACGGCTTTCACACACACATATCTCTCAGAACTGAGCAAGTGGAGAGACGTTCGTTCATCTAGCACCAAGGGAACGGGTTGCAGGAGACACTTTTTCTCTGCATTCTCAGTCTGTTTCCTAGTGCCGGTTTGAAGTTCCTGCAGTTTTCACGGTAAAACCGAGTTGGAGCTAGTACCTCCCCATATATATGTATGGAATGGAGTTTGCAACTGAAAAGAAACTTTGTGTTCCATACAAGCTAGGTGAAGGACGGCTTTCACACACAATTATCTCTCAGAACTGAGCAAGTGGAGAGACGTTCGTTCATCTAGCACCAAGGGAACGGGTTTCAGGAGACCCTTTTTCTCTGCTTTCTCAGTCTTTTTCCTTGTGCCGGTTTGAAGTTCCTGCAGTTTTCACTGTAAAACCGTGTTGGATCTTGTACCTCCCCATATATATGTATGGAATGGAGTTTGCAACTGAAAAGAAACTTTGTGTTCCCAACAACTAGGTGAAGGACGGCTTTCACACACAATTATCTCTCAGAACTGAGCAAGTGGAGAGACGTTCGTTCATCTAGCACCAAGGGAACGGGTTGCAGGAGACACTTTTTCTCTGCTTTCTCAGTCTGTTTCCTAGTGCCGGTTTGAAGTTCCTGCAGTTTTAACTGTAAAACAGAGTTGGAGCTAGTACCTCCCCATTTATATGTATGGAATGGAGTTTGCAACTGAAAAGAAACTTTGTGTTCCCAACAATCTAGGTGAAGGACGGCTTTCACACACAATTATCTCTCAGAACTGAGCAAGTGGAGAGACGTTCGTTCATCTAGCACCAAGGGAACGGGTTGCAGGAGGCACTTTTTCTCTGCTTTCTAACTCTGTTTCCTAGTGCCGGTTTGAAGTTCCTGCAGTTTTCACTGTAAAACCGAGTTAGAGCTTCTACCTCCCCATATATATGTATGGAATGGAGTTTGAAACAGAAAAGAAACTTTGTGTTCCCAACAAGCTAGGTGAAGGACGGCTTTCACACACACTTATCTCTCAGAACTTAGCAAGTGGAGAGACGTTCGTTCATCTAGCACCAAGGGAACGGGTTGCAGGAGACACTTTTTCTCTGCTTTCTCAGTCTGTTTCCTAGTGCCGGTTTGAAGTTCCTGCAGTTTTCACTGTCAAACCGAGTTGGAGCTAGTACCTCCCCATATATATGTATGGAATGGAGTTTGCAACTGAAAAGAAACTTTGTGTTCCCAACAAGCTAGGTGAAGGACGGCTTTCACACACACATATCTCTCAGAACTGAGCAAGTGGAGAGACGTTCGTTCATCTAGCACCAAGGGAACGGGTTGCAGGAGACACTTTTTCTCTGCATTCTCAGTCTGTTTCCTAGTGCCGGTTTGAAGTTCCTGCAGTTTTCACGGTAAAACCGAGTTGGAGCTAGTACCTCCCCATATATATGTATGGAATGGAGTTTGCAACTGAAAAGAAACTTTGTGTTCCATACAAGCTAGGTGAAGGACGGCTTTCACACACAATTATCTCTCAGAACTGAGCAAGTGGAGAGACGTTCGTTCATCTAGCACCAAGGGAACGGGTTTCAGGAGACCCTTTTTCTCTGCTTTCTCAGTCTTTTTCCTTGTGCCGGTTTGAAGTTCCTGCAGTTTTCACTGTAAAACCGTGTTGGATCTTGTACCTCCCCATATATATGTATGGAATGGAGTTTGCAACTGAAAAGAAACTTTGTGTTCCCAACAACTAGGTGAAGGACGGCTTTCACACACAATTATCTCTCAGAACTGAGCAAGTGGAGAGACGTTCGTTCATCTAGCACCAAGGGAACGGGTTGCAGGAGACACTTTTTCTCTGCTTTCTCAGTCTGTTTCCTAGTGCCGGTTTGAAGTTCCTGCAGTTTTAACTGTAAAACAGAGTTGGAGCTAGTACCTCCCCATTTATATGTATGGAATGGAGTTTGCAACTGAAAAGAAACTTTGTGTTCCCAACAATCTAGGTGAAGGACGGCTTTCACACACAATTATCTCTCAGAACTGAGCAAGTGGAGAGACGTTCGTTCATCTAGCACCAAGGGAACGGGTTGCAGGAGACACTTTTTCTCTGCTTTCTAACTCTGTTTCCTAGTGCCGGTTTGAAGTTCCTGCAGTTTTCACTGTAAAACCGAGTTAGAGCTTCTACCTCCCCATATATATGTATGGAATGGAGTTTGAAACAGAAAAGAAACTTTGTGTTCCCAACAAGCTAGGTGAAGGACGGCTTTCACACACACTTATCTCTCAGAACAGAGCAAGTGGAGAGACGTTCGTTCATCTAGCACCAAGGGAACGGGTTGCAGGAGACACTTTTTCTCTGCTTTCCTGTCTGTTTCCTAGTGCCGGTTTGAAGTTCCTGCAGTTTTCACTGTCAAACCGAGTTGGAGCTAGACCTCCCCATATATATGTATGGAATGGAGTTTGCAACTGAAAAGAAACTTTGTGTTCCCAACAAGCTAGGTGAAGGACGGCTTTCACACACACTTATCTCTCTGACCTGAGCAAGTGGAGAGATGTTCGTTCATCTAGCACCAAGGGAACGGGTTGCAGGAGACACTTTTACTCAGCTTTCTCAGTCTGTTTATTAGTGCCGGTTTGAAGTTCCTGCAGTTTTCACTGTCAAACCGAGTTGGAGCTAGTACCTCCCCATATATATGTATGGAATGGAGTTTGCAACTGAAAAGAAACTTTGTGTTCCCAACAAGCTATGTGAAGGGCGGCTTTCACACACACATATCTCTCAGAACTGAGCAAGTGGAGAGACGTTCGTTCATTTAGCACCAAGGGAACGGGTTGCAGGAGACACTTTTTCTCTGCTTTCTCAGTCTGTTTCCTAGTGCCGGTTTGAAGTTCCTGCAGTTTTCACTGTCAAACCGAGTTGGAGCTTCTACCTCCCCATATATATGTATGGAATGGAGTTTGCAACTGAAAAGAAACTTTGTGTTCCCAACAAGCTAGGTGAAGGACGGCTTTCACACACACTTATCTCTCAGAACTGAGCAAGTGGAGAGACGTTCGTTCATTTAGCACCAAGGGAACGGGTTGCAGGAGACACTTTTTCTCTGCTTTCTCATACTGTTTCCTAGTGCCGGTTTGAAGTTCCTGCAGTTTTCACTGTCAAACAGATTTGGAGCTTCTACCTCCCCATATATATGTATGGAATGGAGTTTGAAACTGAAAAGAAACTTTGTGTTCCCTACAAGCTATGTGAAGGAATGCTTTCACACACACTTATCTCTCAGAACTGAGCAAGTGGAGAGACGTTCGTTCATCTAGCACCAAGGGAACGGGTTGCAGGAGACACTTTTTCTCTGCTTTCTCAGTCTGTTTCCTAGTGCCGGTTTGAAGTTCCTGCAGTTTTCACTGTAAAACCGAGTTGGATCTAGTACCTCCCCATATATATGTATGGAATGGAGTTTGCAACTGAAAAGAAACTTTGTGTTCCCAACAAGCTAGGTGAAGGACGGCTTTCACACACACTTATCTCTCAGAACTGAGCAAGTGGAGAGACGTTCGTTCATCTAGCACCAAGGGAACGGGTTGCAGGAGACACTTTTTCTCTGATTTCTCAGTCTGTTTCCTAGTGAAGGTTTGAAGTTCCTGCAGTTTTCACTGTAAAACCGAGTTAGAGCTTCTACCTCCCCATATATATGTATGGAATGGAGTTTGCAACTGAAAAGAAGCTTTGTGTTCCCAACAAGCTAGGTGAAGGACTGCTTTCATACACACTTATCTCTCAGAACTGAGCAAGTGGAGAGACGTTCGTTCATCTAGCACCAAGGGAACGGGTTGCAGGAGACACTTTTTCTCTGCTTTCTCAGTCTGTTTCCTAGTGCCGGTTTGAAGTTCCTGCAGTTTTCACTGTCAAACCGAGTTGGAGCTAGTACCTCCCCATATATATGTATGAAATGGAGTTTGCAACTGAAAAGAAACTTTGTGTTCCCAAAAAGCTAGGTGAAGGACGGCTTTCACACACACTTATCTCTCAGAACTGAGCAAGTGGAGAGACGTTCGTTCATCTAGCACCAAGGGAACGGTTTGCAGGAGACACTTTTTCTCTGCATTCTCAGTCTTTTTCCTAGTGCCGGTTTGAAGTTCCTGCAGTTTTCACTGTCAAACCGAGTTGGAGCTAGTACCTCCCCATATATATGTATGGAATGGAGTTTTCAACTGAAAAGAAACTTTGTGTTCCCAACAACTAGGTGAAGGACGGCTTTCACACACAATTATCTCTCAGAACTGAGCAAGTGGAGAGACGTTCGTTCATCTAGCACCAAGGGAACAGGTGGCAGGAGACACTTTTTCTCTGCTTTCTCAGTCTGTTTCCTAGTGCCGGTTTGAAGTTCCTGCAGTTTTCACTGTCAAACCGAGTTGGAGCTTCTACCTCCCCATATATATGTATGGAATGGAGTTTGCAACTGAAAAGAAACATTGTGTTCCCAACAAGCTAGGTGAAGGACGGCTTTCACACATACTTATCTCTCAGAACTGAGCAAGTGCGGAGACGTTCGTTCATTTAGCACCAAGGGAACGGGTTGCAGGAGACACTTTTTCTCTGCTTTCTCAGACTTTTTCCCAGTGCCTGTTTGAAGTTCCTGCAGTTTTCACTGTCAAACAGAGTTGGAGCTTCTACCTCCCCATATATATGTATGGAATGGAGTTTGAAACTGAAAACAAACTTTGTGTTCCCAACAATCTAGGTGAAGGAATGCTTTCACACACACTTATCTCTCAGAACTGAGCAAGTGGAGAGACGTTCGTTCATCTAGCACCAAGGGAACGGGTTGCAGGAGACACTTTTTCTCTGCTTTCTCAGTCTGTTTCCTAGTGCCGGTTTGAATTTCCTCCTATTTTCACTGTAAAACCGAGTTGAATCTAGTACCTCCCCATTTATATGTATGGAATGGAGTTTGCAACTGAAAAGAAACTTTGTGTTCCCAACAAGCTAGGTGAAGGACGGCTTTCACACACAATTATCTCTCAGAACTGAGCAAGTGGAGAGACGTTCGTTCATCTAGCACCAAGGGAACGGGTTGCAGGAGACACTTTTTCTCTGCTTTCTCAGTCTGTTTCCTAGTGCCGGTTTGAAGTTCCTGCAGTTTTCACTGTAAAACAGAGTTAGAGCTTATACCTCCCCATATATATGTATGGAATGGAGTTTGCAACTGAAAAGAAACTTTGTGTTCCCAACAAGCTAGGTGAAGTACTGCTTTCATACACACTTATCTCTCAGAACTGAGCAAGTGGAGAGACGTTCGTTCATCTAGCACCAAGGGAAAGGGTTGCAGGAGACACTTATTCTCTGCTTTCTCAGTCTGTTTCCTAGTGCCGGTATGATGTTCCTGCAGTTTTCACTGTCAAACCGAGTTGGAGCTAGTACCTCCCCATATATATGTATGAAATGGAGTTTGCAACTGAAAAGAAACTTTGTGTTCCCAACCAGCTAGGTGAAGGACGGCTTTCACACACACTTATCTCTCAGAACTGAGCAAGTGGAGAGACGTTCGTTCATTTAGCACCAATAGAACGGGTTGAAGGAGACACTTTTTCTCTGCTTTCTCAGGCTTTTTCCTAGTGCCGGTTTGAAGTTCCTGCAGTTTTCACTGTCAAACCGAGTTGGAGCTAGTACCTCCCCATATATATGTATGGAATGGAGTTTGCAACTGAAAAGAAACTTTGTGTTCCCAACAACTAGGTGAAGGACGGCTTTCACACACAATTATCTCTCAAAACTGAGCAAGTGGAGAGACGTTCGTTCATCTAGCACCAAGGGAACGGGTTGCAGGAGACACTTTTTCTCTGCTTTCTCAGTCTGTTTCCTAGTGCCGGTTTGAAGTTCCTGCAGTTTTCACTGTCAAACCGAGTTTTAGCTAGTACCTCCCCGTATATATGTATGGAATGGAGTTTGCAACTGAAAAGAAACTTTGTGTTCCCAACAAGCTAGGTGAAGGACGGCTTTCACACACACTTATCTCTCAGAACTGAGCAAGTGGAGAGACGTTCGTTCATCTAGCAACAAGGGAACGGGTTGCAGGAGACACTTTTCTCTGATTTCTCAGTCTGTTTCCTAGTGCCGGTTTGAAGTTCCTGCAGTTTTCACTGTCAAACAGAGTTGGAGCTAGTACCTCCCCATATATATGTATGGAATGGAGTTTGCAACTGAAAAGAAACTTTGTGTTCCCAACAAGCTAGGTGAAGGACGGCTTTCACACACACTTATCTCTCAGAACTGAGCAAGTGGAGAGACGTTCGTTCATCTAGCACCAAGGGAACGGGTTGCAGGGGACACTTTTTCTCTGCTTTCTCAGTCTGTTTCCTAGTGCCGGTTTGAAGTTCCTGCAGTTTTCACTGTAAAACCGAGTTGGAGCTAGTACCTCCCCATATATATGTATGGAATGGAGTTTGCAACTGAAAAGAAACTTTGTGTTCCCAACAAGCTAGGTGAAGGACGGCTTTCACACACACTTATCTCTCAGAACTGAGCAAGTGGAGAGACGTTCGTTCAATTAGCACCAAGGGAACGGGTTGCAGGAGACACTTTTTCTCTGCTTTCTCAGTCTGTTTCCTAGTGCCGTTTTGAGGTTCCTGCAGTTTTCACTGTCAAAACGAGTTAGAGCTTCTACTTCCCCAAATATATGTATGGAAAGGAGTTTGCAACTGAAAAGAAACTTTGTGTTCCCAACAAGCTAGGTGAAGGACTGCATTCACACACACTTATCTCTCAGAACTGAGCAAGTGGAGAGACGTTCGTTCATCTAGCACCAAGGGAACGGGTTGCAGGGGACACTTTTTCTCTGCTTTCTCAGTCTGTTTCCTAGTGCCGGTTTGAAGTTCCTGCAGTTTTCACTGTAAAACCGAGTTGGAGCTAGTACCTCCCCATATATATGTATGGAATGGAGTTTGCAACTGAAAAGAAACTTTGTGTTCCCAACAAGCTAGGTGAAGGACGGCTTTCACACACACTTATCTCTCAGAACTGAGCAAGTGGAGAGACGTTCGTTCAATTAGCACCTAGGGAACGGGTTGCAGGAGACACTTTTTCTCTGCTTTCTCAGTCTGTTTCCTAGTGCCGTTTTGAGGTTCCTGCAGTTTTCACTGTCAAAACGAGTTAGAGCTTCTACTTCCCCATATATATGTATGGAATGGAGTTTGCAACTGAAAAGAAACTTTGTGTTCCCAACAAGCTAGGTGAAGGACTGCATTCACACACACTTATCTCTCAGAACTGAGCAAGTGGAGAGACGTTCGTTCATCTAGCACCAAGGGAACGGGTTGCAGGAGACACTTTTTCTCTGCTTTCTCAGTCTGTTTCCTAGTGCCGGTATGAAGTTCCTGCAGTTTTCACTGTCAAACCGAGTTGGAGCTTGTACCTCCCCATATATATGTATGGAATGGAGTTTGCAACTGAAAAGAAACTTTGTGTTCCCAACAACTAGGTGAAGGACGGCTTTCACACACAATTATCTCTCAGAACTGAGCAAGTGGAGAGACGTTCGTTCATCTAGCACCAAGGGAACGGGTTGCAGGAGACACTTTTTCTCTGCTTTCTCAGTCTGTTTCCTAGTGCCGGTTTGAAGTTCCTGCAGTTTTAACTGTAAAACAGAGTTGGAGCTAGTACCTCCCCATTTATATGTATGGAATGGAGTTTGCAACTGAAAAGAAACTTTGTGTTCCCAACAATCTAGGTGAAGGACGGCTTTCACACACAATTATCTCTCAGAACTGAGCAAGTGGAGAGACGTTCGTTCATCTAGCACCAAGGGAACGGGTTGCAGGAGACACTTTTTCTCTGCTTTCTAACTCTGTTTCCTAGTGCCGGTTTGAAGTTCCTGCAGTTTTCACTGTAAAACCGAGTTAGAGCTTCTACCTCCCCATATATATGTATGGAATGGAGTTTGAAACAGAAAAGAAACTTTGTGTTCCCAACAAGCTAGGTGAAGGACGGCTTTCACACACACTTATCTCTCAGAACAGAGCAAGTGGAGAGACGTTCGTTCATCTAGCACCAAGGGAACGGGTTGCAGGAGACACTTTTTCTCTGCTTTCCTGTCTGTTTCCTAGTGCCGGTTTGAAGTTCCTGCAGTTTTAACTGTCAAACCGAGTTGGAGCTATACCTCCCCATATATATGTATGGAATGGAGTTTGCAACTGAAAAGAAACTTTGTGTTCCCAACAAGCTAGGTGAAGGACGGCTTTCACACACACTTATCTCTCTGACCTGAGCAAGTGGAGAGATGTTCGTTCATCTAGCACCAAGGGAACGGGTTGCAGGAGACACTTTTACTCAGCTTTCTCAGTCTGTTTATTAGTGCCGGTTTGAAGTTCCTGCAGTTTTCACTGTCAAACCGAGTTGGAGCTAGTACCTCCCCATATATATGTATGGAATGGAGTTTGCAACTGAAAAGAAACTTTGTGTTCCCAACAAGCTATGTGAAGGGCGGCTTTCACACACACATATCTCTCAGAACTGAGCAAGTGGAGAGACGTTCGTTCATTTAGCACCAAGGGAACGGGTTGCAGGAGACACTTTTTCTCTGCTTTCTCAGTCTGTTTCCTAGTGCCGGTTTGAAGTTCCTGCAGTTTTCACAGTCAAACCGAGTTGGAGCTTCTACCTCCCCATATATATGTATGGAATGGAGTTTGCAACTGAAAAGAAACTTTGTGTTCCCAACAAGCTAGGTGAAGGACGGCTTTCACACACACTTATCTCTCAGAACTGAGCAAGTGGAGAGACGTTCGTTCATCTAGCACCAAGGGAACGGGTTGCAGGAGACACTTTTTCTCTGCTTTCTCAGTCTGTTTCCTAGTGCCGGTTTGAAGTTCCTGCAGTTTTCACTGTAAAACCGAGTTGGATCTAGTACCTCCCCATATATATGTATGGAATGGAGTTTGCAACTGAAAAGAAACTTTGTGTTCCCAACAAGCTAGGTGAAGGACGGCTTTCACACACACTTATCTCTCAGAACTGAGCAAGTGGAGAGACGTTCGTTCATCTAGCACCAAGGGAACGGGTTGCAGGAGACACTTTTTCTCTGATTTCTCAGTCTGTTTCCTAGTGAAGGTTTGAAGTTCCTGCAGTTTTCACTGTAAAACCGAGTTAGAGCTTCTACCTCCCCATATATATGTATGGAATGGAGTTTGCAACTGAAAAGAAGCTTTGTGTTCCCAACAAGCTAGGTGAAGGACTGCTTTCATACACACTTATCTCTCAGAACTGAGCAAGTGGAGAGACGTTCGTTCATCTAGCACCAAGGGAACGGGTTGCAGGAGACACTTTTTCTCTGCTTTCTCAGTCTGTTTCCTAGTGCCGGTTTGAAGTTCCTGCAGTTTTCACTGTCAAACCGAGTTGGAGCTAGTACCTCCCCATATATATGTATGAAATGGAGTTTGCAACTGAAAAGAAACTTTGTGTTCCCAAAAAGCTAGGTGAAGGACGGCTTTCACACACACTTATCTCTCAGAACTGAGCAAGTGGAGAGACGTTCGTTCATCTAGCACCAAGGGAACGGTTTGCAGGAGACACTTTTTCTCTGCATTCTCAGTCTTTTTCCTAGTGCCGGTTTGAAGTTCCTGCAGTTTTCACTGTCAAACCGAGTTGGAGCTAGTACCTCCCCATATATATGTATGGAATGGAGTTTTCAACTGAAAAGAAACTTTGTGTTCCCAACAACTAGGTGAAGGACGGCTTTCACACACAATTATCTCTCAGAACTGAGCAAGTGGAGAGACGTTCGTTCATCTAGCACCAAGGGAACAGGTGGCAGGAGACACTTTTTCTCTGCTTTCTCAGTCTGTTTCCTAGTGCCGGTTTGAAGTTCCTGCAGTTTTCACTGTCAAACCGAGTTGGAGCTTCTACCTCCCCATATATATGTATGGAATGGAGTTTGCAACTGAAAAGAAACATTGTGTTCCCAACAAGCTAGGTGAAGGACGGCTTTCACACATACTTATCTCTCAGAACTGAGCAAGTGCGGAGACGTTCGTTCATTTAGCACCAAGGGAACGGGTTGCAGGAGACACTTTTTCTCTGCTTTCTCAGACTTTTTCCCAGTGCCTGTTTGAAGTTCCTGCAGTTTTCACTGTCAAAACGAGTTAGAGCTTCTACTTCCCCATATATATGTATGGAATGGAGTTTGAAACTGAAAACAAACTTTGTGTTCCCAACAATCTAGGTGAAGGAATGCTTTCACACACACTTATCTCTCAGAACTGAGCAAGTGGAGAGACGTTCGTTCATCTAGCACCAAGGGAACGGGTTGCAGGAGACACTTTTTCTCTGCTTTCTCAGTCTGTTTCCTAGTGCCGGTATGAAGTTCCTGCAGTTTTCACTGTCAAACCGAGTTGGAGCTTGTACCTCCCCATATATATGTATGGAATGGAGTTTGCAACTGAAAAGAAACTTTGTGTTCCCAACAAGCTAGGTGAAGGACTGCATTCACACACACTTATCTCTCAGAACTGAGCAAGTGGAGAGACGTTCGTTCATCTAGCACCAAGGGAACGGGTTGCAGGGGACACTTTTTCTCTGCTTTCTCAGTCTGTTTCCTAGTGCCGGTTTGAAGTTCCTGCAGTTTTCACTGTAAAACCGAGTTGGAGCTAGTACCTCCCCATATATATGTATGGAATGGAGTTTGCAACTGAAAAGAAACTTTGTGTTCCCAAAAAGCTAGGTGAAGTACGGCTTTCACACACACTTATCTCTCAGAACTGAGCAAGTGGAGAGACGTTCGTTCATCTAGCACCAAGGGAACGGGTTGCAGGAGACACTTTTTCTCTGCTTTCTCAGTCTGTTTCCTAGTGCCGGTTTGAAGTTCCTGCAGTTTTCACTGTCAAAACGAGTTAGAGCTTCTACTTCCCCATATATATGTATGGAATGGTGTTTGCAACTGAAAAGAAACTTTGTGTTCCCAACAAGCTAGGTGAAGGACTGCATTCACACACATTTATCTCTCAGAACTGAGCAAGTGGAGAGACGTTCGTTCATCTAGCACCAAGGGAACGGGTTGCAGGAGACACTTTTTCTCTGCTTTCTCAGACTTTTTCCCAGTGCCTGTTTGAAGTTCCTGCAGTTTTCACTGTCAAACAGAGTTGGAGCTTCTACCTCCCCATATATATGTATGGAATGGAGTTTGAAACTGAAAAGAAACTTTGTGTTCCCAACAATCTAGGTGAAGGAATGCTTTCACACACACTTATCTCTCAGAACTGAGCAAGTGGAGAGACGTTCGTTCATCTAGCACCAAGGGAACGGGTTGCAGGAGACACTTTTTCTCTGCTTTCTCAGTCTGTTTCCTAGTGCCGGTTTGAATTTCCTCCTATTTTCACTGTAAAACCGAGTTGAATCTAGTACCTCCCCATTTATATGTATGGAATGGAGTTTGCAACTGAAAAGAAACTTTGTGTTCCCAACAAGCTAGGTGAAGGACGGCTTTCACACACAATTATCTCTCAGAACTGAGCAAGTGGAGAGACGTTCGTTCATCTAGCACCAAGGGAACGGGTTGCAGGAGACACTTTTTCTCTGCTTTCTCAGTCTGTTTCCTAGTGCCGGTTTGAAGTTCCTGCAGTTTTCACTGTAAAACAGAGTTAGAGCTTATACCTCCCCATATATATGTATGGAATGGAGTTTGCAACTGAAAAGAAAATTTGTGTTCCCAACAAGCTAGGTGAAGTACTGCTTTCATACACACTTATCTCTCAGAACTGAGCAAGTGGAGAGACGTTCGTTCATCTAGCACCAAGGGAAAGGGTTGCAGGAGACACTTATTCTCTGCTTTCTCAGTCTGTTTCCTAGTGCCGGTATGATGTTCCTGCAGTTTTCACTGTCAAACCGAGTTGGAGCTAGTACCTCCCCATATATATGTATGAAATGGAGTTTGCAACTGAAAAGAAACTTTGTGTTCCCAACCAGCTAGGTGAAGGACGGCTTTCACACACACTTATCTCTCAGAACTGAGCAAGTGGAGAGACGTTCGTTCATTTAGCACCAATAGAACGGGTTGCAGGAGACACTTTTTCTCTGCTTTCTCAGGCTTTTTCCTAGTGCCGGTTTGAAGTTCCTGCAGTTTTCACTGTCAAACCGAGTTGGAGCTAGTACCTCCCCATATATATGTATGGAATGGAGTTTGCAACTGAAAAGAAACTTTGTGTTCCCAACAACTAGGTGAAGGACGGCTTTCACACACAATTATCTCTCAAAACTGAGCAAGTGGAGAGACGTTCGTTCATCTAGCACCAAGGGAACGGGTTGCAGGAGACACTTTTTCTCTGCTTTCTCAGTCTGTTTCCTAGTGCCGGTTTGAAGTTCCTGCAGTTTTCACTGTCAAACCGAGTTTTAGCTAGTACCTCCCCGTATATATGTATGGAATGGAGTTTGCAACTGAAAAGAAACTTTGTGTTCCCAACAAGCTAGGTGAAGGACGGCTTTCACACACACTTATCTCTCAGAACTGAGCAAGTGGAGAGACGTTCGTTCATCTAGCAACAAGGGAACGGGTTGCAGGAGACACTTTTTCTCTGATTTCTCAGTCTGTTTCCTAGTGCCGGTTTGAAGTTCCTGCAGTTTTCACTGTCAAACAGAGTTGGAGCTAGTACCTCCCCATATATATGTATGGAATGGAGTTTGCAACTGAAAAGAAACTTTGTGTTCCCAACAAGCTAGGTGAAGGACGGCTTTCACACACACTTATCTCTCAGAACTGAGCAAGTGGAGAGACGTTCGTTCATCTAACACGAAGGGAACGGTTGCAGGAGACACTTTTTCTCTGCTTTCTCAGTCTGTTTCCTAGTGCCGGTATGAAGTTCCTGCAGTTTTCACTGTCAAACCGAGTTGGAGTTTGTACCTCACCATATATATGTATGGAATGGAGTTTGCAACTGAAAAGAAAATTTGTGTTCCCAACAAGACAGGTGAAGGACGGCGTTCACACACACTTATCTCTCAGAACTGAGCAAGTGGAGAGACGTACGTTCATCTAGCACCAAGGGAACGGTTTGCAGGAGACACTTTTTCTCTGCTTTCTCAGTCTGTTTCCTAGTGCCGGTTAGAAGTTCCTGCAGTTTTCACTGTCAAACCGAGTTGGAGCTAGTACCTCCTCATATATATGTATGGAATGGAGTTTGCAACTGAAAAGAAACTTTGTGTTCCCAACAAGCTAGGTGAAGGACGGCTTTCACACACACTTATCTCTCAGAACTGAGCAAGTGGAGAGACGTTCGTTCATCTAGCACCAAGGGAACGGGTTGCAGGGGACACTTTTTCTCTGCTTTCTCAGTCTGTTTCCTAGTGCCGGTTTGAAGTTCCTGCAGTTTTCACTGTAAAACCGAGTTGGAGCTAGTACCTCCCCATATATATGTATGGAATGGAGTTTGCAACTGAAAAGAAACTTTGTGTTCCCAACAAGCTAGGTGAAGTACGGCTTTCACACACACTTATCTCTCAGAACTGAGCAAGTGGAGAGACGTTCGTTCAATTAGCACCAAGGGAACGGGTTGCAGGAGACACTTTTTCTCTGCTTTCTCAGTCTGTTTCCTAGTGCCGTTTTGAGGTTCCTGCAGTTTTCACTGTCAAAACGAGTTAGAGCTTCTACTTCCCCAAATATATGTATGGAATGGAGTTTGCAACTGAAAAGAAACTTTGTGTTCCCAACAAGCTAGGTGAAGGACTGCATTCACACACACTTATCTCTCAGAACTGAGCAAGTGGAGAGACGTTCGTTCATCTAGCACCAAGGGAACGGGTTGCAGGGGACACTTTTTCTCTGCTTTCTCAGTCTGTTTCCTAGTGCCGGTTTGAAGTTCCTGCAGTTTTCACTGTAAAACCGAGTTGGAGCTAGTACCTCCCCATATATATGTATGGAATGGAGTTTGCAACTGAAAAGAAACTTTGTGTTCCCAACAAGCTAGGTGAAGGACGGCTTTCACACACACTTATCTCTCAGAACTGAGCAAGTGGAGAGACGTTCGTTCATCTAGCACCAAGGGAACGGTTGCAGGAGACACTTTTTCTCTGCTTTCTCAGTCTGTTTCCTAGTGCCGGTATGAAGTTCCTGCAGTTTTCACTGTCAAACCGAGTTGGAGTTTGTACCTCACCATATATATGTATGGAATGGAGTTTGCAACTGAAAAGAAAATTTGTGTTCCCAACAAGACAGGTGAAGGACGGCGTTCACACACACTTATCTCTCAGAACTGAGCAAGTGGAGAGACGTACGTTCATCTAGCACCAAGGGAACGGTTTGCAGGAGACACTTTTTCTCTGCTTTCTCAGTCTGTTTCCTAGTGCCGGTTAGAAGTTCCTGCAGTTTTCACTGTCAAACCGAGTTGGAGCTAGTACCTCCTCATATATATGTATGGAATGGAGTTTGCAACTGAAAAGAAACTTTGTGTTCCCAACAAGCTAGGTGAAGGACGGCTTTCACACACACTTATCTCTCAGAACTGAGCAAGTGGAGAGACGTTCGTTCATCTAGCACCAAGGGAACGGGTTGCAGGGGACACTTTTTCTCTGCTTTCTCAGTCTGTTTCCTAGTGCCGGTTTGAAGTTCCTGCAGTTTTCACTGTAAAACCGAGTTGGAGCTAGTACCTCCCCATATATATGTATGGAATGGAGTTTGCAACTGAAAAGAAACTTTGTGTTCCCAACAAGCTAGGTGAAGTACGGCTTTCACACACACTTATCTCTCAGAACTGAGCAAGTGGAGAGACGTTCGTTCAATTAGCACCAAGGGAACGGGTTGCAGGAGACACTTTTTCTCTGCTTTCTCAGTCTGTTTCCTAGTGCCGTTTTGAGGTTCCTGCAGTTTTCACTGTCAAAACGAGTTAGAGCTTCTACTTCCCCAAATATATGTATGGAATGGAGTTTGCAACTGAAAAGAAACTTTGTGTTCCCAACAAGCTAGGTGAAGGACTGCATTCACACACACTTATCTCTCAGAACTGAGCAAGTGGAGAGACGTTCGTTCATCTAGCACCAAGGGAACGGGTTGCAGGGGACACTTTTTCTCTGCTTTCTCAGTCTGTTTCCTAGTGCCGGTTTGAAGTTCCTGCAGTTTTCACTGTCAAACCGAGTTGGAGCTTGTACCTCCCCATATATATGTATGGAATGGAGTTTGCAACTGAAAAGAAACTTTGTGTTCCCAACAAGCTAGGTGAAGGACTGCATTCACACACACTTATCTCTCAGAACTGAGCAAGTGGAGAGACGTTCGTTCATCTAGCACCAAGGGAACGGGTTGCAGGGGACACTTTTTCTCTGCTTTCTCAGTCTGTTTCCTAGTGCCGGTTCGAAGTTCCTGCAGTTTTCACTGTAAAACCGAGTTGGAGCTAGTACCTCCCCATATATATGTATGGAATGGAGTTTGCAACTGAAAAGAAACTTTGTGTTCCCAAAAAGCTAGGTGAAGTACGGCTTTCACACACACTTATCTCTCAGAACTGAGCAAGTGGAGAGACGTTCGTTCATCTAGCACCAAGGGAACGGGTTGCAGGAGACACTTTTTCTCTGCTTTCTCAGTCTGTTTCCTAGTGCCGGTTTGAAGTTCCTGCAGTTTTCACTGTCAAAACGAGTTAGAGCTTCTACTTCCCCATATATATGTATGGAATGGTGTTTGCAACTGAAAAGAAACTTTGTGTTCCCAACAAGCTAGGTGAAGGACTGCATTCACACACACTTATCTCTCAGAACTGAGCAAGTGGAGAGACGTTCGTTCATCTAGCACCAAGGGAACGGGTTGCAGGGGACACTTTTTCTCTGCTTTCTCAGTCTGTTTCCTAGTGCCGGTTTGAAGTTCCTGCAGTTTTCACTGTCAAACCGAGTTGGAGTTTGTACCTCACCATATATATGTATGGAATGGAGTTTGCAACTGAAAAGAAAATTTGTGTTCCCAACAAGACAGGTGAAGGACGGCGTTCACACACACTTATCTCTCAGAACTGAGCAAGTGGAGAGACGTACGTTCATCTAGCACCAAGGGAACGGTTTGCAGGAGACACTTTTTCTCTGCTTTCTCAGTCTGTTTCCTAGTGCCGGTTAGAAGTTCCTGCAGTTTTCACTGTCAAACCGAGTTGGAGCTAGTACCTCCTCATATATATGTATGGAATGGAGTTTGCAACTGAAAAGAAACTTTGTGTTCCCAACAAGCTAGGTGAAGGACGGCTTTCACACACACTTATCTCTCAGAACTGAGCAAGTGGAGAGACGTTCGTTCATCTAGCACCAAGGGAACGGGTTGCAGGGGACACTTTTTCTCTGCTTTCTCAGTCTGTTTCCTAGTGCCGGTTTGAAGTTCCTGCAGTTTTCACTGTAAAACCGAGTTGGAGCTAGTACCTCCCCATATATATGTATGGAATGGAGTTTGCAACTGAAAAGAAACTTTGTGTTCCCAACAAGCTAGGTGAAGGACGGCTTTCACACACACTTATCTCTCAGAACTGAGCAAGTGGAGAGACGTTCGTTCAATTAGCACCAAGGGAACGGGTTGCAGGAGACACTTTTTCTCTGCTTTCTCAGTCTGTTTCCTAGTGCCGTTTTGAGGTTCCTGCAGTTTTCACTGTCAAAACGAGTTAGAGCTTCTACTTCCCCAAATATATGTATGGAATGGAGTTTGCAACTGAAAAGAAACTTTGTGTTCCCAACAAGCTAGGTGAAGGACTGCATTCACACACACTTATCTCTCAGAACTGAGCAAGTGGAGAGACGTTCGTTCATCTAGCACCAAGGGAACGGGTTGCAGGGGACACTTTTTCTCTGCTTTCTCAGTCTGTTTCCTAGTGCCGGTTTGAAGTTCCTGCAGTTTTCACTGTAAAACCGAGTTGGAGCTAGTACCTCCCCATATATATGTATGGAATGGAGTTTGCAACTGAAAAGAAACTTTGTGTTCCCAACAAGCTAGGTGAAGGACGGCTTTCACACACACTTATCTCTCAGAACTGAGCAAGTGGAGAGACGTTCGTTCAATTAGCACCTAGGGAACGGGTTGCAGGAGACACTTTTTCTCTGCTTTCTCAGTCTGTTTCCTAGTGCCGTTTTGAGGTTCCTGCAGTTTTCACTGTCAAAACGAGTTAGAGCTTCTACTTCCCCATATATATGTATGGAATGGAGTTTGCAACTGAAAAGAAACTTTGTGTTCCCAACAAGCTAGGTGAAGGACTGCATTCACACACACTTATCTCTCAGAACTGAGCAAGTGGAGAGACGTTCGTTCATCTAGCACCAAGGGAACGGGTTGCAGGAGACACATTTTCTCTGCTTTCTCAGTCTGTTTCCTAGTGCCGGTATGAAGTTCCTGCAGTTTTCACTGTCAAACCGAGTTGGAGCTTGTACCTCCCCATATATATGTATGGAATGGAGTTTGCAACTGAAAAGAAACTTTGTGTTCCCAACAAGCTAGGTGAAGGACTGCATTCACACACACTTATCTCTCAGAACTGAGCAAGTGGAGAGACGTTCGTTCATCTAGCACCAAGGGAACGGGTTGCAGGGGACACTTTTTCTCTGCTTTCTCAGTCTGTTTCCTAGTGCCGGTTTGAAGTTCCTGCAGTTTTCACTGTAAAACCGAGTTGGAGCTAGTACCTCCCCATATATATGTATGGAATGGAGTTTGCAACTGAAAAGAAACTTTGTGTTCCCAAAAAGCTAGGTGAAGTACGGCTTTCACACACACTTATCTCTCAGAACTGAGCAAGTGGAGAGACGTTCGTTCATCTAGCACCAAGGGAACGGGTTGCAGGAGACACTTTTTCTCTGCTTTCTCAGTCTGTTTCCTAGTGCCGGTTTGAAGTTCCTGCAGTTTTCACTGTCAAAACGAGTTAGAGCTTCTACTTCCCCATATATATGTATGGAATGGTGTTTGCAACTGAAAAGAAACTTTGTGTTCCCAACAAGCTAGGTGAAGGACTGCATTCACACACACTTATCTCTCAGAACTGAGCAAGTGGAGAGACGTTCGTTCATCTAGCACCAAGGGAACGGGTTGCAGGAGACACTTTTTCTCTGCTTTCTCAGACTTTTTCCCAGTGCCTGTTTGAAGTTCCTGCAGTTTTCACTGTCAAACAGAGTTGGAGCTTCTACCTCCCCATATATATGTATGGAATGGAGTTTGAAACTGAAAAGAAACTTTGTGTTCCCAACAATCTAGGTGAAGGAATGCTTTCACACACACTTATCTCTCAGAACTGAGCAAGTGGAGAGACGTTCGTTCATCTAGCACCAAGGGAACGGGTTGCAGGAGACACTTTTTCTCTGCTTTCTCAGTCTGTTTCCTAGTGCCGGTTTGAATTTCCTCCTATTTTCACTGTAAAACCGAGTTGAATCTAGTACCTCCCCATTTATATGTATGGAATGGAGTTTGCAACTGAAAAGAAACTTTGTGTTCCCAACAAGCTAGGTGAAGGACGGCTTTCACACACAATTATCTCTCAGAACTGAGCAAGTGGAGAGACGTTCGTTCATCTAGCACCAAGGGAACGGGTTGCAGGAGACACTTTTTCTCTGCTTTCTCAGTCTGTTTCCTAGTGCCGGTTTGAAGTTCCTGCAGTTTTCACTGTAAAACAGAGTTAGAGCTTATACCTCCCCATATATATGTATGGAATGGAGTTTGCAACTGAAAAGAAACTTTGTGTTCCCAACAAGCTAGGTGAAGTACTGCTTTCATACACACTTATCTCTCAGAACTGAGCAAGTGGAGAGACGTTCGTTCATCTAGCACCAAGGGAAAGGGTTGCAGGAGACACTTATTCTCTGCTTTCTCAGTCTGTTTCCTAGTGCCGGTATGATGTTCCTGCAGTTTTCACTGTCAAACCGAGTTGGAGCTAGTACCTCCCCATATATATGTATGAAATGGAGTTTGCAACTGAAAAGAAACTTTGTGTTCCCAACCAGCTAGGTGAAGGACGGCTTTCACACACACTTATCTCTCAGAACTGAGCAAGTGGAGAGACGTTCGTTCATTTAGCACCAATAGAACGGGTTGCAGGTGACACTTTTTCTCTGCTTTCTCAGGCTTTTTCCTAGTGCCGGTTTGAAGTTCCTGCAGTTTTCACTGTCAAACCGAGTTGGAGCTAGTACCTCCCCATATATATGTATGGAATGGAGTTTGCAACTGAAAAGAAACTTTGTGTTCCCAACAACTAGGTGAAGGACGGCTTTCACACACAATTATCTCTCAAAACTGAGCAAGTGGAGAGACGTTCGTTCATCTAGCACCAAGGGAACGGGTTGCAGGAGACACTTTTTCTCTGCTTTCTCAGTCTGTTTCCTAGTGCCGGTTTGAAGTTCCTGCAGTTTTCACTGTCAAACCGAGTTTTAGCTAGTACCTCCCCGTATATATGTATGGAATGGAGTTTGCAACTGAAAAGAAACTTTGTGTTCCCAACAAGCTAGGTGAAGGACGGCTTTCACACACACTTATCTCTCAGAACTGAGCAAGTGGAGAGACGTTCGTTCATCTAGCAACAAGGGAACGGGTTGCAGGAGACACTTTTTCTCTGATTTCTCAGTCTGTTTCCTAGTGCCGGTTTGAAGTTCCTGCAGTTTTCACTGTCAAACAGAGTTGGAGCTAGTACCTCCCCATATATATGTATGGAATGGAGTTTGCAACTGAAAAGAAACTTTGTGTTCCCAACAAGCTAGGTGAAGGACGGCTTTCACACACACTTATCTCTCAGAACTGAGCAAGTGGAGAGACGTTCGTTCATCTAACACGAAGGGAACGGTTGCAGGAGACACTTTTTCTCTGCTTTCTCAGTATGTTTCCTAGTGCCGGTATGAAGTTCCTGCAGTTTTCACTGTCAAACCGAGTTGGAGTTTGTACCTCACCATATATATGTATGGAATGGAGTTTGCAACTGAAAAGAAAATTTGTGTTCCCAACAAGACAGGTGAAGGACGGCGTTCACACACACTTATCTCTCAGAACTGAGCAAGTGGAGAGACGTACGTTCATCTAGCACCAAGGGAACGGTTTGCAGGAGACACTTTTTCTCTGCTTTCTCAGTCTGTTTCCTAGTGCCGGTTAGAAGTTCCTGCAGTTTTCACTGTCAAACCGAGTTGGAGCTAGTACCTCCTCATATATATGTATGGAATGGAGTTTGCAACTGAAAAGTAACTTTGTGTTCCCAACAAGCTAGGTGAAGGACGGCTTTCGCACACACTTATCTCTCAGAACTGAGCAAGTGGAGAGACGTTCGTTCATCTAGCACGAAGGGAACGGTTGCAGGAGACTCTTTTTCTCTGCTTTCTCAGTCTGTTTCCTAGTGCCGGTTTGAAGTTCCTGCAATTTTCACTGTAAAACCGAGTTGGAGCTAGTACCTACCCATATATATGTATGGAATGGAGTTTGCAACTGAAAAGAAACTTTGTGTTCCCAACAATCTAGGTGAAGGACGGCTTTCACACACACTTATCTCTCAGAACTGAGCAAGTGGAGAGACGTTCGTTCATCTAGCACGAAGGGAACGGTTGCAGGAGACATTTTTTCTCTGCTTTCTCAGTCTGTTTCCTAGTGCCGGTTTGAAGTTCCTGCAGTTTTCACTGTCAAACCGAGTTGGAGTTAGAACCTCCCCATATATATGTATGGAATGGAGTTTGCAACTGAAAAGAAAATTTGTGTTCCCAACAAGACAGGTGAAGGACGGCTTTCACACACACTTATCTCTCAGAACTGAGCAAGTGGAGAGACGTTCGTTCATCTAGCACCAAGGGAAAGGGTTGCAGGAGAAACTTTTTCTCTGCTTTCTCAGTCTGTTTCCTAGTGCCGGTTTGAAGTTCCTGCAGTTTTCACTGTCAAACCGAGTTGGAGCTAGTACCTCCCCATATATATGTATGGAATGGAGTTTGCAACTGAAAAGAAACTTTGTGTTCCCAACAAGCTAGGTGAAGGACGGCTTTCACACACACTTATCTCTCAGAACTGAGCAAGTGGAGAGACGTTCGTTCATTTAGCACCAAGGGAACGGGTTGCAGGAGACACTTTTTCTCTGCTTTCTCAGTCTGTTTCCCAGTGCCGGTTTGAAGTTCCTGCAGTTTTCACTGTCAAACAGATTTGGAGCTTCTACCTCCCCATATATATGTATGGAATGGAGTTTGAAACTGAAAAGAAACTTTGTGTTCCCAACAAGCTAGGGGAAGGACGGCTTTCACACACACTTATCTCTCAGAACTGAGCAAGTGGAGAGACGTTCGTTCATCTAGCACCAAGGGAACGGGTTGCAGGAGACACTTTTTCTCTGCTTTCTCAGTCTGTTTCCTAGTGCCGGTTTGAAGTTCCTGCATTTTCACTGTAAAACCGAGTTGGAGCTAGTACCTCCCCATATATATGTATGGAATGGAGTTTGCAACTGAAAAGAAACTATGTGTTCCCAACAAGCTAGGTGAAGGACGGCTTTCACACACACTTATCTCTCAGAACTGAGCAAGTGGAGAGACGTTCGTTCATCTAGCACCAAGGGAACGGGTTGCAGGAGACACTTTTTCTCTGCTTTCTCAGTCTGTTTCCTAGTGCCGGTTTGAAGTTCCTGCAGTTTTCACTGTCAAACCGAGTTGGATCTAGTACCTCCCCATATATATGTATGGAATGGAGTTTGCAACTGAAAAGAAACTTTGTGTTCCCAACAAGCTAGGGGAAGGACGGCTTTCACACACACTTATCTCTCAGAACTGAGCAAGTGGAGAGACGTTCGTTCATCTAGCACCAAGGGAACGGGTTGCAGGAGACACTTTTTCTCTGCTTTCTCAGTCTGTTTCCTAGTGCCGGTTTGAAGTTCCTGCATTTTCACTGTAAAACCGAGTTGGAGCTAGTACCTCCCCATATATATGTATGGAATGGAGTTTGCAACTGAAAAGAAACTATGTGTTCCCAACAAGCTAGGTGAAGGACGGCTTTCACACACACTTATCTCTCAGAACTGAGCAAGTGGAGAGACGTTCGTTCATCTAGCACCAAGGGAACTGGTTGCAGGAGACACTTTTTCTCTGCTTTCTCAGTCTGTTTCCTAGTGCCGGTTTGAAGTTCCTGCAGTTTTCACTGTAAAACCGAGTTGGATCTAGTACCTCCCCATATATATGTATGGAATGTAGTTTGCAACTGAAAAGAAACTTTGTGTTCCCAACAAGCTAGGTGAAGGACGGCTTTCACACACAATTATCTCTCAGAACTGAGCAAGTGGAGAGACGTTCGTTCATCTAGCACCAAGGGAACGGGTTGCAGGAGAAACTTTATCTCTGCTTTCTTAGTCTGTTTCCTAGTGCCGGTTTGAAGTTCCTGCAGTTTTCACTGTAAAACCGAGTTGGAGTTAGTACCTCCCCATATATATGTATGGAATGGAGTTTGCAACTGAAAAGAATCTTTGTGTTCCCAACAAGCTAGGTGAAGGACGGCTTTCACACACACTTATCTCTCAGAACTGAGCAAGTGGAGAGATGTTCGTTCATCTAGCACCAAGGAAAAGTGTTGCAGGAGACCGTTTTTCTCTGCTTTCTCAGTCTGTTTCCTAGTGCCGGTTTGAAGTTCCTGCAGTTTTGACTGTCAAACCGAGTTGGAGCTAGTACCTCCCCATATATATGTATGGAATGTAGTTTGCAACTGAAAAGAACCTTTGTGTTCCCAACAAGCTAGGTGAAGGACGGCTTTCACACACACTTATCTCTCAGAACTGAGCAAGTGGAGAGACGTTCGTACATTTAGCACCAATGGAACGGGTTGCAGGAGACACTTTTTCTCTGATTTCTCAGTCTGTTTCCTAGTGCCGGTTTGAAGTTCCTGCAGTTTTCACTGTCAAACAGAGTTGGAGCTTCTACCCCCCCATATATATGTATGGAATGGAGTTTGCAACTGAAAAGAAACTTTGTGTTCCCAACAAGCTAGGTGAAGGACGGCTTTCACACACACTTATCTCTCAGAACTGAGCAAGTGGAGAGACATTCGTTCATCTAGCACCAAGGGAACGGGTTGCAGGAGACACTTTTTCTCTGCTTTCTCAGTCTGTTTCCTAGTGCCGGTTTGAAGTTCCTGCAGTTTTCACTGTCAAACCGAGTTGGAGCTAGTACCTCCCCATATATATATATGGAATGGAGTTTGCAACTGAAAACAAAATTTGTGTTCCCAACAAGACAGGTGAAGGACGGCTTTCACACACACTTATCTCTCAGAACTTAGCAAGTGGAGAGACGTTCGTTCATCTAGCACCAAGGAAACGGGTTGGAGGAGACACTTTTTCTCTGCTTTCTCAGTCTGTTTCCCAGTGCCGGTTTGAAGTTCCTGCAGTTTTCACTGTGAAACAGATTTGGAGCTTCTACCTCCCCATATATATGTATGGAATGGAGTTTGAAACTGAAAAGAAACTTTGTGTTCCCAACAAGCTATGTGAAGGACGGCTTTCACACACACTTACCCCTCAGAATTGAGCAAGTGGAGAGACGTTCGTTCATCTAGCACCAAGGGAACGGGTTGCAGGAGACACTTTTTCTCTGCATTCTCAGTCTCTTTCCTAGTCCAGGTTTGAAGTTCCTGCATTTTCACTGTAAAACCGAGTTGGAGCTAGTACCTCCACATATATATGTATGGAATGGAGTTTGCAACTGAAAAGAAACTTTGTGTTCCCAACAAGCTAGGTGAAGGACGGCTTTCACACACACTTATCTCTCAGAACTGTGCAAGTGGAGAGACGTTCGTTCATCTAGCACCAATGGAACGCGTTGCAGGAGACACTTTTTCTCTGCTTTCTCAGTCTGTTTCCTAGTGCCGGTTTGAAGTTCCTGCAGTTTTCACTGTAAAACCGAGTTAGAGCTTCTACCTCCCCATATATATGTATGGAATGGAGTTTGCAACTGAAAAGAAACTATGTGTTCCCAACAAGCTAGGTGAAGGACTGCATTCACACACACTTATCTCTCAGAACTGAGCAAGTGGAGAGACGTTCGTTCATCTAGCACCAAGGGAACGGGTTGCAGGAGACACTTTTTCTCTGCTTTCTAACTCTGTTTCCTAGTGCCGGTTTGAAGTTCCTGCAGTTTTCACTGTAAAACCGAGTTAGAGCTTCTACCTCCCCATATATATGTATGGAATGGAGTTTGAAACAGAAAAGAAACTTTGTGTTACCAACAAGCTAGGTGAAGGACGGCTTTCACACACACTTATCTCTCAGAACTGAGCAAGTGGACAGACGTTCGTTCTTCTAGCACCAAGGGAACGGGTTGCAGGAGACAATTTTTCTCTGATTTCTCAGTATGTTTGCTAGTGCCGGTTTGAAGTTCCTGCAGTTTTCACTGTAAAACAGAGTTGGAGCTAGTACCTCCCCATATATATGTATGGAATGGAGTTTGCAACTGAATAGAAACTTTGTGTTCCCAACAAGCTAGGTGAAGGACGGCTTTCACACACAATTATCTCTCAGAACTGAGCAAGTGGAGAGACGTTCGTTCATCTAGCACCAAGGGAAAGGTTTGCAGGAGACACTTTTTCTCTGCTTCCTCAGTCTGTTTCCTAGTGCCGGTTTGAAGTTCCTGCAGTTTTCACTGTAAAACCGAGTTGGAGCTTGTACCTCCCCATATATATTTATGGAATGTAGTTTGCAACTGAAAAGAAACTTTGTGTTCCCAACAAGCTAGGTGAAGGACGGCTTTCACACACACTTATCTCTCAGAACTTAGCAAGTGGAGAGACGTTCGTTCATCTAGCACCAAGGGAACGGGTTGCAGGAGACACTTTTTCTCTGCTTTCTCAGTCTGTTTCCTAGTGCCGGTTTGAAGTTCCTGCAGTTTTCACTGTCAAACCGAGTTGGAGCTAGTACCTCCCCATATATATGTATGGAATGGAGTTTGCAACTGAAAAGAAACTTTGTGTTCCCAACAAGCTAAGTGAAGGACGGCTTTCACACACACATATCTCTCAGAACTGAGCAAGTGGAGAGACGTTCGTTCATCTAGCACCAAGGGAACGGGTTGCAGGAGACACTTTTTCTCTGCATTCTCAGTCTGTTTCCTAGTGCCGGTTTGAAGTTCCTGCAGTTTTCACGGTAAAACCGAGTTGGAGCTAGTACCTCCCCATATATATGTATGGAATGGAGTTTGCAACTGAAAAGAAACTTTGTGTTCCATACAAGCTAGGTGAAGGACGGCTTTCACACACAATTATCTCTCAGAACTGAGCAAGTGGAGAGACGTTCGTTCATCTAGCACCAAGGGAACGGGTTTCAGGGGACCCTTTTTCTCTGCTTTCTCAGTCTTTTTCCTTGTGCCGGTTTGAAGTTCCTGCAGTTTTCACTGTAAAACCGTGTTGGATCTTGTACCTCCCCATATATATGTATGGAATGGAGTTTGCAACTGAAAAGAAACTTTGTGTTCCCAACAACTAGGTGAAGGACGGCTTTCACACACAATTATCTCTCAGAACTGAGCAAGTGGAGAGACGTTCGTTCATCTAGCACCAAGGGAACGGGTTGCAGGAGACACTTTTTCTCTGCTTTCTCAGTCTGTTTCCTAGTGCCGGTTTGAAGTTCCTGCAGTTTTAACTGTAAAACAGAGTTGGAGCTAGTACCTCCCCATTTATATGTATGGAATGGAGTTTGCAACTGAAAAGAAACTTTGTGTTCCCAACAATCTAGGTGAAGGACGGCTTTCACACACAATTATCTCTCAGAACTGAGCAAGTGGAGAGACGTTCGTTCATCTATCACCAAGGGAACGGGTTGCAGGAGACACTTTTTCTCTGCTTTCTAACTCTGTTTCCTAGTGCCGGTTTGAAGTTCCTGCAGTTTTCACTGTAAAACCGAGTTAGAGCTTCTACCTCCCCATATATATGTATGGAATGGAGTTTGAAACAGAAAAGAAACTTTGTGTTCCCAACAAGCTAGGTGAAGGACGGCTTTCACACACACTTATCTCTCAGAACAGAGCAAGTGGAGAGACGTTCGTTCATCTAGCACCAAGGGAACGGGTTGCAGGAGACACTTTTTCTCTGCTTTCCTGTCTGTTTCCTAGTGCCGGTTTGAAGTTCCTGCAGTTTTCACTGTCAAACCGAGTTGGAGCTAGACCTCCCCATATATATGTATGGAATGGAGTTTGCAACTGAAAAGAAACTTTGTGTTCCCAACAAGCTAGGTGAAGGACGGCTTTCACACACACTTATCTCTCTGACCTGAGCAAGTGGAGAGATGTTCGTTCATCTAGCACCAAGGGAACGGGTTGCAGGAGACACATTTACTCAGCTTTCTCAGTCTGTTTATTAGTGCCGGTTTGAAGTTCCTGCAGTTTTCACTGTCAAACCGAGTTGGAGCTAGTACCTCCCCATATATATGTATGGAATGGAGTTTGCAACTGAAAAGAAACTTTGTGTTCCCAACAAGCTATGTGAAGGGCGGCTTTCACACACACATATCTCTCAGAACTGAGCAAGTGGAGAGACGTTCGTTCATTTAGCACCAAGGGAACGGGTTGCAGGAGACACTTTTTCTCTGCTTTCTCAGTCTGTTTCCTAGTGCCGGTTTGAAGTTCCTGCAGTTTTCACTGTCAAACCGAGTTGGAGCTTCTACCTCCCCATATATATGTATGGAATGGAGTTTGCAACTGAAAAGAAACTTTGTGTTCCCAACAAGCTAGGTGAAGGACGGCTTTCACACACACTTATCTCTCAGAACTGAGCAAGTGGATAGACGTTCGTTCATTTAGCACCAAGGGAACGGGTTGCAGGAGACACTTTTTCTCTGCTTTCTCATACTGTTTCCTAGTGCCGGTTTGAAGTTCCTGCAGTTTTCACTGTCAAACAGATTTGGAGCTTCTACCTCCCCATATATATGTATGGAATGGAGTTTGAAACTGAAAAGAAACTTTCTGTTCCCAACAAGCTAGGTGAAGGACGGCTTTCACACACACTTATCTCTCAGAACTGAGCAAGTGGAGAGACGTTCGTTCATCTAGCACCAAGGGAACGGGTTGCAGGAGACACTTTTTCTCTGATTTCTCAGTCTGTTTCCTAGTGAAGGTTTGAAGTTCCTGCAGTTTTCACTGTAAAACCGAGTTAGAGCTTCTACCTCCCCATATATATGTATGGAATGGAGTTTGCAACTGAAAAGAAGCTTTGTGTTCCCAACAAGCTAGGTGAAGGACTGCTTTCATACACACTTATCTCTCAGAACTGAGCAAGTGGAGAGACGTTCGTTCATCTAGCACCAAGGGAACGGGTTGCAGGAGACACTTTTTCTCTGCTTTCTCAGTCTGTTTCCTAGTGCCGGTTTGAAGTTCCTGCAGTTTTCACTGTCAAACCGAGTTGGAGCTAGTACCTCCCCATATATATGTATGAAATGGAGTTTGCAACTGAAAAGAAACTTTGTGTTCCCAAAAAGCTAGGTGAAGGACGGCTTTCACACACACTTATCTCTCAGAACTGAGCAAGTGGAGAGACGTTCGTTCATCTAGCACCAAGGGAACGGTTTGCAGGAGACACTTTTTCTCTGCATTCTCAGTCTTTTTCCTAGTGCCGGTTTGAAGTTCCTGCAGTTTTCACTGTCAAACCGAGTTGGAGCTAGTACCTCCCCATATATATGTATGGAATGGAGTTTTCAACTGAAAAGAAACTTTGTGTTCCCAACAACTAGGTGAAGGACGGCTTTCACACACAATTATCTCTCAGAACTGAGCAAGTGGAGAGACGTTCGTTCATCTAGCACCAAGGGAACAGGTGGCAGGAGACACTTTTTCTCTGCTTTCTCAGTCTGTTTCCTAGTGCCGGTTTGAAGTTCCTGCAGTTTTCACTGTCAAACCGAGTTGGAGCTTCTACCTCCCCATATATATGTATGGAATGGAGTTTGCAACTGAAAAGAAACATTGTGTTCCCAACAAGCTAGGTGAAGGACGGCTTTCACACATACTTATCTCTCAGAACTGAGCAAGTGCGGAGACGTTCGTTCATTTAGCACCAAGGGAACGGGTTGCAGGAGACACTTTTTCTCTGCTTTCTCAGACTTTTTCCCAGTGCCTGTTTGAAGTTCCTGCAGTTTTCACTGTCAAACAGAGTTGGAGCTTCTACCTCCCCATATATATGTATGGAATGGAGTTTGAAACTGAAAACAAACTTTGTGTTCCCAACAATCTAGGTGAAGGAATGCTTTCACACACACTTATCTCTCAGAACTGAGCAAGTGGAGAGACGTTCGTTCATCTAGCACCAAGGGAACGGGTTGCAGGAGACTCTTTTTCTCTGCTTTCTCAGTCTGTTTCCTAGTGCCGGTTTGAATTTCCTCCTATTTTCACTGTAAAACCGAGTTGAATCTAGTACCTCCCCATTTATATGTATGGAATGGAGTTTGCAACTGAAAAGAAACTTTGTGTTCCCAACAAGCTAGGTGAAGGACGGCTTTCACACACAATTATCTCTCAGAACTGAGCAAGTGGAGAGACGTTCGTTCATCTAGCACCAAGGGAACGGGTTGCAGGAGACACTTTTTCTCTGCTTTCTCAGTCTGTTTCCTAGTGCCGGTTTGAAGTTCCTGCAGTTTTCACTGTAAAACAGAGTTAGAGCTTATACCTCCCCATATATATGTATGGAATGGAGTTTGCAACTGAAAAGAAACTTTGTGTTCCCAACAAGCTAGGTGAAGTACTGCTTTCATACACACTTATCTCTCAGAACTGAGCAAGTGGAGAGACGTTCGTTCATCTAGCACCAAGGGAAAGGGTTGCAGGAGACACTTATTCTCTGCTTTCTCAGTCTGTTTCCTAGTGCCGGTATGATGTTCCTGCAGTTTTCACTGTCAAACCGAGTTGGAGCTAGTACCTCCCCATATATATCTATGAAATGGAGTTTGCAACTGAAAAGAAACTTTGTGTTCCCAACCAGCTAGGTGAAGGACGGCTTTCACACACACTTATCTCTCAGAACTGAGCAAGTGGAGAGACGTTCGTTCATTTAGCACCAATAGAACGGGTTGCAGGAGACACTTTTTCTCTGCTTTCTCAGGCTTTTTCCTAGTGCCGGTTTGAAGTTCCTGCAGTTTTCACTGTCAAACCGAGTTGGAGCTAGTACCTCCCCATATATATGTATGGAATGGAGTTTGCAACTGAAAAGAAACTTTGTGTTCCCAACAACTAGGTGAAGGACGGCTTTCACACACAATTATCTCTCAAAACTGAGCAAGTGGAGAGACGTTCGTTCATCTAGCACCAAGGGAACGGGTTGCAGGAGACACTTTTTCTCTGCTTTCTCAGTCTGTTTCCTAGTGCCGGTTTGAAGTTCCTGCAGTTTTCACTGTCAAACCGAGTTTTAGCTAGTACCTCCCCGTATATATGTATGGAATGGAGTTTGCAACTGAAAAGAAACTTTGTGTTCCCAACAAGCTAGGTGAAGGACGGCTTTCACACACACTTATCTCTCAGAACTGAGCAAGTGGAGAGACGTTCGTTCATCTAGCAACAAGGGAACGGGTTGCAGGAGACACTTTTTCTCTGATTTCTCAGTCTGTTTCCTAGTGCCGGTTTGAAGTTCCTGCAGTTTTCACTGTCAAACAGAGTTGGAGCTAGTACCTCCCCATATATATGTATGGAATGGAGTTTGCAACTGAAAAGAAACTTTGTGTTCCCAACAAGCTAGGTGAAGGACGGCTTTCACACACACTTATCTCTCAGAACTGAGCAAGTTGAGAGACGTTCGTTCATCTAGCACCAAGGGAACGGGTTGCAGGGGACACTTTTTCTCTGCTTTCTCAGTCTGTTTCCTAGTGCCGGTTTGAAGTTCCTGCAGTTTTCACTGTAAAACCGAGTTGGAGCTAGTACCTCCCCATATATATGTATGGAATGGAGTTTGCAACTGAAAAGAAACTTTGTGTTCCCAACAAGCTAGGTGAAGGACGGCTTTCACACACACTTATCTCTCAGAACTGAGCAAGTGGAGAGACGTTCGTTCAATTAGCACCAAGGGAACGGGTTGCAGGAGACACTTTTTCTCTGCTTTCTCAGTCTGTTTCCTAGTGCCGTTTTGAGGTTCCTGCAGTTTTCACTGTCAAAACGAGTTAGAGCTTCTACTTCCCCATATATATGTATGGAATGGAGTTTGCAACTGAAAAGAAACTTTGTGTTCCCAACAAGCTAGGTGAAGGACTGCATTCACACACACTTATCTCTCAGAACTGAGCAAGTGGAGAGACGTTCGTTCATCTAGCACCAAGGGAACGGGTTGCAGGGGACACTTTTTCTCTGCTTTCTCAGTCTGTTTCCTAGTGCCGGTTTGAAGTTCCTGCAGTTTTCACTGTAAAACCGAGTTGGAGCTAGTACCTCCCCATATATATGTATGGAATGGAGTTTGCAACTGAAAAGAAACTTTGTGTTCCCAACAAGCTAGGTGAAGGACGGCTTTCACACACACTTATCTCTCAGAACTGAGCAAGTGGAGAGACGTTCGTTCAATTAGCACCTAGGGAACGGGTTGCAGGAGACACTTTTTCTCTGCTTTCTCAGTCTGTTTCCTAGTGCCGTTTTGAGGTTCCTGCAGTTTTCACTGTCAAAACGAGTTAGAGCTTCTACTTCCCCATATATATGTATGGAATGGAGTTTGCAACTGAAAAGAAACTTTGTGTTCCCAACAAGCTAGGTGAAGGACTGCATTCACACACACTTATCTCTCAGAACTGAGCAAGTGGAGAGACGTTCGTTCATCTAGCACCAAGGGAACGGGTTGCAGGAGACACTTTTTCTCTGCTTTCTCAGTCTGTTTCCTAGTGCCGGTATGAAGTTCCTGCAGTTTTCACTGTCAAACCGAGTTGGAGCTTGTACCTCCCCATATATATGTATGGAATGGAGTTTGCAACTGAAAAGAAACTTTGTGTTCCCAACAAGCTAGGTGAAGTACGGCTTTCACACACACTTATCTCTCAGAACTGAGCAAGTGGAGAGACGTTCGTTCATCTAGCACCAAGGGAACGGGTTGCAGGAGACACTTTTTCTCTGCTTTCTCAGTCTGTTTCCTAGTGCCGGTTTGAAGTTCCTGCAGTTTTCACTGTCAAAACGAGTTAGAGCTTCTACTTCCCCATATATATGTATGGAATGGTGTTTGCAACTGAAAAGAAACTTTGTGTTCCCAACAAGCTAGGTGAAGGACTGCATTCACACACACTTATCTCTCAGAACTGAGCAAGTGGAGAGACGTTCGTTCATCTAGCACCAAGGGAACGGGTTGCAGGAGACACTTTTTCTCTGCTTTCTCAGACTTTTTCCCAGTGCCTGTTTGAAGTTCCTGCAGTTTTCACTGTCAAACAGAGTTGGAGCTTCTACCTCCCCATATATATGTATGGAATGGAGTTTGAAACTGAAAAGAAACTTTGTGTTCCCAACAATCTAGGTGAAGGAATGCTTTCACACACACTTATCTCTCAGAACTGAGCAAGTGGAGAGACGTTCGTTCATCTAGCACCAAGGGAACGGGTTGCAGGAGACACTTTTTCTCTGCTTTCTCAGTCTGTTTCCTAGTGCCGGTTTGAATTTCCTCCTATTTTCACTGTAAAACCGAGTTGAATCTAGTACCTCCCCATTTATATGTATGGAATGGAGTTTGCAACTGAAAAGAAACTTTGTGTTCCCAACAAGCTAGGTGAAGGACGGCTTTCACACACAATTATCTCCCAGAACTGAGCAAGTGGAGAGACGTTCGTTCATCTAGCACCAAGGGAACGGGTTGCAGGAGACACTTTTTCTCTGCTTTCTCAGTCTGTTTCCTAGTGCCGGTTTGAAGTTCCTGCAGTTTTCACTGTAAAACAGAGTTAGAGCTTATACCTCCCCATATATATGTATGGAATGGAGTTTGCAACTGAAAAGAAACTTTGTGTTCCCAACAAGCTAGGTGAAGGACGGCTTTCATACACACTTATCTCTCAGAACTGAGCAAGTGGAGAGACGTTCGTTCATCTAGCACCAAGGGAAAGGGTTGCAGGAGACACTTATTCTCTGCTTTCTCAGTCTGTTTCCTAGTGCCGGTATGATGTTCCTGCAGTTTTCACTGTCAAAACGAGTTAGAGCTTCTACTTCCCCATATATATGTATGAAATGGAGTTTGCAACTGAAAAGAAACTTTGTGTTCCCAACCAGCTAGGTGAAGGACGGCTATCACACACACTTATCTCTCAGAACTGAGCAAGTGGAGAGACGTTCGTTCATTTAGCACCAATAGAACGGGTTGCAGGAGACACTTTTTCTCTGCTTTCTCAGGCTTTTTCCTAGTGCCGGTTTGAAGTTCCTGCAGTTTTCACTGTCAAACCGAGTTGGAGCTAGTACCTCCCCATATATATGTATGGAATGGAGTTTGCAACTGAAAAGAAACTTTGTGTTCCCAACAACTAGGTGAAGGACGGCTTTCACACACAATTATCTCTCAAAACTGAGCAAGTGGAGAGACGTTCGTTCATCTAGCACCAAGGGAACGGGTTGCAGGAGACACTTTTTCTCTGCTTTCTCAGTCTGTTTCCTAGTGCCGGTTTGAAGTTCCTGCAGTTTTCACTGTCAAACCGAGTTTTAGCTAGTACCTCCCCGTATATATGTATGGAATGGAGTTTGCAACTGAAAAGAAACTTTGTGTTCCCAACAAGCTAGGTGAAGGACGGCTTTCACACACACTTATCTCTCAGAACTGAGCAAGTGGAGAGACGTTCGTTCATCTAGCAACAAGGGAACGGGTTGCAGGAGACACTTTTTCTCTGATTTCTCAGTCTGTTTCCTAGTGCCGGTTTGAAGTTCCTGCAGTTTTCACTGTCAAACAGAGTTGGAGCTAGTACCTCCCCATATATATGTATGGAATGGAGTTTGCAACTGAAAAGAAACTTTGTGTTCCCAACAAGCTAGGTGAAGGACGGCTTTCACACACACTTATCTCTCAGAACTGAGCAAGTGGATAGACGTTCGTTCATCTAGCACCAATGGAACGGGTTTCAGGAGACAATTTTTCTCTGCATTCTCAGTCTGTTTCCTAGTGCCAGTTTGAAGTTCCTGCAGTTTTCACTGTAAAACCCAGTTGGAGCTAGTACCTCCCCATATATATGTATGGAATGGAGTTTGCAACTGAAAAGAAACTTTGTGTTCCCAACAAGCTAGGTGAAGGACTGCATTCACACACACTTATCTCTCAGAACTGAGCAAGTGGAGAGACGTTCGTTCATCTAGCACCAAGGGAACGGGTTGCAGGGGACAATTTTTCTCTGCTTTCTCAGTCTGTTTCCTAGTGCCGGTTTGAAGTTCCTGCAGTTTTCACTGTAAAACCGAGTTGGAGCTAGTACCTCCCCATATATATGTATGGAATGGAGTTTGCAACTGAAAAGAAACTTTGTGTTCCCAACAAGCTAGGTGAAGGACGGCTTTCACACACACTTATCTCTCAGAACTGAGCAAGTGGAGAGACGTTCGTTCAATTAGCACCAAGGGAACGGGTTGCAGGA
Organism: Camelus dromedarius; assembly: GCF_036321535.1. Lineage (NCBI taxonomy): Eukaryota > Metazoa > Chordata > Mammalia > Artiodactyla > Camelidae > Camelus > Camelus dromedarius. The sequence continues at coordinate 1,092,466 of NW_026989778.1, read as the reverse complement.
GACACTTTTTCTCTGCTTTCTCAGTCTGTTTCCTAGTGCCGTTTTGAGGTTCCTGCAGTTTTCACTGTCAAAACGAGTTAGAGCTTCTACTTCCCCATATATATGTATGGAATGGAGTTTGCAACTGAAAAGAAACTTTGTGTTCCCAACAAGCTAGGTGAAGGACTGCATTCACACACACTTATCTCTCAGAACTGAGCAAGTGGAGAGACGTTCGTTCATCTAGCACCAAGGGAACGGGTTGCAGGGGACACTTTTTCTCTGCTTTCTCAGTCTGTTTCCTAGTGCCGGTTTGAAGTTCCTGCAGTTTTCACTGTAAAACCGAGTTGGAGCTAGTACCTCCCCATATATATGTATGGAATGGAGTTTGCAACTGAAAAGAAACTTTGTGTTCCCAACAAGCTAGGTGAAGGACTGCATTCACACACACTTATCTCTCAGAACTGAGCAAGTGGAGAGACGTTCGTTCATCTAGCACCAAGGGAACGGGTTGCAGGGGACACTTTTTCTCTGCTTTCTCAGTCTGTTTCCTAGTGCCGGTTTGAAGTTCCTGCAGTTTTCACTGTAAAACCGAGTTGGAGCTAGTACCTCCCCATATATATGTATGGAATGGAGTTTGCAACTGAAAAGAAACTTTGTGTTCCCAAAAAGCTAGGTGAAGGACGGCTTTCACACACACTTATCTCTCAGAACTGAGCAAGTGGAGAGACGTTCGTTCATGTAGCACCAAGGGAACGGGTTGCAGGAGACACTTTTTCTCTGCTTTCTCAGTCTGTTTCCTAGTGCCGGTTTGAAGTTCCTGCAGTTTTCACTGTCAAAACGAGTTAGAGCTTCTACTTCCCCATATATATGTATGGAATGGTGTTTGCAACTGAAAAGAAACTTTGTGTTCCCAACAAGCTAGGTGAAGGACTGCATTCACACACACTTATCTCTCAGAACTGAGCAAGTGGAGAGACGTTCGTTCATCTAGCACCAAGGGAACGGGTTGCAGGAGACACTTTTTCTCTGCTTTCTCAGTCTGTTTTCTAGTGCCGGTATGAAGTTCCTGCAGTTTTCACTGTCAAACCGAGTTGGAGCTTGTACCTCCCCATATATATGTATGGAATGGAGTTTGCAACTGAAAAGAAACTTTGTGTTCCCAACAAGCTAGGTGAAGGACTGCATTCACACACACTTATCTCTCAGAACTGAGCAAGTGGAGAGACGTTCGTTCATCTAGCACCAAGGGAACGGGTTGCAGGGGATACTTTTTCTCTGCTTTCTCAGTCTGTTTCCTAGTGCCGGTTTGAAGTTCCTGCAGTTTTCACTGTAAAACCGAGTTGGAGCTAGTACCTCCCCATATATATGTATGGAATGGAGTTTGCAACTGAAAAGAAACTTTGTGTTCCCAAAAAGCTAGGTGAAGGACGGCTTTCACACACACTTATCTCTCAGAACTGAGCAAGTGGAGAGACGTTCGTTCATCTAGCACCAAGGGAACGGGTTGCAGGAGACACTTTTTCTCTGCTTTCTCAGTCTGTTTCCTAGTGCCGGTTTGAAGTTCCTGCAGTTTTCACTGTCAAAACGAGTTAGAGCTTCTACTTCCCCATATATATGTATGGAATGGTGTTTGCAACTGAAAAGAAACTTTGCGTTCCCAACAAGCTAGGTGAAGGACTGCATTCACACACACTTATCTCTCAGAACTGAGCAAGTGGAGAGACGTTCGTTCATCTAGCACCAAGGGAACGGGTTGCAGGAGACACTTTTTCTCTGCTTTCTCAGTCTGTTTTCTAGTGCCGGTATAAAGTTCCTGCAGTTTTCACTGTAAAACCGAGTTGGAGCTAGTACCTCCCCATATATATGTATGGAATGGAGTTTGCAACTGAAAAGAAACTTTGTGTTCCCAACAAGCTAGGTGAAGGACGGCTTTCACACACACTTATCTCTCAGAACTGAGCAAGTGGAGAGACGTTCGTTCATCTAGCACCAAGAGAACGGGTTGCAGGAGACACTTTTTCTCTGCTTTCTCAGTCTGTTTCCTAGTGCCGGTTTGAGTTCCTGCAGTTTTCACTGTCAATCCGAGTTGGAGCTAGTACCTCCCCATATATATGTATGGAATGGAGTTTGCAACTGAAAAGAAACTTTGTGTTCCCAACAAGCTAGGTGAAGGACGGCTTTCACACACACTTATCTCTCAGAACTGAGCAAGTGGAGAGACGTTCGTTCATCTAGCACCAACGGAACGGGTTGCAGGAGACACTTTTTCTCTGCTTTCTCAGTCTGTTTCCTAGTGCCGGTTTGAAGTTCCTGCAGTTTTCACTGTCAAAACGAGTTAGAGCTTCTACTTCCCCATATATATGTATGGAATGGAGTTTGCAACTGAAAAGAAACTTTGTGTTCCCAACAAGCTAGGTGAAGGACTGCATTCACACACACTTATCTCTCAGAACTGAGCAAGTGGAGAGACGTTCGTTCATCTAGCACCAAGGGAACGGGTTGCAGGAGACACATTTTCTCTGCTTTCTCAGTCTGTTTCCTAGTGCCAGTATGAAGTTCCTGCAGTTTTCACTGTCAAACCGAGTTGGAGCTCGTACCTCCACATATATATGTATGGAATGGAGTTTGCAACTGAAAAGAAACTTTGTGTTCCCAACAAGCTAGGTGAAGGACTGCATTCACATACACTTATCTCTCAGAACTGAGCAAGTGGAGAGACGTTCGTTCATCTAGCACCAAGGGAACGGGATGCAGGGGACACTTTTTCTCTGCTTTCTCAGTCTGTTTCCTAGTGCCGGTTTGAAGTTCCTGCAGTTTTCACTGTCAAATCGAGTTAGAGCTTCTACTTCCCCATATATATGTATGGAATGGAGTTTGCAACTGAAAAGAAACTTTGTGTTCCCAACAAGCTAGGTGAAGGACTGCATTCACACACACTTATCTCTCAGAACTGAGCAAGTGGAGAGACGTTCGTTCATCTAGCACCAAGGGAACGGGTTGCAGGAGACACTTTTTCTCTGCTTTCTCAGTCTGTTTCCTAGTGCCGGTTTGAAGTTCCTGCAGTTTTCACTGTCAAAACGAGTTAGAGCTTCTACTTCCCAATATATATGTATGGAATGGAGTTTGCAACTGAAAAGAAACTTTGTGTTCCCAACAAGCTAGGTGAAGGACTGCATTCACACACACTTATCTCTCAGAACTGAGCAAGTGGAGAGACGTTCGTTCATCTAGCACCAAGAGAACGGGTTGCAGGAGACACTTTTTCTCTGCTTTCTCAGTCTGTTTTCTAGTGCCGGTATGAAATTCCTGCAGTTTTCACTGTAAAACCGAGTTGGAGCTAGTACCTCCCCATATATATGTATGGAATGGAGTTTGCAACTGAAAAGAAACTTTGTGTTCCCAACAAGCTAGGTGAAGGACGGCTTTCACACACACTTATCTCTCAGAACTGAGCAAGTGGAGAGACGTTCGTTCATCTTGCACCAAGAGAACGGGTTGCAGGAGACACTTTTTCTCTGCTTTCTCAGTCTGTTTTCTAGTGCCGGTTTGAGTTCCTGCAGTTTTCACTGTCAAACAGAGTTGGAGCTAGTACCTCCCCATATATATGTATGGAATGGAGTTTGCAACTGAAAAGAAACTTTGTGTTCCCAACAAGATAGGTGAAGGACGGCTTTCACACACACTTATCTCTCAGAACTGAGCAAGTGGAGAGACGTTCGTTCATCTAGCACCAAGGGAACGGGTTGCAGGAGACACTTTTTCTCTGCTTTCTCAGTCTGTTTCCTAGTGCCGGTTTGAAGTTCCTGCAGTTTTCACTGTCAAAACGAGTTAGAGCTTCTACTTCCCCATATATATGTATGGAATGGAGTTTGCAACTGAAAAGAAACTTTGTGTTCCCAACAAGCTAGGTGAAGGACTGCATTCACACACACTTATCTCTCAGAACTGAGCAAGTGGAGAGACGTTCGTTCATCTAGCACCAAGGGAACGGGTTGCAGAAGACACTTTTTCTCTGCTTTCTCAGTCTGTTTCCTAGTGCCGGTATGAAGTTCCTGCAGTTTTCACTGTCAAACCGAGTTGGAGCTAGTACCTCCCCATATATATGTATGGAATGGAGTTTGCAACTGAAAAGAAACTTTGTGTTCCCAACAAGCTAGGTGAAGGACTGCATTCACATACACTTATCTCTCAGAACTGAGCAAGTGGAGAGTCGTTCGTTCATCTAGCACCAAGGGAACGTGTTGCAGGGGACACTTTTTCTCTGCTTTCTCAGTCTGTTTCCTAGTGCCGGTTTGAAGTTCCTGCAGTTTTCACTGTAAAACCGAGTTGGAGCTAGTACCTCCCCATATATATGTATGGAATGGAGTTTGGAACTGAAAAGAAACTTTGTGTTCCCAAAAAGCTAGGTGAAGGACGGCTTTCACACACACTTATCTCTCAGAACTGAGCAAGTGGAGAGACGTTCGTTCATCTAGAACCAAGGGAACGTGTTGCAGGAGACACTTTTTCTCTGCTTTCTCAGTCTGTTTCCTAGTGCCGGTTTGAAGTTCCTGCAGTTTTCACTGTCAAAACGAGTTAGAGCTTCTACTTCCCCATATATATGTATGGAATGGAGTTTGCAACTGAAAAGAAACTTTGTGTTCCCAACAAGCTAGGTGAAGGACTGCATTCACACACACTTATCTCTCAGAACTGAGCAAGTGGAGAGACGTTCTTTCATCTAGCACCAAGGGAACGGGTTGCAGGAGACACTTTTTCTCTGCTTTCTCAGTCTGTTTTCTAGTGCCGGTATGAAGTTCCTGCAGTTTTCACTGTGAAACCGAGTTGGAGCTAGTACCTCCCCATATATATGTATGGAATGGAGTTTGCAACTGAAAAGAAACTTTGTGTTCCCAACAAGCTAGGTGAAGGACGGCTTTCACACACACTTATCTCTCAGAACTGAGCAAGTGGAGAGACGTTCGTTCATCTAGCACCAAGAGAACGGGTTGCAGGAGACACTTTTTCTCTGCTTTCTCAGTCTGTTTCCTAGTGCCGGTTTGAGTTCCTGCAGTTTTCACTGTCAAACGGAGTTGGAGCTAGTACCTCCCCATATATATGTATGGAATGGAGTTTGCAACTGATAAGAAACTTTGTGTTCCCAACAAGCTAGGTGAAGGACTGCATTCACTTACACTTATCTCTCAGAACTGAGCAAGTGGAGACACGTTCGTTCATCTAGCACCAAGGGAACGGGTTGCAGGGGACACTTTTTCTCTGCATTCTCAGTCTGTTTCCTAGTGCCGGTTTGAAGTTCCTGCAGTTTTCACTGTCAAAACGAGTTAGAGCTTCTACTTCCCCATATATATGTATGGAATGGAGTTTGCAACTGAAAAGAAACTTTGTGTTCCCAACAAGCTAGGTGAAGAACTGCATTCACACACACTTATCTCTCAGAACTGAGCAAGTGGAGAGACGTTCGTTCATCTAGCACCAAGGGAACGGGTTGCAGGAGACACTTTTTCTCTGCTTTCTCAGTCTGTTTCCTAGTGCCGGTTTGAAGTTCCTGCAGTTTTCACTGTCAAAACGAGTTAGAGCTTCTACTTCCCCATATATATGTATGGAATGGAGTTTGCAACTGAAAAGAAACTTTGTGTTCCCAACAAGCTAGGTGAAGTACTGCATTCACACACACTTATCTCTCAGAACTGAGCAAGTGGAGAGACGTTCGTTCATCTAGCACCAAGGGAACGGGTTGCAGGAGACACTTTTTCTCTGCTTTCTCAGTCTGTTTTCTAGTGCCGGTATGAAGTTCCTGCAGTTTTCACTGTAAAACCGAGTTGGAGCTAGTACCTCCCCATATATATGTATGGAATGGAGTTTGCAACTGAAAAGAAACTTTGTGTTCCCAACAAGCTAGGTGAAGGACGTCTTTCACACACACTTATCTCTCAGAACTGAGCAAGTGGAGAGACGTTCGTTCATCTAACACCAAGAGAACGGGTTGCAGGAGACACTTTTCTCTGCTTTCTCAGTCTGTTTCCTAGTGCCGGTTTGAGTTCCTGCAGTTTTCACTGTCAAACCGAGTTGGAGCTAGTACCTCCCCATATATATGTATGGAATGGAGTTTGCAACTGAAAAGAAACTTTGTGTTCCCAACAAGCTAGGTGAAGGACGGCTTTCACACACACTTATCTCTCAGAACTGAGCAAGTGGAGAGACGTTCGTTCATCTAGCACCAAGGGAACGGGTTGCAGGAGAAACTTTTTCTCTGCTTTCTCAGTCTGTTTCCTTGTGCCGGTTTGAAGTTCCTGCAGTTTTCACTGTCAAAACGAGTTAGAGCTTCTACTTCCCCATATATATGTATGGAATGGAGTTTGCAACTGAAAAGAAACTTTGTGTTCCCAACAAGCTAGGTGAAGGACTGCATTCACACACACTTATCTCTCAGAACTGAGCAAGTGGAGAGACGTTCGTTCATCTAGCACCAAGGGAACGGGTTGCAGGAGACACTTTTTCTCTGCTTTCTCAGTCTGTTTCCTAGTGCCGGTATGAAGTTCCTGCAGTTTTCACTGTCAAACCGAGTTGGAGCTAGTACCTCCCCATATATATGTATGGAAAGGAGTTTGCAACTGAAAAGAAACTTTGTGTTCCCAACAAGCTAGGTGAAGGACTGCATTCACATACACTTATCTCTCAGAACTGAGCAAGTGGAGAGACGTTCGTTCATCTAGAACCAAGGGAACGGGTTGCAGGGGACACTTTTTCTCTGCTTTCTCAGTCTGTTTCCTAGTGCCGGTTTGAAGTTCCTGCAGTTTTCACTGTAAAACCGAGTTGGAGCTAGTACCTCCCCATATATATGTATGGAATGGAGTTTGCAACTGAAAAGAAACTTTGTGTTCCCAACAAGCTAGGTGAAGGACGGCTTTCACACACACTTATCTCTCAGAACAGAGCAAGTGGAGAGACGTTCGTTCATCTAGCACCAAGGGAACGGGTTGCAGGAGACACTTTTTCTCTGCTTTCTCAGTCTGTTTCCTAGTGCCGGTTTGAAGTTCCTGCAGTTTTCACTGTCAAAACGAGTTAGAGCTTCTACTTCCCCATATATATGTATGGAATGGAGTTTGCAACTGAAAAGAAACTTTGTGTTCCCAACAAGCTAGGTGAAGGACTGCATTCACACACACTTATCTCTCAGAACTGAGCAAGTGGAGAGACGTTCGTTCATCTAGCACCAAGGGAACGGGTTGCTGGAGACACTTTTTCTCTCCTTTCTCAGTCTGTTTCCTAGTGCCGGTTTGAAGTTCCTGCAGTTTTCACTGTCAAACCGAGTTGGAGCTAGTACCTCCCCATATATATTTATGGAATGGAGTTTGCAACTGAAAAGAAACTTTGTGTTCCCAAAAAGCTAGGTGAAGGACGGCTTTCACACACACTTATCTCTCAGAACTGAGCAAGTGGAGAGACGTTCGTTCATCTAGCACCAAGGGAACGGTTTGCAGGAGACACTTTTTCTCTGCTTTCTCAGTCTGTTTTCTAGTGCCGGTATGAAGTTCCTGCAGTTTTCACTGTAAAACCGAGTTGGAGCTAGTACCTCCCCATATATATTTATGGAATGGAGTTTGCAACTGAAAAGAAACTTTGTGTTCCCAACAAGCTAGTTGAAGGACGGCTTTCACACACACTTATCTCTCAGAACTGAGCAAGTGGAGAGACGTTCGTTCAACTAGCACCAAGAGAACGGGTTGCAGGAGACACTTTTTCTCTGCTTTCTCAGTCTGTTTCCTAGTGCCGGTTTGAGTTCCTGCAGTTTTCACTGTCAAAACGAGTTGGAGCTTCTACCTCCCCATATATATGTATGGAATGGAGTTTGCAACTGACAAGAAACTTTGTGTTCCCAACAAGCTAGGTGAAGGACGGCTTTCACACACACTTATCTCTCAGAACTGAGCAAGTGGAGAGACGTTCGTTCATCTAGCACCAAGGGAACGGGTTGCAGGAGAAACATTTTCTCTGCTTTCTCAGTCTGTTTCCTAGTGCCGGTATGAAGTTCCTGCAGTTTTCACTGTAAAACCGAGTTGGAGCTAGTACCTACCCATATATATGTATGGAATGGAGTTTGCAACTGAAAAGAAACTTTGTGTTCCCAACAAGCTAGGTGAAGGACGGCTTTCACACACACTTATTTCTCAGAACTGAGCAAGTGGAGAGACGTTCGTTCATCTAGCACCAAGAGAACGGGTTGCAGGAGACACTTTTTCTCTGCTTTCTCAGTCTGTTTCCTAGTGCCGGTTTGAAGTTCCTGCAGTTTTCACTGTCAAACCGAGTTGGAACTAGTACCTCCCCATATATATGTATGGAAAGTAGTTTGCAACCTAAAAGAAACTTTGTGTTCCCAACAAGCTAGGTGAAGGACGGCTTTCACACACACTTATCTCTCAGAACTGAGCAAGTGGAGAGACGTTCGTTCATCTAGCACCAAGGGAACGGGTTGCAGGAGACACTTTTTCTCTGCTTCCTCAGTCTGTTTCCTAGTGTCGGTTTGAAGTTCCTGCAGTTTTCACTGTAAAACCGAGTTGGAGCTAGTACCTCCCCGTATATATTTATGGAATGCAGTTTGCAACTGAAAAGAAACTTTGTGTTCCCAACAAGCTAGGTGAAGGACGGCTTTCACACACACATATCTCTCAGAACAGAGCAAGTGGACAGACGTTCGTTCTTCTAGCACCAAGGGAACGGGTTGCAGGAGACACTTTTTCTCTGATTTCTTAATTGTTTCCTAGTGTGGATTTGAAGTTCCTGCAGTTTTCACTGTCAAACAGAGTTGGAGCTAGTACCTCCCCATATATATGTATGGAATGGAGTTTGCAACTGAAAAGAAACTTTGTGTTCCCAACAAGCTAGGTGAAGGAAGGCTTTCACACACACTTATCTCTCAGAACTGAGCAAGTGGAGAGACGTTCGTTCATCTAGAACCAAGGGAACGGGTTGCAGGAGACACTTTTTCTCTGCTTTCTCAGTCTGTTTCCTAGTGCCTGTTTGAAGTTCCTGCAGTATTCACTGTCAAAACGAGTTAGAGCTTCTACTTCCCCATATATATGTATGGAATGGAGTTTGCAACTGAAAAGAAACTTTGTGTTCCCAACAAGCTAGGTGAAGGACTGCATTCACACACACTTATCTCTCAGAACTGAGCAAGTGGAGAGACGTTCTTTCATCTAGCACCAAGGGAACGGGTTGTAGGAGACACTTTTTCTCTGCTTTCTCAGTCTGTTTTCTAGTGCCGGTATGAAGTTCCTGCAGTTTTCACTGTAAAACCGAGTTGGAGCTAGTACCTCCCCATATATATGTATGGAATGGAGTTTGCAACTGAAAAGAAACTTTGTGTTCCCAACAAGCTAGGTGAAGGACGGCTTTCACACACACTTATCTCTCAGAACTGAGCAAGTGGAGAGACGTTCGTTCATCTAGCACCAAGAGAACGGGTTGCCGGAGACACTTTTTCTCTGCTTTCTCAGTCTGTTTCCTAGTGCCGGTTTGAGTTCCTGCAGTTTTCACTGTCAAACCGAGTTGGAGCTAGTACCTCCCATATATATGTATGGAATGGAGTTTGCAACTGAAAAGAAACTTTGTGTTCCCAACAAGCTAGGTGAAGGACGGCTTTCACACACACTTTTCTCTCAGAACTGAGCAAGTGGAGAGACGTTCGTTCATCTAGCACCAAGGGAACGGGTTGCAGGAGACACTTTTTCTCTGCTTTCTCAGTCTGTTTCCTAGTGCCGGTTTGAAGTTCCTGCAGTTTTCACTGTCAAAACGAGTTAGAGCTTCTACTTCCCCATATATATGTATGGAATGGAGTTTGCAACTGAAAAGAAACTTTGTGTTCCCAACAAGCTAGGTGAAGGACTGCATTCACACACACTTATCTCTCAGAATTGAGCAAGTGGAGAGACGTTCGTTCATCTAGCACCAAGGGAACGGGTTGCAGGAGACACTTTTTCTCTGCTTTCTCAGTCTGTTTCCTAGTGCCGGTATGAAGTTCCTGCAGTTTTCACTGTCAAACCGAGTTGGAGCTAGTACCTCCCCATATATATGTATGGAATGGAGTTTGCAACTGAAAAGAAACTTTGTGTTCCCAACAAGCTAGGTGAAGGACTGCATTCACATACACTTATCTCTCAGAACTGAGCAAGTGGAGACACGTTCGTTCATCTAGCACCAAGGGAACGGGTTGCAGGGGACACTTTTTCTCTGCATTCTCAGTCTGTTTCCTAGTGCCGGTTTGAAGTTCCTGCAGTTTTCACTGTCAAAACGAGTTAGAGCTTCTACTTCCCCATATATATGTATGGAATGGAGTTTGCAACTGAAAAGAAACTTTGTGTTCCCAACAAGCTAGGTGAAGAACTGCATTCACACACACTTATCTCTCAGAACTGAGCAAGTGGAGAGACGTTCGTTCATCTAGCACCAAGGGAACGGGTTGCAGGAGACACTTTTTCTCTGCTTTCTCAGTCTGTTTCCTAGTGCCGGTTTGAAGTTCCTGCAGTTTTCACTGTCAAAACGAGTTAGAGCTTCTACTTCCCCATATATATGTATGGAATGGAGTTTGCAACTGAAAAGAAACTTTGTGTTCCCAACAAGCTAGGTGAAGTACTGCATTCACACACACTTATCTCTCAGAACTGAGCAAGTGGAGAGACGTTCGTTCATCTAGCACCAAGGGAACGGGTTGCAGGAGACACTTTTTCTCTGCTTTCTCAGTCTGTTTTCTAGTGCCGGTATGAAGTTCCTGCAGTTTTCACTGTAAAACCGAGTTGGAGCTAGTACCTCCCCGTATATATTTATGGAATGGAGTTTGCAACTGAAAAGAAACTTTGTGTTCCCAACAAGCTAGGTGAAGGACGGCTTTCACACACACATATCTCTCAGAACAGAGCAAGTGGACAGACGTTCGTTCTTCTAGCACCAAGGGAACGGGTTGCAGGAGACACTTTTTCTCTGATTTCTTAATTGTTTCCTAGTGTGGATTTGAAGTTCCTGCAGTTTTCACTGTCAAACAGAGTTGGAGCTAGTACCTCCCCATATATATGTATGGAATGGAGTTTGCAACTGAAAAGAAACTTTGTGTTCCCAACAAGCTAGGTGAAGGAAGGCTTTCACACACACTTATCTCTCAGAACTGAGCAAGTGGAGAGACGTTCGTTCATCTAGAACCAAGGGAACGGGTTGCAGGAGACACTTTTTCTCTGCTTTCTCAGTCTGTTTCCTAGTGCCTGTTTGAAGTTCCTGCAGTATTCACTGTCAAAACGAGTTAGAGCTTCTACTTCCCCATATATATGTATGGAATGGAGTTTGCAACTGAAAAGAAACTTTGTGTTCCCAACAAGCTAGGTGAAGGACTGCATTCACACACACTTATCTCTCAGAACTGAGCAAGTGGAGAGACGTTCTTTCATCTAGCACCAAGGGAACGGGTTGTAGGAGACACTTTTTCTCTGCTTTCTCAGTCTGTTTTCTAGTGCCGGTATGAAGTTCCTGCAGTTTTCACTGTAAAACCGAGTTGGAGCTAGTACCTCCCCATATATATGTATGGAATGGAGTTTGCAACTGAAAAGAAACTTTGTGTTCCCAACAAGCTAGGTGAAGGACGGCTTTCACACACACTTATCTCTCAGAACTGAGCAAGTGGAGAGACGTTCGTTCATCTAGCACCAAGAGAACGGGTTGCCGGAGACACTTTTTCTCTGCTTTCTCAGTCTGTTTCCTAGTGCCGGTTTGAGTTCCTGCAGTTTTCACTGTCAAACCGAGTTGGAGCTAGTACCTCCCATATATATGTATGGAATGGAGTTTGCAACTGAAAAGAAACTTTGTGTTCCCAACAAGCTAGGTGAAGGACGGCTTTCACACACACTTTTCTCTCAGAACTGAGCAAGTGGAGAGACGTTCGTTCATCTAGCACCAAGGGAACGGGTTGCAGGAGACACTTTTTCTCTGCTTTCTCAGTCTGTTTCCTAGTGCCGGTTTGAAGTTCCTGCAGTTTTCACTGTCAAAACGAGTTAGAGCTTCTACTTCCCCATATATATGTATGGAATGGAGTTTGCAACTGAAAAGAAACTTTGTGTTCCCAACAAGCTAGGTGAAGGACTGCATTCACACACACTTATCTCTCAGAATTGAGCAAGTGGAGAGACGTTCGTTCATCTAGCACCAAGGGAACGGGTTGCAGGAGACACTTTTTCTCTGCTTTCTCAGTCTGTTTCCTAGTGCCGGTATGAAGTTCCTGCAGTTTTCACTGTCAAACCGAGTTGGAGCTAGTACCTCCCCATATATATGTATGGAATGGAGTTTGCAACTGAAAAGAAACTTTGTGTTCCCAACAAGCTAGGTGAAGGACTGCATTCACATACACTTATCTCTCAGAACTGAGCAAGTGGAGACACGTTCGTTCATCTAGCACCAAGGGAACGGGTTGCAGGGGACACTTTTTCTCTGCATTCTCAGTCTGTTTCCTAGTGCCGGTTTGAAGTTCCTGCAGTTTTCACTGTCAAAACGAGTTAGAGCTTCTACTTCCCCATATATATGTATGGAATGGAGTTTGCAACTGAAAAGAAACTTTGTGTTCCCAACAAGCTAGGTGAAGAACTGCATTCACACACACTTATCTCTCAGAACTGAGCAAGTGGAGAGACGTTCGTTCATCTAGCACCAAGGGAACGGGTTGCAGGAGACACTTTTTCTCTGCTTTCTCAGTCTGTTTCCTAGTGCCGGTTTGAAGTTCCTGCAGTTTTCACTGTCAAAACGAGTTAGAGCTTCTACTTCCCCATATATATGTATGGAATGGAGTTTGCAACTGAAAAGAAACTTTGTGTTCCCAACAAGCTAGGTGAAGTACTGCATTCACACACACTTATCTCTCAGAACTGAGCAAGTGGAGAGACGTTCGTTCATCTAGCACCAAGGGAACGGGTTGCAGGAGACACTTTTTCTCTGCTTTCTCAGTCTGTTTTCTAGTGCCGGTATGAAGTTCCTGCAGTTTTCACTGTAAAACCGAGTTGGAGCTAATACCTCCCCATATATATGTATGGAATGGAGTTTGCAACTGAAAAGAAACTTTGTGTTCCCAACAAGCTAGGTGAAGGACGTCTTTCACACACACTTATCTCTCAGAACTGAGCAAGTGGAGAGACGTTCGTTCATCTAGCACCAAGAGAACGGGTTGCAGGAGACACTTTTTCTCTGCTTTCTCAGTCTATTTCCTAGTGCCGGTTTGAGTTCCTGCAGTTTTCACTGTCAAACCGAGTTGGAGCTAGTACCTCCCCATATATATGTATGGAATGGAGTTTGCAACTGAAAAGAAACTTTGTGTTCCCAACAAGCTAGGTGAAGGACGGCTTTCACACACACTTATCTCTCAGAACTGAGCAAGTGGAGAGACGTTCGTTCATCTAGCACCAAGGGAACGGGTTGCAGGAGAAACTTTTTCTCTGCTTTCTCAGTCTGTTTCCTTGTGCCGGTTTGAAGTTCCTGCAGTTTTCACTGTCAAAACGAGTTAGAGCTTCTACTTCCCCATATATATGTATGGAATGGAGTTTGCAACTGAAAAGAAACTTTGTGTTCCCAACAAGCTAGGTGAAGGACTGCATTCACACACACTTATCTCTCAGAACTGAGCAAGTGGAGAGACGTTCGTTCATCTAGCACCAAGGGAACGGGTTGCAGGAGACACTTTTTCTCTGCTTTCTCAGTCTGTTTCCTAGTGCCGGTATGAAGTTCCTGCAGTTTTCACTGTGAAACCGAGTTGGAGCTAGTACCTCCCCATATATATGTATGGAATGGAGTTTGCAACTGAAAAGAAACTTTGTGTTCCCAACAAGCTAGGTGAAGGACTGCATTCACATACACTTATCTCTCAAAACTGAGCAAGTGGAGAGACGTTCGTTCATCTAGCACCAAGGGAACGGGTTGCAGGGGACACTTTTTCTCTGCTTTCTCAGTCTGTTTCCTAGTGCCGGTTTGAAGTTCCTGCAGTTTTCACTGTAAAACCGAGTTGGAGCTTGTACCTCCCCATATATATGTATGGAATGGGGTTTGCAACTGAAAAGAAACTTTGTGTTCCCAAAAAGCTAGGTGAAGGACGGCTTTCACACACACTTATCTCTCAGAACTGAGCAAGTGGAGAGACGTTCGTTCATCTAGCACCAAGGGAACGGGTTGCAGGAGACACTTTTTCTCTGCTTTCTCAGTCTGTTTCCTAGTGCCGGTTTGAAGTTCCTGCAGTTTTCACTGTCAAAACGAGATAGAGCTTCTACTTCCCCATATATATGTATGGAATGGAGTTTGCAACTGAAAAGAAACTTTGTGTTCCCAACAAGCTAGGTGAAGGACTGCATTCACACACACTTATCTCTCAGAACTGAGCAAGTGGAGAGACGTTCGTTCATCTAGCACCAAGGGAACGGGTTGCTGGAGACACTTTTTCTCTCCTTTCTCAGTCTGTTTCCTAGTGCCGGTTTGAAGTTCCTGCAGTTTTCACTGTCAAACCGAGTTGGAGCTAGTACCTCCCCATATATATTTATGGAATGGAGTTTGCAACTGAAAAGAAACTTTGTGTTCCCAAAAAGCTAGGTGAAGGACGGCTTTCACACACACTTATCTCTCAGAACTGAGCAAGTGGAGAGACGTTCGTTCATCTAGCACCAAGGGAACGGTTTGCAGGAGACACTTTTTCTCTGCTTTTTCAGTCTGTTTTCTAGTGCCGGTATGAAGTTCCTGCAGTTTTCACTGTAAAACCGAGTTGGAGCTAGTACCTCCCCATATATATGTATGGAATGGAGTTTGCAACTGAAAAGAAACTTTGTGTTCCCAACAAGCTAGTTGAAGGACGGCTTTCACACACACTTATCTCTCAGAACTGAGCAAGTGGAGAGACGTTCGTTCAACTAGCACCAAGAGAACGGGTTGCAGGAGACACTTTTTCTCTGCTTTCTCAGTCTGTTTCCTAGTGCCGGTTTGAGTTCCTGCAGTTTTCACTGTCAAACCGAGTTGGAGCTTCTACCTCCCCATATACATGTATGGAATGGAGTTTGCAACTGAAAAGAAACTTTGTGTTCCCAACAAGCTAGGTGAAGGACGGCTTTCACACACATTTATCTCTCAGAACTGAGCAAGTGGAGAGACGTTCGTTCATCTAGCACCAAGGGAACGGGTTGCTGGAGAAACTTTTTCTCTGCTTTCTCAGTCTGTTTCCTAGTGCCGGTATGAAGTTCCTGCAGTTTTCACTGTAAAACCGAGTTGGAGCTAGTACCTACCCATATATATGTATGGAATGGAGTTTGCAACTGAAAAGAAACTTTGTGTTCCCAACAAGCTAGGTGAAGGACGGCTTTCACACACACTTATTTCTCAGAACTGAGCAAGTGGAGAGACGTTCGTTCATCTAGCACCAAGAGAACGGGTTGCAGGAGACACTTTTTCTCTGCTTTCTCAGTCTGTTTCCTAGTGCCGGTTTGAAGTTCCTGCAGTTTTCACTGTCAAACCGAGTTGGAACTAGTACCTCCCCATATATATGTATGGAAAGTAGTTTGCAACCTAAAAGAAACTTTGTGTTCCCAACAAGCTAGGTGAAGGACGGCTTTCACACACACTTATCTCTCAGAACTGAGCAAGTGGAGAGACGTTCGTTCATCTAGCACCAAGGGAACGGGTTGCAGGAGAAAATTTTTCTCTGCTTTCTCAGTCTTTTTCCTAGTGCCGTTTTGAAGTTCCTGCAGTTTTCACTGTAAAACCGAGTTGGAGCTAGTACCTCCCCATATATATTTATGGAATGGAGTTTGCAACTGAAAAGAAACTTTGTGTTCCCAACAAGCTAGGTGAAGGACGGCTTTCACACACACTTATCTCTCAGAACTGAGCAAGTGGAGAGACTTTCGTTCATCTAGCACCAAGGGAACGGGTTGCATGAGACACTTTTTCTCTGCTTTCTCAGTCTGTTTCCTAGTGCCGGTTTGAAGTTCCTGCAGTTTTCACTGTCAAACCGAGTTGGAGCTAGTACCTCCCCATATATATTTATGGAATGGGGTTTGCAACTGAAAAGAAACTTTGTGTTCCCAACAAGCTTGGTGAAGGACGGCTTTCACACACACTTATCTCTCAGAACTGAGCAAGTGGAGAGACGTTCGTTCATCTAGCACCAAGGGAACGGGTTGCAGGAGACACTTTTTCTCTGCTTCCTCAGTCTGTTTCCTAGTGTCGGTTTGAAGTTCCTGCAGTATTCACTGTAAAACCGAGTTGGAGCTAGTACCTCCCCATATATATGTATGGAATGGAGTTTGCAACTGAATAGAAACTTTGTGTTCCCAACAAGCTAGGTGAAGGACGGCTTTCACACACACTTAACTCTCAGAACTGAGCATGTGGAGAGACGTTCGTTCATCTAGCACCAAGGGAACGGGTTGCAGGGGACACTTTTTCTCTGCATTCTCAGTCTATTTCCTAGTGCCGGTTTGAAGTTCCTGCAGTTTTCACTGTCAAAACGAGTTAGAGCTTCTACTTCCCCATATATATGTATGGAATGGAGTTTGCAACTGAAAAGAAACTTTGTGTTCCCAACAAGCTAGTTGAAGAACTGCATTCACACACACTTATCTCTCAGAACTGAGCAAGTGGAGAGACGTTCGTTCATCTAGCACCAAGGGAACGGGTTGCAGGAGACACTTTTTCTCTGCTTTCTCAGTCTGTTTCCTAGTGCCGGTTTGAAGTTCCTGCAGTTTTCACTGTCAAAACGAGTTAGAGCTTCTACTTCCCCTTATATATGTATGGAATGGAGTTTGCAACTGAAAAGAAACTTTGTGTTCCCAACAAGCTAGGTGAAGTACTGCATTCACACACACTTATCTCTCAGAACTGAGCAAGTGGAGAGACGTTCGTTCATCTAGCACCAAGGGAACGGGTTGCAGGAGACACTTTTTCTCTGCTTTCTCAGTCTGTTTTCTAGTGCCGGTATGAAGTTCCTGCAGTTTTCACTGTAAAACCGAGTTGGAGCTAGTACCTCCCCATATATATGTATGGAATGGAGTTTGCAACTGAAAAGAAACTTTGTGTTCCCAACAAGCTAGGTGAAGGACGTCTTTCACACACACTTATCTCTCAGAACTGAGCAAGTGGAGAGACGTTCGTTCATCTAGCACCAAGAGAACGGGTTGCAGGAGACACTTTTTCTCTGCTTTCTCAGTCTGTTTCCTAGTGCCGGTTTGAGTTCCTGCAGTTTTCACTGTCAAACCGAGTTGGAGCTAGTACCTCCCCATATATATGTATGGAATGGAGTTTGCAACTGAAAAGAAACTTTGTGTTCCCAACAAGCTAGGTGAAGGACGGCTTTCACACACACTTATCTCTCAGAACTGAGCAAGTGGAGAGACGTTCGTTCATCTAGCACCAAGGGAACGGGTTGCAGGAGAAACTTTTTCTCTGCTTTCTCAGTCTGTTTCCTTGTGCCGGTTTGAAGTTCCTGCAGTTTTCACTGTCAAAACGAGTTAGAGCTTCTACTTCCCCATATATATGTATGGAATGGAGTTTGCAACTGAAAAGAAACTTTGTGTTCCCAACAAGCAAGGTGAAGGACTGCATTCACACACACTTATCTCTCAGAACTGAGCAAGTGGAGAGACGTTCGTTCATCTAGCACCAAGGGAACGGGTTGCAGGAGACACTTTTTCTCTGCTTCCTCAGTCTGTTTCCTAGTGCCGGTTTGAAGTTCCTGCAGTTTTCACTGTAAAACCGAGTTGGAGCTAGTACCTCCCCATATATATGTATGGAATGGCGTTTGCAAGTGAAAAGAAACTTTGTGTTCCCAACAAGCTAGGTGAAGAGCGGGTTTCACACACACTTATCTCTCAGAACTGAGCAAGTGGAGAGACGATCGTTCATCTAGCACCAAGGGAAAGGGTTGCAGGAGACACTTTTTCTCTGATTTCTCAGTCTGTTTCCTAGTGCCGGTTTGAAGTTCCTGCAGTTTTCACTGTAAAACCGAGTTGGAGCTTCTACCTCCCCATATATATGTATGGAATGGAGTTTGCAACTGAAAAGAAACTTTGTGTTCCCAACAAGCTAGGTGAAGGACGGCTTTCACACACACTTATCTCTCAGAACTGAGCAAGTGGAGAGACGTTCGTTCATCTAGCACCAAGGGAACGGGTTGCAGGAGACACTTTTTCTCTGCTTCCTCAGTCTGTTTCCTAGTGCCGGTTTGAAGTTCCTGCAGTTTTCACTGTAAAACCGAGTTGGAGCTAGTACCTCCCCATATATATGTATGGAATGGCGTTTGCAAGTGAAAAGAAACTTTGTGTTCCCAACAAGCTAGGTGAAGGACGGCTTTCACACACACTTATCTCTCAGAACTGAGCAAGTGGAGAGACGTTCGTTCATCTAGCACCAAGGGAAAGGGTTGCAGGAGACACTTTTTCTCTGATTTCTCAGTCTGTTTCCTAGTGCCGGTTTGAAGTTCCTGCAGTTTTCACTGTAAAACCGAGTTGGAGCTTCTACCTCCCCATATATATGTATGGAATGGAGTTTGCAACTGAAAAGAAACTTTGTGTTCCCAACAAGCTAGGTGAAGGACGGCTTTCACACACACTTATCTCTCAGAACTGAGCAAGTGGAGAGACGTTCGTTCATCTAGCACCAAGGGAACGGGTTGCAGGAGACACTTTTTCTCTGCTTCCTCAGTCTGTTTCCTAGTGCCGGTTTGAAGTTCCTGCAGTTTTCACTGTAAAACTGAGTTGGAGCTAGTACCTCCCCATATATATGTATGGAATGGCGTTTGCAAGTGAAAAGAAACTTTGTGTTCCCAACAAGCTAGGTGAAGGACGGCTTTCACACACACTTATCTCTCAGAACTGAGCAAGTGGAGAGACGTTCGTTCATCTAGCACCAAGGGAACGGGTTGCAGGAGACACTTTTTCTCTGCTTTCTCAGTCTGTTTCCTAGTGCCGGTTTGAAGTTCCTGCCGTTTTCACTGTCAAACCGATTTGGAGCTAGTATCTCCCCATATATATGTATTGAATGGAGTTTACAACTGAAAAGAAACTTTGTGTTCCCAACAAGCTAGGTGAAGAACGGCTTTCACACACACTTATCTCTCAGAACTGAGCAAGTGGAGAGACGATCGTTCATCTAGCACCAAGGGAAAGGGTTGCAGGAGACACTTTTTCTCTGATTTCTCAGTCTGTTTCCTAGTGCCGGTTTGAAGTTCCTGCAGTTTTCACTGTAAAACCGAGTTGGAGCTTCTACCTCCCCATATATATGTATGGAATGGAGTTTGCAACTGAAAAGAAACTTTGTGTTCCCAACAAGCTAGGTGAAGTACTGCATTCACACACACTTATCTCTCAGAACTGAGCAAGTGGAGAGACGTTCGTTCATCTAGCACCAAGGGAACGGGTTGCAGGAGACACTTTTTCTCTGCTTCCTCAGTCTTTTTCCTAGTGCCGGTTTGAAGTTCCTGCAGTTTTCACTCTAAAAACGAGTTGGAGCTTGTACCTCCCCATATATATGTATGGAATGGCGTTTGCAACTGAAAAGAAACTTTGTGTTCCCAACAAGCTAGTTGAAGGACGGCTTTCACACACACTTATCTCTCAGAACTGAGCAAGTGGAGAGACGTTCGTTCATCTAGCACCAAGGGAACGGTTTGCCGGAGACACTTTTCCTCTGCTTTCTCAGTATGTTTCCTAGTGCCGGTTTGAAGTTCCTGCAGTTTTCACTGTCAAACCGATTTGGAGCTTCTATCTCCCCATATATATGTATGGAATGGAGTTTACAACTGAAAAGAAACTTAGTTTTCCCAACAAGCTAGGTGAAGAGCGGCTTTCACACACATTATCTCTCAGAACTGAGCAAGTGGAGAGACGTTCGTTCATATAGCACCAAGGGAACGGATTGCAGGAGACACTTTTTCTCTGCTTTCTCAGTCTGTTTCCTAGTGCCGTTTTGAAGTTACTGCAGTTTTCACTGTAAAACCGAGTTGGAGCTTCTACCTCCCCATATATATGTATGGAATGGAGTTTGCAACTGAAAAGAAACTTTGTGTTCCCAACAAGCTAGGTGAAGGACGGTTTTCACACACACCTATCTCTCATAACTGAGCAAGTGGAAAGACGTTCGTTCATCTAGCACCAAGGGAACGGGTTGCAGGAGACACTTTTTCTCTGCTTTCTCAGTCTGTTTCCTAGTGCCGGTTTGAAGTTCCTGCAGTTTTCACAGTAAAACCGAGTTGGAGCTTCTACCTCCCCATATATATGTATGGAATGTAGTTTGCAACTGAAAAGAAACTTTGTGTTCCCAACAAGCTAGGTGAAGGACGGCTTTCACACACACTTATCTCTCAGAACTGAGCAAGTGGAGAGACGTTCGTTCATCTAGCACCAAGGGAACGGGTTGCAGAAGACACTTTTTCTCTGCTTCCTCAGTATGTTTCCTAATGCCGGTTTGAAGTTCCTGCAGTTTTCACTGTAAAACCGAGTTGGAGCTTGTACCTCCCCATATATATTTATGGAATGGCGTTTGCAACTGAAAAGAAACTTTGTGTTCCCAACAAGCTAGGTGAAGGACGGCTTTCACACACACTTATCTCTCAGAACTGAGCAAGTGGAGAGACGTTCGTTCATCTAGCACCAAGGGAACGGGTTGCAGGAGACACTTTTTCTCTGCTTTCTCAGTCTGTTTCCTAGTGCCGGTTTGTAGTTCCTGCAGTTTTCACTGTCAAACAGAGTTGGAGCTAGTATCTCCCCATATATAAGTATGGAATGGAGTTTGCAACTGAAAAGAAACTTTGTGTTCCCAACAAGCTAGGTGAAGAGCGGCTGTCACACACACATATCTCTCAGAACTGAGCAAGTGGAGAGACGTTCGTTCATCTAGCACCAAGGGAACGGGTTGCAGGAGACACTTTTTCTCTGCTTTCTCAGTCTGTTTCCTAGTGCCGGTTTGAATTTCCTGCAGTTTTCACTGTCAAACCGAGTTGGAGCTAGAACCTCCCCATATATATGTATGGAATGGAGTTTGCAACTGAAAAGAAACTTTGTGTTCCCAGCAAGCTAGGTGAAGGACGGCTTTCACACACACTTATCTCTCAGAACTGAGCAAGTGGAGAGACGTTCGTTCATCTAGCACCAAGGGAACGGGTTGCAGTAGACACTTTTTCTCTGCTTTCTCAGTCTGTTTCCTAGTGCCGGTAGAAGTTCCTGCAGTTTTCACTGTAAAGCCGAGTTGGAGCTTGTACCTCCCCATATATATGTATGGAATGGAGTTTGCAACTGAAAAGAAACTTTGTGTTCCCAACAAGCTAGGTGAAGGACGGCTTTCACACACACTTATCTCTCAGAACTGAGCAAATGGAGAGACGTTCGTTCATCTAGCACCAAGGGAACGGGTTGCAGGAGACACTTTTCCTCTGCTTTCTCAGTCTGTTTCCTAGTGCCGGTTTGAAGTTCCTGCAGTTTTCACTGTCAAACCGATTTGGAGCTTCTATCTCCCCATATATATGTATGGATTGGAGTTTACAACTGAAAAGAAACTTTGTTTTCCCAACAAGCTAGGTGAAGAGCGGCTTTCACACACACTTATCTCTCAGAACTGAGCAAGTGGAGAGACGTTCGTTCATCTAGCACCAAGGGAACGGGTTGCAGGAGACACTTTTTCTCTGCTTTCTCAGTCTGTTTCCTAGTGCCGGTTTGAAGTTACTGCAGTTTCACTGTAAAACCGAGTTGGAGCTTCTACCTCCCCCAATATATGTATGGAATGGAGTTTGCAACTGAAAAGAAACTTTGTGTTCCCAACAAGCTAGGTGAAGGACGGCTTTCACACACACATATCTCTCATAACTGAGCAAGTGGAGAGACGTTCGTTCATCTAGCACCAAGGGAACGGGTTGCAGGAGACACTTTTCCTCTGCTTTCTCAGTCTGTTTCCTAATGGCGGTTTGAAGTTCCTGCAGTTTTCACTGTCAAACCGATTTGGAGCTTCTATCTCCCCATATATATGTATGGAATGGAGTTTACAACTGAAAAGAAACTTTGTTTTCCCAACAAGCTAGGTGAAGAGCGGCTTTCACACACACTTATCTCTCAGAACTGAGCAAGTGGAGAGACGTTCGTTCATCTAGCACCAAGGGAACGGGTTGCAGGAGACACTTTTTCTCTGCTTCCTCAGTCTGTTTCCTAGTGCCGGTTTGAAGTTCCTGCAGTTTTCACTGTAAAACCGAGTTGGAGCTTGTACCTCCCCATATATATGTATGGAATGGCGTTTGCAATTGAAAAGAAACTTTGTTTTCCCAACAAGCTAGGTGAAGAGCGGCTTTCACACACACTTATCTCTCAGAACTGAGCAAGTGGAGAGACGTTCGTTCATCTAGCACCAAGGGAACTGGTTGCAGGAGACACTTTTTCTCTGCTTTCTCAGTCTGTTTCCTAGTGCCGTTTTGAAGTTACTGCAGTTTTAACTGTAAAACCGAGTTGGAGCTTCTACCTCCCCATATATATGTATGGAATGGAGTTTGCAACTGAAAAGAAACTTTGTGTTCCCAACAAGCTAGTTGAAGGACGGTTTTCACACACACTTATCTCTCATAAATGAGCAAGTGGAAAGACGTTCGTTCATCTAGCACCAAGGGAACGGGTTGCAGGAGACACTTTTTCTCTGCTTTCTCAGTCTGTTTCCTAGTGCCGGTTTGATGTTCCTGCAGTTTTCACTGTCAACCCTAGTTGGAGCTAGAACCTCCCCATATATATGTATGGAATGGAGTTTGCAACTGAAAAGAAACTTTGTGTTCCCAACAAGCTAGGTGAAGGACGGCTTTCACACACACTTATCTCTCAGAACTGAGCAAGTGGAGAGACTTTCGTTCATCTAGCACCAAGGGAACGGGTTGCAGGAGACACTTTTTCTCTGCTTTCTCAGTCTGTTTCCTAGTGCCGGTTTGAAGTTCCTGCAGTTTTCACTGTAAAGCCGAGTTGGAGCTTGTACCTCCCCATATATATGTATGGAATGGAGTTTGCAACTGAAAAGAATCTTTGTGTTCCCAACAAGCTAGGTGAAGGACGGCTTTCACACACACTTATCTCTCAGAACTGAGCAAGTGGAGAGACGTTCGTTCATCTAGCACCAATGGAACGGGTTGCAGGAGACACTTTTCCTCTGCTTTCTCAGTCTGTTTCCTAGTGCCGGTTTGAAGTTCCTGCAGTTTTCACTGTCAAACCGATTTGGAGCTTCTATCTCCCCATATATATGTATGGAATGGAGTTTACAACTGAAAAGAAGCTTTGTTTTCCCAACAAGCTAGGTGAAGAGCGGCTTTCACACACACTTATCTCTCAGAACTGAGCAAGTGGAGAGACGTTCGTTCATCTAGCACCAAGGGAACGGGTTGCAGGAGACACTTTTTCTCTGCTTTCTCAGTCTGTTTCCTAGTGCCGGTTTGAAGTTACTGCAGTTTCACTGTAAAACCGAGTTGGAGCTTCTACCTCCCCATATATATGTATGGAATGGAGCTTGCAACTGAAAAGAAACTTTGTGTTCCCAACAAGCTAGGTGAAGGACGGTTTTCACACACAATCTTCTCTCATAACTGAGCAAATGGAAAGACGTTCGTTCAACTAGCACCAAGGGAACGGGTTGCAGGAGACACTTTTTCTCTGCTTTCTCAGTCTGTATCCTAGTGCCGGTTTGATGTTCCTGCAGTTTTCACTGTCAAACCGAGTTGGAGCTACTACCTCCCCATATATATGTATGGAATGGAGTTGGCAACTGAAAAGAAACTTTGTGTTCCCAACAAGCTAGGTGAAGGACGGCTTTCACACACAATTATCTCTCAGAACTGAGCAAGTGGAGAGACGTTCGTTCATCTAGCACCAAGGGAACGGGTTGCAGGAGACACATTTTCTCTGCTTTCTCAGTCTGTTTCCTAGTGCCGGTTTGATGTTCCTGCAGTTTTCACTGTCAAACCGAGTTGGAGCTAGAACCTCCCCATATATATGTATGGAATGGAGTTTGCAACTGAAAAGAAACTTTGTGTTCCCAACAAGCTAGGTGAAGGACGGCTTTCACACACACTTAACTCTCAGAACTGAGCAAGTGGAGAGACGTTCGTTCATCTAGCACCAAGGGAACGGGATGCAGGAGACACTTTTTCTCTGCTTTCTCAGTCTGTTTCCTAGTGCCGGTTTGAAGTTCCTGCAGTTTTCACTGTAAAGCCGGGTTGGAGCTTGTACCTCCCCATATATATGTATGGAATGGCGTTTGCAACTGAATAGAAACTTTGTGTTCCCAACAAGCTAGGTGAAGGACGGCTTTCACACACACTTATCTCTCAGAACTGAGCAAGTGGAGAGACGTTCGTTCATCTAGCACCAAGGGAACGGGTTGCAGGAGACACTTTTTCTCTGCTTTCTCAGTCTGTTTCCTAGTGCCGGTTTGAAGTTACTGCAGTTTCACTGTAAAACCGAGTTGGAGCTTCTACCTCCCCATATATATGTATGGAATGGAGCTTGCAACTGAAAAGAAACTTTGTGTTCCCAACAAGCTAGGTGAAGGACGGTTTTCACACACACTTATCTCTCATAACTGAGCAAATGGAAAGACGTTCGTTCAACTAGCACCAAGGGAACGGGTTGCAGGAGACACTTTTTCTCTGCTTTCTCAGTCTGTATCCTAGTGCCGGTTTGATGTTCCTGCAGTTTTCACTGTCAAACCGAGTTGGAGTTACTACATCCCCATATATATGTAAGGAATGGAGTTGGCACCTGAAAAGAAACTTTGTGTTCCCAACAAGCTAGGTGAAGGACGGCTTTCACACACAATTATCTCTCAGAACTGAGCAAGTGGAGAGACGTTCGTTCATCTAGCACCAAGGGAACGGGTTGCAGGAGACACTTTTTCTCTGCTTTCTCAGTCTGTTTCCTAGTGCCTTTTTGATGTTCCTGCAGTTTTCACTGTCAAACCG
The DNA here is from genome assembly GCF_036321535.1 of Camelus dromedarius. Classification (NCBI taxonomy): domain Eukaryota; kingdom Metazoa; phylum Chordata; class Mammalia; order Artiodactyla; family Camelidae; genus Camelus; species Camelus dromedarius. Next base: position 1,067,511 of record NW_026989778.1, on the reverse strand, counting down.
AGTTGGAGCTAGAACCTCCCCATATATATGTATGGAATGGAGTTTGCAACTGAAAAGAAACTTTGTGTTCCCAACAAGCTAGGTGAAGGACGGCTTTCACACACACTTAACTCTCAGAACTGAGCAAGTGGAGAGACGTTCGTTCATCTAGCACCAAGGGAACGGGATGCAGGAGACACTTTTTCTCTGCTTTCTCAGTCTGTTTCCTAGTGCCGGTTTGAAGTTCCTGCAGTTTTCACTGTAAAGCCGGGTTGGAGCTTGTACCTCCCCATATATATGTATGGAATGGCGTTTGCAACTGAATAGAAACTTTGTGTTCCCAACAAGCTAGGTGAAGGACGGCTTTCACAAACACTTATCTCTCAGAACTGAGCAAGTGGAGAGACGTTCGTTCATCTAGCACCAAGGGAACGGGTTGCAGGAGACACTTTTTCTCTGCTTTCTCAGTCTGTTTCCTAGTGCCGGTTTGAAGTTACTGCAGTTTCACTGTAAAACCGAGTTGGAGCTTCTACCTCCCCATATATATGTATGGAATGGAGCTTGCAACTGAAAAGAAACTTTGTGTTCCCAACAAGCTAGGTGAAGGACGGTTTTCACACACACTTATCTCTCATAACTGAGCAAATGGAAAGACGTTCGTTCAACTAGCACCAAGGGAACGGGTTGCAGGAGACACTTTTTCTCTGCTTTCTCAGTCTGTATCCTAGTGCCGGTTTGAAGTTCCTGCAGTTTTCACTGTCAAACCGAGTTGGAGCTACTACATCCCCATATATATGTATGGAATGGAGTTGGCACCTGAAAAGAAACTTTGTGTTCCCAACAAGCTAGGTGAAGGACGGCTTTCACACACAATTATCTCTCAGAACTGAGCAAGTGGAGAGACGTTCGTTCATCTAGCACCAAGGGAACGGGTTGCAGGAGACACTTTTTCTCTGCTTTCTCAGTCTGTTTCCTAGTGCCTTTTTGATGTTCCTGCAGTTTTCACTGTCAAACCGAGTTGGAGCTAGAACCTCCCCATATATATGTATGGAATGGAGTTTGCAACTGAAAAGAAACTTTGTGTTCCCAACAAGCTAGGTGAAGGACGGCTTTCACACACACTTAACTCTCAGAACTGAGCAAGTGGAGAGACGTTCGTTCATCTAGCACCAAGGGAACGGGTTGCAGGAGACACTTTTTCTCTGCTTTCTCAGTCTGTTTCCTAGTGCCGGTTTGAAGTTACTGCAGTTTCACTGTAAAACCGAGTTGGAGCTTCTACCTCCCCCAATATATGTATGGAATGGAGTTTGCAACTGAAAAGAAACTTTGTGTTCCCAACAAGCTAGGTGAAGGACGGCTTTCACACACACATATCTCTCATAACTGAGCAAGTGGAGAGACGTTCGTTCATCTAGCACCAAGGGAACGGGTTGCAGGAGACACTTTTCCTCTGCTTTCTCAGTCTGTTTCCTAATGGCGGTTTGAAGTTCCTGCAGTTTTCACTGTCAAACCGATTTGGAGCTTCTATCTCCCCATATATATGTATGGAATGGAGTTTACAACTGAAAAGAAACTTTGTTTTCCCAACAAGCTAGGTGAAGAGCGGCTTTCACACACACTTATCTCTCAGAACTGAGCAAGTGGAGAGACGTTCGTTCATCTAGCACCAAGGGAACGGGTTGCAGGAGACACTTTTTCTCTGCTTCCTCAGTCTGTTTCCTAGTGCCGGTTTGAAGTTCCTGCAGTTTTCACTGTAAAACCGAGTTGGAGCTTGTACCTCCCCATATATATGTATGGAATGGCGTTTGCAATTGAAAAGAAACTTTGTTTTCCCAACAAGCTAGGTGAAGAGCGGCTTTCACACACACTTATCTCTCAGAACTGAGCAAGTGGAGAGACGTTCGTTCATCTAGCACCAAGGGAACTGGTTGCAGGAGACACTTTTTCTCTGCTTTCTCAGTCTGTTTCCTAGTGCCGTTTTGAAGTTACTGCAGTTTTAACTGTAAAACCGAGTTGGAGCTTCTACCTCCCCATATATATGTATGGAATGGAGTTTGCAACTGAAAAGAAACTTTGTGTTCCCAACAAGCTAGTTGAAGGACGGTTTTCACACACACTTATCTCTCATAAATGAGCAAGTGGAAAGACGTTCGTTCATCTAGCACCAAGGGAACGGGTTGCAGGAGACACTTTTTCTCTGCTTTCTCAGTCTGTTTCCTAGTGCCGGTTTGATGTTCCTGCAGTTTTCACTGTCAACCCTAGTTGGAGCTAGAACCTCCCCATATATATGTATGGAATGGAGTTTGCAACTGAAAAGAAACTTTGTGTTCCCAACAAGCTAGGTGAAGGACGGCTTTCACACACACTTATCTCTCAGAACTGAGCAAGTGGAGAGACTTTCGTTCATCTAGCACCAAGGGAACGGGTTGCAGGAGACACTTTTTCTCTGCTTTCTCAGTCTGTTTCCTAGTGCCGGTTTGAAGTTCCTGCAGTTTTCACTGTAAAGCCGAGTTGGAGCTTGTACCTCCCCATATATATGTATGGAATGGAGTTTGCAACTGAAAAGAATCTTTGTGTTCCCAACAAGCTAGGTGAAGGACGGCTTTCACACACACTTATCTCTCAGAACTGAGCAAGTGGAGAGACGTTCGTTCATCTAGCACCAATGGAACGGGTTGCAGGAGACACTTTTCCTCTGCTTTCTCAGTCTGTTTCCTAGTGCCGGTTTGAAGTTCCTGCAGTTTTCACTGTCAAACCGATTTGGAGCTTCTATCTCCCCATATATATGTATGGAATGGAGTTTACAACTGAAAAGAAGCTTTGTTTTCCCAACAAGCTAGGTGAAGAGCGGCTTTCACACACACTTATCTCTCAGAACTGAGCAAGTGGAGAGACGTTCGTTCATCTAGCACCAAGGGAACGGGTTGCAGGAGACACTTTTTCTCTGCTTTCTCAGTCTGTTTCCTAGTGCCGGTTTGAAGTTACTGCAGTTTCACTGTAAAACCGAGTTGGAGCTTCTACCTCCCCATATATATGTATGGAATGGAGCTTGCAACTGAAAAGAAACTTTGTGTTCCCAACAAGCTAGGTGAAGGACGGTTTTCACACACAATCTTCTCTCATAACTGAGCAAATGGAAAGACGTTCGTTCAACTAGCACCAAGGGAACGGGTTGCAGGAGACACTTTTTCTCTGCTTTCTCAGTCTGTATCCTAGTGCCGGTTTGATGTTCCTGCAGTTTTCACTGTCAAACCGAGTTGGAGCTACTACCTCCCCATATATATGTATGGAATGGAGTTGGCAACTGAAAAGAAACTTTGTGTTCCCAACAAGCTAGGTGAAGGACGGCTTTCACACACAATTATCTCTCAGAACTGAGCAAGTGGAGAGACGTTCGTTCATCTAGCACCAAGGGAACGGGTTGCAGGAGACACATTTTCTCTGCTTTCTCAGTCTGTTTCCTAGTGCCGGTTTGATGTTCCTGCAGTTTTCACTGTCAAACCGAGTTGGAGCTAGAACCTCCCCATATATATGTATGGAATGGAGTTTGCAACTGAAAAGAAACTTTGTGTTCCCAACAAGCTAGGTGAAGGACGGCTTTCACACACACTTAACTCTCAGAACTGAGCAAGTGGAGAGACGTTCGTTCATCTAGCACCAAGGGAACGGGATGCAGGAGACACTTTTTCTCTGCTTTCTCAGTCTGTTTCCTAGTGCCGGTTTGAAGTTCCTGCAGTTTTCACTGTAAAGCCGGGTTGGAGCTTGTACCTCCCCATATATATGTATGGAATGGCGTTTGCAACTGAATAGAAACTTTGTGTTCCCAACAAGCTAGGTGAAGGACGGCTTTCACACACACTTATCTCTCAGAACTGAGCAAGTGGAGAGACGTTCGTTCATCTAGCACCAAGGGAACGGGTTGCAGGAGACACTTTTTCTCTGCTTTCTCAGTCTGTTTCCTAGTGCCGGTTTGAAGTTACTGCAGTTTCACTGTAAAACCGAGTTGGAGCTTCTACCTCCCCATATATATGTATGGAATGGAGCTTGCAACTGAAAAGAAACTTTGTGTTCCCAACAAGCTAGGTGAAGGACGGTTTTCACACACACTTATCTCTCATAACTGAGCAAATGGAAAGACGTTCGTTCAACTAGCACCAAGGGAACGGGTTGCAGGAGACACTTTTTCTCTGCTTTCTCAGTCTGTATCCTAGTGCCGGTTTGATGTTCCTGCAGTTTTCACTGTCAAACCGAGTTGGAGTTACTACATCCCCATATATATGTAAGGAATGGAGTTGGCACCTGAAAAGAAACTTTGTGTTCCCAACAAGCTAGGTGAAGGACGGCTTTCACACACAATTATCTCTCAGAACTGAGCAAGTGGAGAGACGTTCGTTCATCTAGCACCAAGGGAACGGGTTGCAGGAGACACTTTTTCTCTGCTTTCTCAGTCTGTTTCCTAGTGCCTTTTTGATGTTCCTGCAGTTTTCACTGTCAAACCGAGTTGGAGCTAGAACCTCCCCATATATATGTATGGAATGGAGTTTGCAACTGAAAAGAAACTTTGTGTTCCCAACAAGCTAGGTGAAGGACGGCTTTCACACACACTTAACTCTCAGAACTGAGCAAGTGGAGAGACGTTCGTTCATCTAGCACCAAGGGAACGGGATGCAGGAGACACTTTTTCTCTGCTTTCTCAGTCTGTTTCCTAGTGCCGGTTTGAAGTTCCTGCAGTTTTCACTGTAAAGCCGGGTTGGAGCTTGTACCTCCCCATATATATGTATGGAATGGCGTTTGCAACTGAATAGAAACTTTGTGTTCCCAACAAGCTAGGTGAAGGACGGCTTTCACAAACACTTATCTCTCAGAACTGAGCAAGTGGAGAGACGTTCGTTCATCTAGCACCAAGGGAACGGGTTGCAGGAGACACTTTTTCTCTGCTTTCTCAGTCTGTTTCCTAGTGCCGGTTTGAAGTTACTGCAGTTTCACTGTAAAACCGAGTTGGAGCTTCTACCTCCCCATATATATGTATGGAATGGAGCTTGCAACTGAAAAGAAACTTTGTGTTCCCAACAAGCTAGGTGAAGGACGGTTTTCACACACACTTATCTCTCATAACTGAGCAAATGGAAAGACGTTCGTTCAACTAGCACCAAGGGAACGGGTTGCAGGAGACACTTTTTCTCTGCTTTCTCAGTCTGTATCCTAGTGCCGGTTTGAAGTTCCTGCAGTTTTCACTGTCAAACCGAGTTGGAGCTACTACATCCCCATATATATGTATGGAATGGAGTTGGCACCTGAAAAGAAACTTTGTGTTCCCAACAAGCTAGGTGAAGGACGGCTTTCACACACAATTATCTCTCAGAACTGAGCAAGTGGAGAGACGTTCGTTCATCTAGCACCAAGGGAACGGGTTGCAGGAGACACTTTTTCTCTGCTTTCTCAGTCTGTTTCCTAGTGCCTTTTTGATGTTCCTGCAGTTTTCACTGTCAAACCGAGTTGGAGCTAGAACCTCCCCATATATATGTATGGAATGGAGTTTGCAACTGAAAAGAAACTTTGTGTTCCCAACAAGCTAGGTGAAGGACGGCTTTCACACACACTTAACTCTCAGAACTGAGCAAGTGGAGAGACGTTCGTTCATCTAGCACCAAGGGAACGGGTTGCAGGAGACACTTTTTCTCTGCTTTCTCAGTCTGTTTCCTAGTGCCGGTTTGAAGTTCCTGCAGTTTTCACTGTAAAGCCGGGTTGGAGCTTGTACCTCCCCATATATATGTATGGAATGGCGTTTGCAACTGAATAGAAACTTTGTGTTCCCAACAAGCTAGGTGAAGGACGGCTTTCACACACACTTATCTCTCAGAACTGAGCAAGTGGAGAGACGTTCGTTCATCTAGCACCAAGGGAACGGGTTGCAGGAGACACTTTTTCTCTGCTTTCTCAGTCTGTTTCCTAGTGCCGGTTTGAAGTTCCTGCAGTTTTCACTGTCAAACCGATTTGGAGCTAGTATCTCCCCATATATATGTATGGAATGGAGTTTACAACTGAAAAGAAACTTTGTGTTCCCAACAAGCTAGGTGAAGAGCGGCTTTCACACACACTTATCTCTGAGAACTGAGCAAGTGGAGAGACGTTCGTTCATCTAGCACCAAGGGAACGGGTTGCAGGAGACACATTTTCTCTGCTTTCTAAGTCTGTTTCCTAGTGCCGGTTTGAAGTTCCTGCAGTTTTCACTGTAAAACCGAGTTGGAGTTTCTACCTCCCCGTATATACGTATGGAATGGAGTTTGCAACTTAAAAGAAACTTTGTGTTCCCAACAAGCTAGGTGAAGGACGGCTTTCACACACAATTATCTCTCAGAACTGAGCAAGTGGAGAGACGTTCGTTCATCTAGCACCAAGGGACGGGTTGCAGGTGATACTTTTTCTCTGCTTTCTCAGTCAGTTTCCTAGTGCCGGTTTGAAGTTCCTGCAGTTTTCACTGTCAAACCGAGTTGGAGCTCGTACCTCTCCATATATATGTATGGATTGGAGTTTACAACTGAAAAGAAACTTTGTTTTCCCAACAAGCTAGGTGAAGAGCGGCTTTCACACACACTTATCTCTCAGAACTGAGCAAGTGGAGAGACGTTCGTTCATCTAGCACCAAGGGAACGGGTTGCAGGAGACACTTTTTCTCTGCTTTCTCAGTCTGTTTCCTAGTGCCGGTTTGAAGTTACTGCAGTTTCACTGTAAAACCGAGTTGGAGCTTCTACCTCCCCATATATATGTATGGAATGGAGCTTGCAACTGAAAAGAAACTTTGTGTTCCCAACAAGCTAGGTGAAGGACGGCTTTCACACACACTTATCTCTCAGAACTGAGCAAGTGGAGAGACGTTCGTTCATCTAGCACCAAGAGAACGGGTTGCAGGAGACACTTTTTCTCTGCTTTCTCAGTCTGTTTCCTAGTGCCGGTTTGAGTTCCTGCAGTTTTCACTGTCAAACCGAGTTGGAGCTAGTACCTCCCCATATATATGTATGGAATGGAGTTTGCAACTGAAAAGAAACTTTGTGTTCCCAACAAGCTAGGTGAAGGACGGCTTTCACACACACTTTTCTCTCAGAACTGAGCAAGTGGAGAGACGTTCGTTCATCTAGCACCAAGGGAACGGGTTGCAGGAGACACTTTTTCTCTGCTTTCTCAGTCTGTTTCCTAGTGCCGGTTTGAAGTTCCTGCAGTTTTCACTGTCAAAACGAGTTAGAGCTTCTACTTCCCCATATATATGTATGGAATGGAGTTTGCAACTGAAAAGAAACTTTGTGTTCCCAACAAGCTAGGTGAAGGACTGCATTCACACACACTTATCTCTCAGAACTGAGCAAGTGGAGAGACGTTCGTTCATCTAGCACCAAGGGAACGGGTTGCAGGAGACACTTTTTCTCTGCTTTCTCAGTCTGTTTCCTAGTGCCGGTATGAAGTTCCTGCAGTTTTCACTGTCAAACCGAGTTGGAGCTAGTACCTCCCCATATATATGTATGGAATGGAGTTTGCAACTGAAAAGAAACTTTGTGTTCCCAACAAGCTAGGTGAAGGACTGCATTCACTTACACTTATCTCTCAGAACTGAGCAAGTGGAGACACGTTCGTTCATCTAGCACCAAGGGAACGGGTTGCAGGGGACACTTTTTCTCTGCATTCTCAGTCTGTTTCCTAGTGCCGGTTTGAAGTTCCTGCAGTTTTCACTGTCAAAACGAGTTAGAGCTTCTACTTCCCCATATATATGTATGGAATGGAGTTTGCAACTGAAAAGAAACTTTGTGTTCCCAACAAGCTAGGTGAAGAACTGCATTCACACACACTTATCTCTCAGAACTGAGCAAGTGGAGAGACGTTCGTTCATCTAGCACCAAGGGAACGGGTTGCAGGAGACACTTTTTCTCTCCTTTCTCAGTCTGTTTCCTAGTGCCGGTTTGAAGTTCCTGCCGTTTTCACTGTCAAAACGAGTTAGAGCTTCTACTTCCCCATATATATGTATGGAATGGAGTTTGCAACTGAAAAGAAACTTTGTGTTCCCAACAAGCTAGGTGAAGTACTGCATTCACACACACTTATCTCTCAGAACTGAGCAAGTGGAGAGACGTTCGTTCATCTAGCACCAAGGGAACGGGTTGCAGGAGACACTTTTTCTCTGCTTTCTCAGTCTGTTTTCTAGTGCCGGTATGAAGTTCCTGCAGTTTTCACTGTAAAACCGAGTTGGAGCTAGTACCTCCCCATATATATGTATGGAATGAAGTTTGCAACTGAAAAGAAACTTTGTGTTCCCAACAAGCTAGGTGAAGGACGTCTTTCACACACACTTATCTCTCAGAACTGAGCAAGTGGAGAGACGTTCGTTCATCTAGCACCAAGAGAACGGGTTGCAGGAGACACTTTTTCTCTGCTTTCTCAGTCTGTTTCCTAGTGCCGGTTTGAGTTCCTGCAGTTTTCACTGTCAAACCGAGTTGGAACTAGTACCTCCCCATATATATGTATGGAATGGAGTTTGCAACTGAAAAGAAACTTTGTGTTCCCAACAAGCTAGGTGAAGGACGGCTTTCACACACACTTATCTCTCAGAACTGAGCAAGTGGAGAGACGTTCGTTCATCTAGCACCAAGGGAACGGTTTGCAGGAGACACTTTTTCTCTGCTTTCTCAGTCTGTTTTCTAGTGCCGGTATGAAGTTCCTGCAGTTTTCACTGTAAAACCGAGTTGGAGCTATTACCTCCCCATATATATGTATGGAATGGAGTTTGCAACTGAAAAGAAACTTTGTGTTCCCAACAAGCTAGTTGAAGGACGGCTTTCACACACACTTATCTCTCAGAACTGAGCAAGTGGAGAGACGTTCGTTCAACTAGCGCCAAGAGAACGGGTTGCAGGAGACACTTTTTCTCTGCTTTCTCAGTCTGTTTCCTAGTGCCGGTTTGAGTTCCTGCAGTTTTCACTGTCAAACCGAGTTGGAGCTTCTACCTCCCCATATATATGTATGGAATGGAGTTTGCAACTGAAAAGAAACTTTGTGTTCCCAACAAGCTAGGTGAAGGACGGCTTTCACACACACTTATCTCTCAGAACTGAGCAAGTGGAGAGACGTTCGTTCATCTAGCACCAAGGGAACGGGTTGCAGGAGAAACATTTTCTCTGCTTTCTCAGTCTGTTTCCTAGTGCCGGTATGAAGTTCCTGCAGTTTTCACTGTCAAACCGTGTTGGAGCTAGAACCTCCCCATATATATGTATGGAATGGAGTTTGCAACTGAAAAGAAACTTTGTGTTCCCAGCAAGCTAGGTGAAGGACGGCTTTCACACACACTTATCTCTCAGAACTGAGCAAGTGGAGAGACGTTCGTTCATCTAGCACCAAGGGAACGGGTTGCAGTAGACACTTTTTCTCTGCTTCCTCAGTCTGTTTCCTAGTGCCGGTAGAAGTTCCTGCAGTTTTCACTGTAAAGCCGAGTTGGAGCTTGTACCTCCCCATATATATGTATGGAATGGAGTTTGCAACTGAAAAGAAACTTTGTGTTCCCAACAAGCTAGGTGAAGGACGGCTTTCACACACACTTATCTCTCAGAACTGAGCAAATGGAGAGACGTTCGTTCATCTAGCACCAAGGGAACGGGTTGCAGGAGACACTTTTCCTCTGCTTTCTCAGTCTGTTTCCTAGTGCCGGTTTGAAGTTCCTGCAGTTTTCACTGTCAAACCGATTTGGAGCTTCTATCTCCCCATATATATGTATGGATTGGAGTTTACAACTGAAAAGAAACTTTGTTTTCCCAACAAGCTAGGTGAAGAGCGGCTTTCACACACACTTATCTCTCAGAACTGAGCAAGTGGAGAGACGTTCGTTCATCTAGCACCAAGGGAACGGGTTGCAGGAGACACTTTTTCTCTGCTTTCTCAGTCTGTTTCCTAGTGCCGGTTTGAAGTTACTGCAGTTTCACTGTAAAACCGAGTTGGAGCTTCTACCTCCCCCAATATATGTATGGAATGGAGTTTGCAACTGAAAAGAAACTTTGTGTTCCCAACAAGCTAGGTGAAGGACGGCTTTCACACACACATATCTCTCAGAACTGAGCAAGTGGAGAGACGTTCGTTCATCTAGCACCAAGGGAACGGGTTGCAGGAGACACTTTTCCTCTGCTTTCTCAGTCTGTTTCCTAATGGCGGTTTGAAGTTCCTGCAGTTTTCACTGTCAAACCGATTTGGAGCTTCTATCTCCCCATATATATGTATGGAATGGAGTTTACAACTGAAAAGAAACTTTGTTTTCCCAACAAGCTAGGTGAAGTGCGGCTTTCACACACACTTATCTCTCAGAACTGAGCAAGTGGAGAGACGTTCGTTCATCTAGCACCAAGGGAACGGGTTGCAGGAGACACTTTTTCTCTGCTTCCTCAGTCTGTTTCTTAGTGCCGGTTTGAAGTTCCTGCAGTTTTCACTGTAAAACCGAGTTGGAGTTTGTACCTCCCCATATATATGTATGGAATGGCGTTTGCAATTGAAAAGAAACTTTGTTTTCCCAACAAGCTAGGTGAAGAGCGGCTTTCACACACACTTATCTCTCAGAACTGAGCAAGTGGAGAGACGTTCGTTCATCTAGCACCAAGGGAACTGGTTGCAGGAGACACTTTTCCTCTGCTTTCTCAGTCTGTTTCCTAGTGCCGTTTTGAAGTTACTGCAGTTTTAACTGTAAAACCGAGTTGGAGCTTCTACCTCCCCATATATATGTATGGAATGGAGTTTGCAACTGAAAAGAAACTTTGTGTTCCCAACAAGCTAGTTGAAGGACGGTTTTCACACACACTTATCTCTCATAAATGAGCAAGTGGAAAGACGTTCGTTCATCTAGCACCAAGGGAACGGGTTGCAGGAGACACTTTTTCTCTGCTTTCTCAGTCTGTTTCCTAGTGCCGGTTTGATGTTCCTGCAGTTTTCACTGTCAACCCTAGTTGGAGCTAGAACCTCCCCATATATATGTATGGAATGGAGTTTGCAACTGAAAAGAAACTTTGTGTTCCCAACAAGCTAGGTGAAGGACGGCTTTCACACACACTTATCTCTCAGAACTGAGCAAGTGGAGAGACGTTCGTTCATCTAGCACCAAGGGAACGGGTTGCAGGAGACACTTTTTCTCTGCTTTCTCAGTCTGTTTCCTAGTGCCGGTTTGAAGTTCCTGCAGTTTTCACTGTAAAGCCGAGTTGGAGCTTGTACCTCCCCATATATATGTATGGAATGGAGTTTGCAACTGAAAAGAATCTTTGTGTTCCCAACAAGCTAGGTGAAGGACGGCTTTCACACACACTTATCTCTCAGAACTGAGCAAGTGTAGAGACGTTCGTTCATCTAGCACCAATGGAACGGGTTGCAGGAGAAACTTTTCCTCTGCTTTCTCAGTCTGTTTCCTAGTGCCGGTTTGAAGTTCCTGCAGTTTTCACTGTCAAACCGATTTGGAGCTTCTATCTCCCCATATATATGTATGGAATGGAGTTTACAACTGAAAAGAAGCTTTGTTTTCCCAACAAGCTAGGTGAAGAGCGGCTTTCACACACACTTATCTCTCAGAACTGAGCAAGTGGAGAGACGTTCGTTCATCTAGCACCAAGGGAACGGGTTGCAGGAGACACTTTTTCTCTGCTTTCTCAGTCTGTTTCCTAGTGCCGGTTTGAAGTTACTGCAGTTTCACTGTAAAACCGAGTTGGAGCTTCTACCTCCCCATATATATGTATGGAATGGAGCTTGCAACTGAAAAGAAACTTTGTGTTCCCAACAAGCTAGGTGAAGGACGGTTTTCACACACAATCTTCTCTCATAACTGAGCAAATGGAAAGACGTTCGTTCAACTAGCACCAAGGGAACGGGTTGCAGGAGACACTTTTTCTCTGCTTTCTCAGTCTGTATCCTAGTGCCGGTTTGATGTTCCTGCAGTTTTCACTGTCAAACCGAGTTGGAGCTACTACCTCCCCATATATATGTATGGAATGGAGTTGGCAACTGAAAAGAAACTTTGTGTTCCCAACAAGCTAGGTGAAGGACGGCTTTCACACACAATTATCTCTCAGAACTGAGCAAGTGGAGAGACGTTCGTTCATCTAGCACCAAGGGAACGGGTTGCAGGAGACACATTTTCTCTGCTTTCTCAGTCTGTTTCCTAGTGCCGGTTTGATGTTCCTGCAGTTTTCACTGTCAAACCGAGTTGGAGCTAGAACCTCCCCATATATATGTATGGAATGGAGTTTGCAACTGAAAAGAAACTTTGTGTTCCCAACAAGCTAGGTGAAGGACGGCTTTCACACACACTTAACTCTCAGAACTGAGCAAGTGGAGAGACGTTCGTTCATCTAGCACCAAGGGAACGGGATGCAGGAGACACTTTTTCTCTGCTTTCTCAGTCTGTTTCCTAGTGCCGGTTTGAAGTTCCTGCAGTTTTCACTGTAAAGCCGGGTTGGAGCTTGTACCTCCCCATATATATGTATGGAATGGCGTTTGCAACTGAATAGAAACTTTGTGTTCCCAACAAGCTAGGTGAAGGACGGCTTTCACAAACACTTATCTCTCAGAACTGAGCAAGTGGAGAGACGTTCGTTCATCTAGCACCAAGGGAACGGGTTGCAGGAGACACTTTTTCTCTGCTTTCTCAGTCTGTTTCCTAGTGCCGGTATGAAGTTACTGCAGTTTCACTGTAAAACCGAGTTGGAGCTTCTACCTCCCCATATATATGTATGGAATGGAGCTTGCAACTGAAAAGAAACTTTGTGTTCCCAACAAGCTAGGTGAAGGACGGTTTTCACACACACTTATCTCTCATAACTGAGCAAATGGAAAGACGTTCGTTCAACTAGCACCAAGGGAACGGGTTGCAGGAGACACTTTTTCTCTGCTTTCTCAGTCTGTATCCTAGTGCCGGTTTGATGTTCCTGCAGTTTTCACTGTCAAACCGAGTTGGAGCTACTACATCCCCATATATATGTATGGAATGGAGTTGGCAACTGAAAAGAAACTTTGTGTTCCCAACAAGCTAGGTGAAGGACGGCTTTCACACACAATTATCTCTCAGAACTGAGCAAGTGGAGAGACGTTCGTTCATCTAGCACCAAGGGAACGGGTTGCAGGAGACACTTTTTCTCTGCTTTCTCAGTCTGTTTCCTAGTGCCGGTTTGATGTTCCTGCAGTTTTCACTGTCAAACCGAGTTGGAGCTAGAACCTCCCCATATATATGTATGGAATGGAGTTTGCAACTGAAAAGAAACTTTGTGTTCCCAACAAGCTAGGTGAAGGACGGCTTTCACACACACTTAACTCTCAGAACTGAGCAAGTGGAGAGACGTTCGTTCATCTAGCACCAAGGGAACGGGTTGCAGGAGACACTTTTTCTCTGCTTTCTCAGTCTGTTTCCTAGTGCCGGTTTGAAGTTCCTGCAGTTTTCACTGTAAAGCCGGGTTGGAGCTTGTACCTCCCCATATATATGTATGGAATGGCGTTTGCAACTGAATAGAAACTTTGTGTTCCCAACAAGCTAGGTGAAGGACGGCTTTCACACACACTTATCTCTCAGAACTGAGCAAGTGGAGAGACGTTCGTTCATCTAGCACCAAGGGAACGGGTTGCAGGAGACACTTTTTCTCTGCTTTCTCAGTCTGTTTCCTAGTGCCGGTTTGAAGTTCCTGCAGTTTTCACTGTCAAACCGATTTGGAGCTAGTATCTCCCCATATATATGTATGGAATGGAGTTTACAACTGAAAAGAAACTTTGTGTTCCCAACAAGCTAGGTGAAGAGCGGCTTTCACACACAATTATCTCTCAGAACTGAGCAAGTGGAGAGACGTTCGTTCATCTAGCACCAAGGGACGGGTTGCAGGTGATACTTTTTCTCTGCTTTCTCAGTCAGTTTCCTAGTGCCGGTTTGAAGTTCCTGCAGTTTTCACTGTCAAACCGAGTTGGAGCTCGTACCTCTCCATATATATGTATGGAATGGAGTTTGCAACTGAAAAAAACTTTGTGTTCCCAAAAAGCTAGGTGGAGGACTGCTTTTACACGCACTTATCTATCAGAACTGAGCAAGTGGAGAGACGTTCGTTCATCTAGCACCAAGGGAACGGTTTGCAGGAGACACTTTTTCTCTGCATTCTCAGTCTGTTTCCTAGTGCCGGTTTGAAGTTCCTGCAGTTTTCACTGTAAAACCGATTTGGAGCTTCTACCTCCCCATATATATGTATGGAATGGAGTTTGCAACTGAAAAAAAACTTTGTGTTCCCAAAAAGCTAGGTGGAGGACTGCTTTCACACGCACTTATCTATCAGAACTGAGCAAGTGGAGAGACGTTCGTTCATCTATCATCAAGGGAACGGGTTGCAGGAGACACTTTTTCTCTGCTTTCTCAGTCTGTTTCCTAGTGCCGGTTTGAAGTTCCTGCAGTTTTCACTGTCAAACCGAGATTGAGCTTGTACCTCCCCATATATATATATGGAATGGAGTTTACAAATGAAAAGAAACTTTGTTTTCCCAACAAGCTAGGTGAAGAGCGGCTTTCACACACACTTATCTCTCAGAACTGAGCAAGTGGAGAGACGTTCGTTCATCTAGCACCAAGGGAACGGGTTGCAGGAGACACTTTTTCTCTGCTTTCTCAGTCTGTTTCCTAGTGCCGGTTTGAAGTTACTGCAGTTTCACTGTAAAACCGAGTTGGAGCTTCTACCTCCCCATATATATGTATGGAATGGAGCTTGCAACTGAAAAGAAACTTTGTGTTCCCAACAAGCTAGGTGAAGGACGGCTTTCACACACACTTATCTCTCAGAACTGAGCAAGTGGAGAGACGTTCGTTCATCTAGCACCAAGAGAACGGGTTGCAGGAGACACTTTTTCTCTGCTTTCTCAGTCTGTTTCCTAGTGCCGGTTTGAGTTCCTGCAGTTTTCACTGTCAAACCGAGTTGGAGCTAGTACCTCCCCATATATATGTATGGAATGGAGTTTGCAACTGAAAAGAAACTTTGTGTTCCCAACAAGCTAGGTGAAGGACGGCTTTCACACACACTTTTCTCTCAGAACTGAGCAAGTGGAGAGACGTTCGTTCATCTAGCACCAAGGGAACGGGTTGCAGGAGACACTTTTTCTCTGCTTTCTCAGTCTGTTTCCTAGTGCCGGTTTGAAGTTCCTGCAGTTTTCACTGTCAAAACGAGTTAGAGCTTCTACTTCCCCATATATATGTATGGAATGGAGTTTGCAACTGAAAAGAAACTTTGTGTTCCCAACAAGCTAGGTGAAGATCTGCATTCACACACACTTATCTCTCAGAACTGAGCAAGTGGAGAGACGTTCGTTCATCTAGCACCAAGGGAACGGGTTGCAGGAGACACTTTTTCTCTGCTTTCTCAGTCTGTTTCCTAGTGCCGGTATGAAGTTCCTGCAGTTTTCACTGTCAAACCGAGTTGGAGCTAGTACCTCCCCATATATATGTATGGAATGGAGTTTGCAACTGAAAAGAAACTTTGTGTTCCCAACAAGCTAGGTGAAGGACTGCATTCACTTACACTTATCTCTCAGAACTGAGCAAGTGGAGACACGTTCGTTCATCTAGCACCAAGGGAACGGGTTGCAGGGGACACTTTTTCTCTGCATTCTCAGTCTGTTTCCTAGTGCCGGTTTGAAGTTCCTGCAGTTTTCACTGTCAAAACGAGTTAGAGCTTCTACTTCCCCATATATATGTATGGAATGGAGTTTGCAACTGAAAAGAAACTTTGTGTTCCCAACAAGCTAGGTGAAGAACTGCATTCACACACACTTATCTCTCAGAACTGAGCAAGTGGAGAGACGTTCGTTCATCTAGCACCAAGGGAACGGGTTGCAGGAGACACTTTTTCTCTCCTTTCTCAGTCTGTTTCCTAGTGCCGGTTTGAAGTTCCTGCAGTTTTCACTGTCAAAACGAGTTAGAGCTTCTACTTCCCCATATATATGTATGGAATGGAGTTTGCAACTGAAAAGAAACTTTGTGTTCCCAACAAGCTAGGTGAAGTACTGCATTCACACACACTTATCTCTCAGAACTGAGCAAGTGGAGAGACGTTCGTTCATCTAGCACCAAGGGAACGGGTTGCAGGAGACACTTTTTCTCTGCTTTCTCAGTCTGTTTTCTAGTGCCGGTATGAAGTTCCTGCAGTTTTCACTGTAAAACCGAGTTGGAGCTAGTACCTCCCCATATATATGTATGGAATGGAGTTTGCAACTGAAAAGAAACTTTGTGTTCCCAACAAGCTAGGTGAAGAACTGCATTCACACACACTTATCTCTCAGAACTGAGCAAGTGGAGAGACGTTCGTTCATCTAGCACCAAGGGAACGGGTTGCAGGAGACACTTTTTCTCTGCTTTCTCAGTCTGTTTCCTAGTGCCGGTTTGAAGTTCCTGCAGTTTTCACTGTCAAACCGATTTGGAGCTAGTATCTCCCCATATATATGTATGGAATGGAGTTTACAACTGAAAAGAAACTTTGTGTTCCCAACAAGCTAGGTGAAGAGCGGCTTTCACACACAATTATCTCTCAGAACTGAGCAAGTGGAGAGACGTTCGTTCATCTAGCACCAAGGGACGGGTTGCAGGTGATACTTTTTCTCTGCTTTCTCAGTCAGTTTCCTAGTGCCGGTTTGAAGTTCCTGCAGTTTTCACTGTCAAACCGAGTTGGAGCTCGTACCTCTCCATATATATGTATGGAATGGAGTTTGCAACTGAAAAAAACTTTGTGTTCCCAAAAAGCTAGGTGGAGGACTGCTTTTACACGCACTTATCTATCAGAACTGAGCAAGTGGAGAGACGTTCGTTCATCTAGCACCAAGGGAACGGTTTGCAGGAGACACTTTTTCTCTGCATTCTCAGTCTGTTTCCTAGTGCCGGTTTGAAGTTCCTGCAGTTTTCACTGTAAAACCGATTTGGAGCTTCTACCTCCCCATATATATGTATGGAATGGAGTTTGCAACTGAAAAAAAACTTTGTGTTCCCAAAAAGCTAGGTGGAGGACTGCTTTCACACGCACTTATCTATCAGAACTGAGCAAGTGGAGAGACGTTCGTTCATCTATCATCAAGGGAACGGGTTGCAGGAGACACTTTTTCTCTGCTTTCTCAGTCTGTTTCCTAGTGCCGGTTTGAAGTTCCTGCAGTTTTCACTGTCAAACCGAGATTGAGCTTGTACCTCCCCATATATATATATGGAATGGAGTTTACAAATGAAAAGAAACTTTGTTTTCCCAACAAGCTAGGTGAAGAGCGGCTTTCACACACACTTATCTCTCAGAACTGAGCAAGTGGAGAGACGTTCGTTCATCTAGCACCAAGGGAACGGGTTGCAGGAGACACTTTTTCTCTGCTTTCTCAGTCTGTTTCCTAGTGCCGGTTTGAAGTTACTGCAGTTTCACTGTAAAACCGAGTTGGAGCTTCTACCTCCCCATATATATGTATGGAATGGAGCTTGCAACTGAAAAGAAACTTTGTGTTCCCAACAAGCTAGGTGAAGGACGGCTTTCACACACACTTATCTCTCAGAACTGAGCAAGTGGAGAGACGTTCGTTCATCTAGCACCAAGAGAACGGGTTGCAGGAGACACTTTTTCTCTGCTTTCTCAGTCTGTTTCCTAGTGCCGGTTTGAGTTCCTGCAGTTTTCACTGTCAAACCGAGTTGGAGCTAGTACCTCCCCATATATATGTATGGAATGGAGTTTGCAACTGAAAAGAAACTTTGTGTTCCCAACAAGCTAGGTGAAGGACGGCTTTCACACACACTTTTCTCTCAGAACTGAGCAAGTGGAGAGACGTTCGTTCATCTAGCACCAAGGGAACGGGTTGCAGGAGACACTTTTTCTCTGCTTTCTCAGTCTGTTTCCTAGTGCCGGTTTGAAGTTCCTGCAGTTTTCACTGTCAAAACGAGTTAGAGCTTCTACTTCCCCATATATATGTATGGAATGGAGTTTGCAACTGAAAAGAAACTTTGTGTTCCCAACAAGCTAGGTGAAGATCTGCATTCACACACACTTATCTCTCAGAACTGAGCAAGTGGAGAGACGTTCGTTCATCTAGCACCAAGGGAACGGGTTGCAGGAGACACTTTTTCTCTGCTTTCTCAGTCTGTTTCCTAGTGCCGGTATGAAGTTCCTGCAGTTTTCACTGTCAAACCGAGTTGGAGCTAGTACCTCCCCATATATATGTATGGAATGGAGTTTGCAACTGAAAAGAAACTTTGTGTTCCCAACAAGCTAGGTGAAGGACTGCATTCACTTACACTTATCTCTCAGAACTGAGCAAGTGGAGACACGTTCGTTCATCTAGCACCAAGGGAACGGGTTGCAGGGGACACTTTTTCTCTGCATTCTCAGTCTGTTTCCTAGTGCCGGTTTGAAGTTCCTGCAGTTTTCACTGTCAAAACGAGTTAGAGCTTCTACTTCCCCATATATATGTATGGAATGGAGTTTGCAACTGAAAAGAAACTTTGTGTTCCCAACAAGCTAGGTGAAGAACTGCATTCACACACACTTATCTCTCAGAACTGAGCAAGTGGAGAGACGTTCGTTCATCTAGCACCAAGGGAACGGGTTGCAGGAGACACTTTTTCTCTCCTTTCTCAGTCTGTTTCCTAGTGCCGGTTTGAAGTTCCTGCAGTTTTCACTGTCAAAACGAGTTAGAGCTTCTACTTCCCCATATATATGTATGGAATGGAGTTTGCAACTGAAAAGAAACTTTGTGTTCCCAACAAGCTAGGTGAAGTACTGCATTCACACACACTTATCTCTCAGAACTGAGCAAGTGGAGAGACGTTCGTTCATCTAGCACCAAGGGAACGGGTTGCAGGAGACACTTTTTCTCTGCTTTCTCAGTCTGTTTTCTAGTGCCGGTATGAAGTTCCTGCAGTTTTCACTGTAAAACCGAGTTGGAGCTAGTACCTCCCCATATATATGTATGGAATGGAGTTTGCAACTGAAAAGAAACTTTGTGTTCCCAACAAGCTAGGTGAAGGACGTCTTTCACACACACTTATCTCTCAGAACTGAGCAAGTGGAGAGACGTTCGTTCATCTAGCACCAAGAGAACGGGTTGCAGGAGACACTTTTTCTCTGCTTTCTCAGTCTGTTTCCTAGTGCCGGTTTGAGTTCCTGCAGTTTTCACTGTCAAACCGAGTTGGAGCTAGTACCTCCCCATATATATGTATGGAATGGAGTTTGCAACTGAAAAGAAACTTTGTGTTCCCAACAAGCTAGGTGAAGGACGGCTTTCACACACACTTATCTCTCAGAACTGAGCAAGTGGAGAGACGTTCGTTCATCTAGCACCAAGGGAACGGTTTGCAGGAGACACTTTTTCTCTGCTTTCTCAGTCTGTTTTCTAGTGCCGGTATGAAGTTCCTGCAGTTTTCACTGTAAAACCGAGTTGGAGCTATTACCTCCCCATATATATGTATGGAATGGAGTTTGCAACTGAAAAGAAACTTTGTGTTCCCAACAAGCTAGTTGAAGGACGGCTTTCACACACACTTATCTCTCAGAACTGAGCAAGTGGAGAGACGTTCGTTCAACTAGCACCAAGAGAACGGGTTGCAGGAGACACTTTTTCTCTGCTTTCTCAGTCTGTTTCCTAGTGCCGGTTTGAGTTCCTGCAGTTTTCACTGTCAAACCGAGTTGGAGCTTCTACCTCCCCATATATATGTATGGAATGGAGTTTGCAACTGAAAAGAAACTTTGTGTTCCCAACAAGCTAGGTGAAGGACGGCTTTCACACACACTTATCTCTCAGAACTGAGCAAGTGGAGAGACGTTCGTTCATCTAGCACCAAGGGAACGGGTTGCAGGAGAAACATTTTCTCTGCTTTCTCAGTCTGTTTCCTAGTGCCGGTATGAAGTTCCTGCAGTTTTCACTGTAAAACCGAGTTGGAGCTAGTACCTACCCATATATATGTATGGAATGGAGTTTGCAACTGAAAAGAAACTTTGTGTTCCCAACAAGCTAGGTGAAGGACGGCTTTCACACACACTTATTTCTCAGAACTGAGCAAGTGGAGAGACGTTCGTTCATCTAGCACCAAGAGAACGGGTTGCAGGAGACACTTTTTCTCTGCTTTCTCAGTCTGTTTCCTAGTGCCGGTTTGAAGTTCCTGCAGTTTTCACTGTCAAACCGAGTTGGAACTAGTACCTCCCCATATATATGTATGGAAAGTAGTTTGCAACCTAAAAGAAACTTTGTGTTCCCAACAAGCTAGGTGAAGGACGGCTTTCACACACACTTATCTCTCAGAACTGAGCAAGTGGAGAGACGTTCGTTCATCTAGCACCAAGGGAACGGGTTGCAGGAGAAAATTTTTCTCTGCTTTCTCAGTCTTTTTCCTAGTGCCGTTTTGAAGTTCCTGCAGTTTTCACTGTAAAACCGAGTTGGAGCTAGTACCTCCCCATATATATTTATGGAATGGAGTTTGCAACTGAAAAGAAATTTTGTGTTCCCAACAAGCTAGGTGAAGGACGGCTTTCACACACACTTATCTCTCAGAACTGAGCAAGTGGAGAGACTTTCGTTCATCTAGCACCAAGGGAACGGGTTGCATGAGACAATTTTTCTCTGCTTTCTCAGTCTGTTTCCTAGTGCCGGTTTGAAGTTCCTGCAGTTTTCACTGTCAAACCGAGTTGGAGCTTGTACCTCCCCATATATATGTATGGAATGGGGTTTGCAACTGAAAAGAAACTTTGTGTTCCCAACAAGCTAGGTGAAGGACGGCTTTCACACACACTTATCTCTCAGAACTGAGCAAGTGGAGAGACGTTCGTTCATCTAGCACCAAGGGAACGGGTTGCAGGAGACACTTTTTCTCTGCTTCCTCAGTCTGTTTCCTAGTGTCGGTTTGAAGTTCCTGCAGTTTTCACTGTAAAACCGAGTTGGAGCTAGTACCTCCCCATATATATTTATGGAATGGGGTTTGCAACTGAAAAGAAACTTTGTGTTCCCAACAAGCTAGGTGAAGGACGGCTTTCACACACACTTATCTCTCAGAACTGAGCAAGTGGAGAGACGTTCGTTCATCTAGCACCAAGGGAACGGGTTGCAGGAGACACTTTTTCTCTGCTTCCTCAGTCTGTTTCCTAGTGTCGGTTTGAAGTTCCTGCAGTTTTCACTGTAAAACCGAGTTGGAGCTAGTACCTCCCCATATATATTTATGGAATGGAGTTTGCAACTGAAAAGAAACTTTGTGTTCCCAACAAGCTAGGTGAAGGACGACTTTCACACACACATATCTCTCAGAACTGAGCAAGTGGAGAGACTTTCGTTCATCTAGCACCAAGGGAACGGGTTTCAGGAGACACTTTTTCTCTGCTTTCTCAGTCTGTTTCCTAGTGCCGGTTTGAAGTTCCTGCAGTTTTCACTGTAAAACCGAGTGGGAGCTTCTACCTCCCCATATATATGTATGGAATGGAGTTTTCAACTGAAAAGAAACTTTGTGTTCCCAAGAAGCTAGGTGAAGGACGGCTTTCACACACACATATCTCTCAGAACAGAGCAAGTGGACAGACGTTCGTTCTTCTAGCACCAAGGGAACGGGTTGCAGGAGACACTTTTTCTCTGATTTCTTAATTGTTTCCTAGTGCCGATTTGAAGTTCCTGCAGTTTTCACTGTCAAACAGAGTTGGAGCTAGTACCTCCCCATATATATGTATGGAATGGAGTTTGCAACTGAAAAGAAACTTTGTGTTCCCAACAAGCTAGGTGAAGGAAGGCTTTCACACACACTTATCTCTCAGAACTGAGCAAGTGGAGAGACGTTCGTTCATCTAGAACCAAGGGAACGGTTTGCAGGAGACACTTTTTCTCTGCTTTCTCAGTCTGTTTCCTAGTGCCGGTTTGAAGTTCCTGCAGTATTCACTGTCAAAACGAGTTAGAGCTTCTACTTCCCCATATATATGTATGGAATGGAGTTTGCAACTGAAAAGAAACTTTGTGTTCCCAACAAGCTAGGTGAAGGACTGCATTCACACACACTTATCTCTCAGAACTGAGCAAGTGGAGAGACTTTCTTTCATCTAGCACCAAGGGAACGGGTTGCAGGAGACACTTTTTCTCTGCTTTCTCAGTCTGTTTTCTAGTGCCGGTATGAAGTTCCTGCAGTTTTCACTGTAAAACCGAGTTGGAGCAAGTACCTCCCCATATATATGTATGGAATGGAGTTTGCAACTGAAAAGAAACTTTGTGTTCCCAACAAGCTAGGTGAAGGACGGCTTTCACACACACTTATCTCTCAGAACTGAGCAAGTGGAGAGACGTTCGTTCATCTAGCACCAAGAGAACGGGTTGCAGGAGACACTTTTTCTCTGCTTTCTCAGTCTGTTTCCTAGTGCCGGTTTGAGTTCCTGCAGTTTTCACTGTCAAACCGAGTTGGAGCTAGTACCTCCCCATATATATGTATGGAATGGAGTTTGCAACTGAAAAGAAACTTTGTGTTCCCAACAAGCTAGGTGAAGGACGGCTTTCACACACACTTTTCTCTCAGAACTGAGCAAGTGGAGAGACGTTCGTTCATCTAGCACCAAGGGAACGGGTTGCAGGAGACACTTTTTCTCTGCTTTCTCAGTCTGTTTCCTAGTGCCGGTTTGAAGTTCCTGCAGTTTTCACTGTCAAAACGAGTTAGAGCTTCTACTTCCCCATATATATGTATGGAATGGAGTTTGCAACTGAAAAGAAACTTTGTGTTCCCAACAAGCTAGGTGAAGGACTGCATTCACACACACTTATCTCTCAGAATTGAGCAAGTGGAGAGACGTTCGTTCATCTAGCACCAAGGGAACGGGTTGCAGGAGACACTTTTTCTCTGCTTTCTCAGTCTGTTTCCTAGTGCCGGTATGAAGTTCCTGCAGTTTTCACTGTCAAACCGAGTTGGAGCTAGTACCTCCCCATATATATGTATGGAATGGAGTTTGCAACTGAAAAGAAACTTTGTGTTCCCAACAAGCTAGGTGAAGAACTGCATTCACATACACTTATCTCTCAGAACTGAGCAAGTGGAGACACGTTCGTTCATCTAGCACCAAGGGAACGGGTTGCAGGGGACACTTTTTCTCTGCATTCTCAGTCTGTTTCCTAGTGCCGGTTTGAAGTTCCTGCAGTTTTCACTGTCAAAACGAGTTAGAGCTTCTACTTCCCCATATATATGTATGGAATGGAGTTTGCAACTGAAAAGAATCTTTGTGTTCCCAACAAGCTAGGTGAAGAACTGCATTCACACACACTTATCTCTCAGAACTGAGCAAGTGGAGAGACGTTCGTTCATCTAGCACCAAGGGAACGGGTTGCAGGAGACACTTTTTCTCTGCTTTCTCAGTCTGTTTCCTAGTGCCGGTTTGAAGTTCCTGCAGTTTTCAATGTCAAAACGAGTTAGAGCTTCTACTTCCCCATATATATGTATGGAATGGAGTTTGCAACTGAAAAGAAACTTTGTGTTCCCAACAAGCTAGGTGAAGTACTGCATTCACACACACTTATCTCTCAGAACTGAGCAAGTGGAGAGACGTTCGTTCATCTAGCACCAAGGGAACGGGTTGCAGGAGACACTTTTTCTCTGCTTTCTCAGTCTGTTTTCTAGTGCCGGTATGAAGTTCCTGCAGTTTTCACTGTAAAACCGAGTTGGAGCTAGTACCTCCCCATATATATGTATGGAATGGAGTTTGCAACTGAAAAGAAACTTTGTGTTCCCAACAAGCTAGGTGAAGGACGTCTTTCACACACACTTATCTCTCAGAACTGAGCAAGTGGAGAGACGCTCGTTCATCTAGCACCAAGAGAACGGGTTGCAGGAGACACTTTTTCTCTGCTTTCTCAGTCTATTTCCTAGTGCCGGTTTGAGTTCCTGCAGTTTTCACTGTCAAACCGAGTTGGAGCTAGTACCTCCCCATATATATGTATGGAATGGAGTTTGCAACTGAAAAGAAACTTTGTGTTCCCAACAAGCTAGGTGAAGGACGGCTTTCACACACACTTATCTCTCAGAACTGAGCAAGTGGAGAGACGTTCGTTCATCTAGCACCAAGGGAACGGGTTGCAGGAGAAACTTTTTCTCTGCTTTCTCAGTCTGTTTCCTTGTGCCGGTTTGAAGTTCCTGCAGTTTTCACTGTCAAAACGATTTAGAGCTTCTACTTCCCCATATATATGTATGGAATGGAGTTTGCAACTGAAAAGAAACTTTGTGTTCCCAACAAGCTAGGTGAAGGACTGCATTCACACACACTTATCTCTCAGAACTGAGCAAGTGGAGAGACGTTCGTTCATCTAGCACCAAGGGAACGGGTAGCAGGAGACACTTTTTCTCTGCTTTCTCAGTCTGTTTCCTAGTGCCGGTATGAAGTTCCTGCAGTTTTCACTGTCAAACCGAGTTGGAGCTAGTACCTCCCCATATATATGTATGGAATGGAGTTTGCAACTGAAAAGAAACTTTGTGTTCCCAACAAGCTAGGTGAAGGACTGCATTCACATACACTTATCTCTCAGAACTGAGCAAGTGGAGAGACGTTCGTTCATCTAGCACCAAGGGAACGGGTTGCAGGGGACACTTTTTCTCTGCTTTCTCAGTCTGTTTCCTAGTGCCGGTTTGAAGTTCCTGCAGTTTTCACTGTAAAACCGAGTTGGAGCTTGTACCTCCCCATATATATGTATGGAATGGAGTTTGCAACTGAAAAGAAACTTTCTGTTCCCAAAAAGCTAGGTGAAGGACGGCTTTCACACACACTTATCTCTCAGAACTGAGCAAGTGGAGAGACGTTCGTTCATCTAGCACCAATGGAACGGGTTGCAGGAGACACTTTTTCTCTGCTTTCTCAGTCTGTTTCCTAGTGCCGGTTTGAAGTTCCTGCAGTTTTCACTGTCAAAACGAGTTAGAGCTTCTACTTCCCCATATATATGTATGGAATGGAGTTTGCAACTGAAAAGAAACTTTGTGTTCCCAACAAGCTAGGTGAAGGACTGCATTCACACACACTTATCTCTCAGAACTGAGCAAGTGGAGAGACGTTCGTTCATCTAGCACCAAGGGAACGGGTTGCTGGAGACACTTTTTCTCTCCTTTCTCAGTCTGTTTCCTAGTGCCGGTATGAAGTTCCTGCAGTTTTCACTGTCAAACCGAGTTGGAGCTAGTACCTCCCCATATATATTTATGGAATGGAGTTTGCAACTGAAAAGAAACTTTGTGTTCCCAAAAAGCTAGGTGAAGGACGGCTTTCACACACACTTATCTCTCAGAACTGAGCAAGTGGAGAGACGTTCGTTCATCTAGCACCAAGGGAACGGGTTGCAGGAGACACTTTTTCTCTCCTTTCTCAGTCTGTTTCCTAGTGCCGGTTTGAAGTTCCTGCAGTTTTCACTGTCAAAACGAGTTAGAGCTTCTACTTCCCCATATATATGTATGGAATGGAGTTTGCAACTGAAAAGAAACTTTGTGTTCCCAACAAGCTAGGTGAAGTACTGCATTCACACACACTTATCTCTCAGAACTGAGCAAGTGGAGAGACGTTCGTTCATCTAGCACCAAGGGAACGGGTTGCAGGAGACACTTTTTCTCTGCTTTCTCAGTCTGTTTTCTAGTGCCGGTATGAAGTTCCTGCAGTTTTCACTGTAAAACCGAGTTGGAGCTAGTACCTCCCCATATATATGTATGGAATGGAGTTTGCAACTGAAAAGAAACTTTGTGTTCCCAACAAGCTAGGTGAAGGACGTCTTTCACACACACTTATCTCTCAGAACTGAGCAAGTGGAGAGACGTTCGTTCATCTAGCACCAAGAGAACGGGTTGCAGGAGACACTTTTTCTCTGCTTTCTCAGTCTGTTTCCTAGTGCCGGTTTGAGTTCCTGCAGTTTTCACTGTCAAACCGAGTTGGAGCTAGTACCTCCCCATATATATGTATGGAATGGAGTTTGCAACTGAAAAGAAACTTTGTGTTCCCAACAAGCTAGGTGAAGGACGGCTTTCACACACACTTATCTCTCAGAACTGAGCAAGTGGAGAGACGTTCGTTCATCTAGCACCAAGGGAACGGTTTGCAGGAGACACTTTTTCTCTGCTTTCTCAGTCTGTTTTCTAGTGCCGGTATGAAGTTCCTGCAGTTTTCACAGTAAAACCGAGTTGGAGCTATTACCTCCCCATATATATGTATGGAATGGAGTTTGCAACTGAAAAGAAACTTTGTGTTCCCAACAAGCTAGTTGAAGGACGGCTTTCACACACACTTATCTCTCAGAACTGAGCAAGTGGAGAGACGTTCGTTCAACTAGCACCAAGAGAACGGGTTGCAGGAGACACTTTTTCTCTGCTTTCTCAGTCTGTTTCCTAGTGCCGGTTTGAGTTCCTGCAGTTTTCACTGTCAAACCGAGTTGGAGCTTCTACCTCCCCATATATATGTATGGAATGGAGTTTGCAACTGAAAAGAAACTTTGTGTTCCCAACAAGCTAGGTGAAGGACGGCTTTCACACACACTTATCTCTCAGAACTGAGCAAGTGGAGAGACGTTCGTTCATCTAGCACCAAGGGAACGGGTTGCAGGAGAAACATTTTCTCTGCTTTCTCAGTCTGTTTCCTAGTGCCGGTATGAAGTTCCTGCAGTTTTCACTGTAAAACCGAGTTGGAGCTAGTACCTA
The DNA here is from genome assembly GCF_036321535.1 of Camelus dromedarius. Taxonomy (NCBI): domain Eukaryota; kingdom Metazoa; phylum Chordata; class Mammalia; order Artiodactyla; family Camelidae; genus Camelus; species Camelus dromedarius. The sequence continues at coordinate 1,040,879 of NW_026989778.1, read as the reverse complement.
CCCATATATATGTATGGAATGGAGTTTGCAACTGAAAAGAAACTTTGTGTTCCCAACAAGCTAGGTGAAGGACGGCTTTCACACACACTTATTTCTCAGAACTGAGCAAGTGGAGAGACGTTCGTTCATCTAGCACCAAGAGAACGGGTTGCAGGAGACACTTTTTCTCTGCTTTCTCAGTCTGTTTCCTAGTGCCGGTTTGAAGTTCCTGCAGTTTTCACTGTCAAACCGAGTTGGAACTAGTACCTCCCCATATATATGTATGGAAAGTAGTTTGCAACCTAAAAGAAACTTTGTGTTCCCAACAAGCTAGGTGAAGGACGGCTTTCACACACACTTATCTCTCAGAACTGAGCAAGTGGAGAGACGTTCGTTCATCTAGCACCAAGGGAACGGGTTGCAGGAGAAAATTTTTCTCTGCTTTCTCAGTCTTTTTCCTAGTGCCGTTTTGAAGTTCCTGCAGTTTTCACTGTAAAACCGAGTTGGAGCTAGTACCTCCCCATATATATTTATGGAATGGAGTTTGCAACTGAAAAGAAATTTTGTGTTCCCAACAAGCTAGGTGAAGGACGGCTTTCACACACACTTATCTCTCAGAACTGAGCAAGTGGAGAGACTTTCGTTCATCTAGCACCAAGGGAACGGGTTGCATGAGACAATTTTTCTCTGCTTTCTCAGTCTGTTTCCTAGTGCCGGTTTGAAGTTCCTGCAGTTTTCACTGTCAAACCGAGTTGGAGCTTGTACCTCCCCATATATATGTATGGAATGGGGTTTGCAACTGAAAAGAAACTTTGTGTTCCCAACAAGCTAGGTGAAGGACGGCTTTCACACACACTTATCTCTCAGAACTGAGCAAGTGGAGAGACGTTCGTTCATCTAGCACCAAGGGAACGGGTTGCAGGAGACACTTTTTCTCTGCTTCCTCAGTCTGTTTCCTAGTGTCGGTTTGAAGTTCCTGCAGTTTTCACTGTAAAACCGAGTTGGAGCTAGTACCTCCCCATATATATTTATGGAATGGGGTTTGCAACTGAAAAGAAACTTTGTGTTCCCAACAAGCTAGGTGAAGGACGGCTTTCACACACACTTATCTCTCAGAACTGAGCAAGTGGAGAGACGTTCGTTCATCTAGCACCAAGGGAACGGGTTGCAGGAGACACTTTTTCTCTGCTTCCTCAGTCTGTTTCCTAGTGTCGGTTTGAAGTTCCTGCAGTTTTCACTGTAAAACCGAGTTGGAGCTAGTACCTCCCCATATATATTTATGGAATGGAGTTTGCAACTGAAAAGAAACTTTGTGTTCCCAACAAGCTAGGTGAAGGACGACTTTCACACACACATATCTCTCAGAACTGAGCAAGTGGAGAGACTTTCGTTCATCTAGCACCAAGGGAACGGGTTTCAGGAGACACTTTTTCTCTGCTTTCTCAGTCTGTTTCCTAGTGCCGGTTTGAAGTTCCTGCAGTTTTCACTGTAAAACCGAGTGGGAGCTTCTACCTCCCCATATATATGTATGGAATGGAGTTTTCAACTGAAAAGAAACTTTGTGTTCCCAAGAAGCTAGGTGAAGGACGGCTTTCACACACACATATCTCTCAGAACAGAGCAAGTGGACAGACGTTCGTTCTTCTAGCACCAAGGGAACGGGTTGCAGGAGACACTTTTTCTCTGATTTCTTAATTGTTTCCTAGTGCCGATTTGAAGTTCCTGCAGTTTTCACTGTCAAACAGAGTTGGAGCTAGTACCTCCCCATATATATGTATGGAATGGAGTTTGCAACTGAAAAGAAACTTTGTGTTCCCAACAAGCTAGGTGAAGGAAGGCTTTCACACACACTTATCTCTCAGAACTGAGCAAGTGGAGAGACGTTCGTTCATCTAGAACCAAGGGAACGGTTTGCAGGAGACACTTTTTCTCTGCTTTCTCAGTCTGTTTCCTAGTGCCGGTTTGAAGTTCCTGCAGTATTCACTGTCAAAACGAGTTAGAGCTTCTACTTCCCCATATATATGTATGGAATGGAGTTTGCAACTGAAAAGAAACTTTGTGTTCCCAACAAGCTAGGTGAAGGACTGCATTCACACACACTTATCTCTCAGAACTGAGCAAGTGGAGAGACTTTCTTTCATCTAGCACCAAGGGAACGGGTTGCAGGAGACACTTTTTCTCTGCTTTCTCAGTCTGTTTTCTAGTGCCGGTATGAAGTTCCTGCAGTTTTCACTGTAAAACCGAGTTGGAGCAAGTACCTCCCCATATATATGTATGGAATGGAGTTTGCAACTGAAAAGAAACTTTGTGTTCCCAACAAGCTAGGTGAAGGACGGCTTTCACACACACTTATCTCTCAGAACTGAGCAAGTGGAGAGACGTTCGTTCATCTAGCACCAAGAGAACGGGTTGCAGGAGACACTTTTTCTCTGCTTTCTCAGTCTGTTTCCTAGTGCCGGTTTGAGTTCCTGCAGTTTTCACTGTCAAACCGAGTTGGAGCTAGTACCTCCCCATATATATGTATGGAATGGAGTTTGCAACTGAAAAGAAACTTTGTGTTCCCAACAAGCTAGGTGAAGGACGGCTTTCACACACACTTTTCTCTCAGAACTGAGCAAGTGGAGAGACGTTCGTTCATCTAGCACCAAGGGAACGGGTTGCAGGAGACACTTTTTCTCTGCTTTCTCAGTCTGTTTCCTAGTGCCGGTTTGAAGTTCCTGCAGTTTTCACTGTCAAAACGAGTTAGAGCTTCTACTTCCCCATATATATGTATGGAATGGAGTTTGCAACTGAAAAGAAACTTTGTGTTCCCAACAAGCTAGGTGAAGGACTGCATTCACACACACTTATCTCTCAGAATTGAGCAAGTGGAGAGACGTTCGTTCATCTAGCACCAAGGGAACGGGTTGCAGGAGACACTTTTTCTCTGCTTTCTCAGTCTGTTTCCTAGTGCCGGTATGAAGTTCCTGCAGTTTTCACTGTCAAACCGAGTTGGAGCTAGTACCTCCCCATATATATGTATGGAATGGAGTTTGCAACTGAAAAGAAACTTTGTGTTCCCAACAAGCTAGGTGAAGAACTGCATTCACATACACTTATCTCTCAGAACTGAGCAAGTGGAGACACGTTCGTTCATCTAGCACCAAGGGAACGGGTTGCAGGGGACACTTTTTCTCTGCATTCTCAGTCTGTTTCCTAGTGCCGGTTTGAAGTTCCTGCAGTTTTCACTGTCAAAACGAGTTAGAGCTTCTACTTCCCCATATATATGTATGGAATGGAGTTTGCAACTGAAAAGAATCTTTGTGTTCCCAACAAGCTAGGTGAAGAACTGCATTCACACACACTTATCTCTCAGAACTGAGCAAGTGGAGAGACGTTCGTTCATCTAGCACCAAGGGAACGGGTTGCAGGAGACACTTTTTCTCTGCTTTCTCAGTCTGTTTCCTAGTGCCGGTTTGAAGTTCCTGCAGTTTTCAATGTCAAAACGAGTTAGAGCTTCTACTTCCCCATATATATGTATGGAATGGAGTTTGCAACTGAAAAGAAACTTTGTGTTCCCAACAAGCTAGGTGAAGTACTGCATTCACACACACTTATCTCTCAGAACTGAGCAAGTGGAGAGACGTTCGTTCATCTAGCACCAAGGGAACGGGTTGCAGGAGACACTTTTTCTCTGCTTTCTCAGTCTGTTTTCTAGTGCCGGTATGAAGTTCCTGCAGTTTTCACTGTAAAACCGAGTTGGAGCTAGTACCTCCCCATATATATGTATGGAATGGAGTTTGCAACTGAAAAGAAACTTTGTGTTCCCAACAAGCTAGGTGAAGGACGTCTTTCACACACACTTATCTCTCAGAACTGAGCAAGTGGAGAGACGCTCGTTCATCTAGCACCAAGAGAACGGGTTGCAGGAGACACTTTTTCTCTGCTTTCTCAGTCTATTTCCTAGTGCCGGTTTGAGTTCCTGCAGTTTTCACTGTCAAACCGAGTTGGAGCTAGTACCTCCCCATATATATGTATGGAATGGAGTTTGCAACTGAAAAGAAACTTTGTGTTCCCAACAAGCTAGGTGAAGGACGGCTTTCACACACACTTATCTCTCAGAACTGAGCAAGTGGAGAGACGTTCGTTCATCTAGCACCAAGGGAACGGGTTGCAGGAGAAACTTTTTCTCTGCTTTCTCAGTCTGTTTCCTTGTGCCGGTTTGAAGTTCCTGCAGTTTTCACTGTCAAAACGATTTAGAGCTTCTACTTCCCCATATATATGTATGGAATGGAGTTTGCAACTGAAAAGAAACTTTGTGTTCCCAACAAGCTAGGTGAAGGACTGCATTCACACACACTTATCTCTCAGAACTGAGCAAGTGGAGAGACGTTCGTTCATCTAGCACCAAGGGAACGGGTAGCAGGAGACACTTTTTCTCTGCTTTCTCAGTCTGTTTCCTAGTGCCGGTATGAAGTTCCTGCAGTTTTCACTGTCAAACCGAGTTGGAGCTAGTACCTCCCCATATATATGTATGGAATGGAGTTTGCAACTGAAAAGAAACTTTGTGTTCCCAACAAGCTAGGTGAAGGACTGCATTCACATACACTTATCTCTCAGAACTGAGCAAGTGGAGAGACGTTCGTTCATCTAGCACCAAGGGAACGGGTTGCAGGGGACACTTTTTCTCTGCTTTCTCAGTCTGTTTCCTAGTGCCGGTTGGAAGTTCCTGCAGTTTTCACTGTAAAACCGAGTTGGAGCTTGTACCTCCCCATATATATGTATGGAATGGAGTTTGCAACTGAAAAGAAACTTTCTGTTCCCAAAAAGCTAGGTGAAGGACGGCTTTCACACACACTTATCTCTCAGAACTGAGCAAGTGGAGAGACGTTCGTTCATCTAGCACCAATGGAACGGGTTGCAGGAGACACTTTTTCTCTGCTTTCTCAGTCTGTTTCCTAGTGCCGGTTTGAAGTTCCTGCAGTTTTCACTGTCAAAACGAGTTAGAGCTTCTACTTCCCCATATATATGTATGGAATGGAGTTTGCAACTGAAAAGAAACTTTGTGTTCCCAACAAGCTAGGTGAAGGACTGCATTCACACACACTTATCTCTCAGAACTGAGCAAGTGGAGAGACGTTCGTTCATCTAGCACCAAGGGAACGGGTTGCTGGAGACACTTTTTCTCTCCTTTCTCAGTCTGTTTCCTAGTGCCGGTATGAAGTTCCTGCAGTTTTCACTGTCAAACCGAGTTGGAGCTAGTACCTCCCCATATATATTTATGGAATGGAGTTTGCAACTGAAAAGAAACTTTGTGTTCCCAAAAAGCTAGGTGAAGGACGGCTTTCACACACACTTATCTCTCAGAACTGAGCAAGTGGAGAGACGTTCGTTCATCTAGCACCAAGGGAACGGTTTGCAGGAGACACTTTTTCTCTGCTTTTTCAGTCTGTTTTCTAGTGCCGGTATGAAGTTCCTGCAGTTTTCACTGTAAAACCGAGTTGGAGCTAGTACCTCCCCATATATATGTATGGAATGGAGTTTGCAACTGAAAAGAAACTTTGTGTTCCCAACAAGCTAGTTGAAGGACGGCTTTCACACACACTTATCTCTCAGAACTGAGCAAGTGGAGAGACGTTCGTTCAAGTAGCACCAAGAGAACGGGTTGCAGGAGACACTTTTTCTCTGCTTTCTCAGTCTGTTTCCTAGTGCCGGTTTGAGTTCCTGCAGTTTTCACTGTCAAACAGTGTTGGAGCTTCTACCTCCCCATATATATGTATGGAATGGAGTTTGCAACTGAAAAGAAACTTTGTGTTCCCAACAAGCTAGGTGAAGGACGGCTTTCACACACACTTATCTCTCAGAACTGAGCAAGTGGAGAGACGTTCGTTCATCTAGCACCAAGGGAACGGGTTGCAGGAGACACTTTTTCTCTGCTTCCTCAGTCTGTTTCCTAGTGTCGGTTTGAAGTTCCTGCAGTTTTCACTGTAAAACCGAGTTGGAGCTAGTACCTCCCCATATATATGTATGGAATGGAGTTTGCAACTGAATAGAAACTTTGTGTTCCCAACAAGCTAGGTGAAGGACGGCTTTCACACACACTTAACTCTCAGAACTGAGCATGTGGAGAGACGTTCGTTCATCTAGCACCAAGGGAACGGGTTGCAGGGGACACTTTTTCTCTGCATTCTCAGTCTGTTTCCTAGTGCCGGTTTGAAGTTCCTGCAGTTTTCACTGTCAAAACGAGTTAGAGCTTCTACTTCCCCATATATATGTATGGAATGGAGTTTGCAACTGAAAAGAAACTTTGTGTTCCAAACAAGCTAGGTGAAGAACTGCATTCACACACACTTATCTCTCAGAACTGAGCAAGTGGAGAGACGTTCGTTCATCTAGCACCAAGGGAACGGGTTGCAGGAGACACTTTTTCTCTGCTTTCTCAGTCTGTTTCCTAGTGCCGGTTTGAAGTTCCTGCAGTTTTCACTGTCAAAACGAGTTAGAGCTTCTACTTCCCCATATATATGTATGGAATGGAGTTTGCAACTGAAAAGAAACTTTGTGTTCCCAACAAGCTAGGTGAAGTACTGCATTCACACACACTTATCTCTCAGAACTGAGCAAGTGGAGAGACGTTCGTTCATCTAGCACCAAGGGAACGGGTTGCAGGAGACACTTTTTCTCTGCTTTCTCAGTCTGTTTTCTAGTGCCGGTATGAAGTTCCTGCAGTTTTCACTGTAAAACCGAGTTGGAGCTAGTACCTCCCCATATATATGTATGGAATGGAGTTTGCAACTGAAAAGAAACTTTGTGTTCCCAACAAGCTAGGTGAAGGACGTCTTTCACACACACTTATCTCTCAGAACTGAGCAAGTGGAGAGACGTTCGTTCATCTAGCACCAAGAGAACGGGTTGCAGGAGACACTTTTCTCTGCTTTCTCAGTCTGTTTCCTAGTGCCGGTTTGAGTTCCTGCAGTTTTCACTGTCAAACCGAGTTGGAGCTAGTACCTCCCCATATATATGTATGGAATGGAGTTTGCAACTGAAAAGAAACTTTGTGTTCCCAACAAGCTAGGTGAAGGACTGCATTCACACACACTTATCTCTCAGAACTGAGCAAGTGGAGAGACGTTCGTTCATCTAGCACCAAGGGAACGGGTTGCAGGAGACACTTTTTCTCTGCTTTCTCAGTCTGTTTCCTAGTGCCGGTATGAAGTTCCTGCAGTTTTCACTGTCAAACCGAGTTGGAGCTAGTACCTCCCCATATATATGTATGGAATGGAGTTTGCAACTGAAAAGAAACTTTGTGTTCCCAACAAGCTAAGTGAAGGACTGCATTCACATACACTTATCTCTCAGAACTGAGCTAGTGGAGAGACGTTCGTTCATCTAGCACCAAGGGAACGGGTTGCAGGGGACACTTTTTCTCTGCTTTCTCAGTCTGTTTCCTAGTGCCGGTTTGAAGTTCCTGCAGTTTTCACTGTAAAACCGAGTTGGAGCTTGTACCTCCCCATATATATGTATGGAATGGAGTTTGCAACTGAAAAGAAACTTTGTGTTCCCAAAAAGCTAGGTGAAGGACGGCTTTCACACACACTTATTTCTCAGAACTGAGCAAGTGGAGAGACGTTCGTTCATCTAGCACCAAGGGAACGGGTTGCAGGAGACACTTTTTCTCTGCTTTCTCAGTCTGTTTCCTAGTGCCGGTTTGAAGTTCCTGCAGTTTTCACTGTAAAACCGAGTGGGAGCTTCTACCTCCCCATATATATGTATGGAATGGAGTTTTCAACTGAAAAGAAACTTTGTGTTCCCAAGAAGCTAGGTGAAGGACGGCTTTCACACACACATATCTCTCAGAACAGAGCAAGTGGACAGACGTTCGTTCTTCTAGCACCAAGGGAACGGGTTGCAGGAGACACTTTTTCTCTGATTTCTTAATTGTTTCCTAGTGCCGATTTGAAGTTCCTGCAGTTTTCACTGTCAAACAGAGTTGGAGCTAGTACCTCCCCATATATATGTATGGAATGGAGTTTGCAACTGAAAAGAAACTTTGTGTTCCCAACAAGCTAGGTGAAGGAAGGCTTTCACACACACTTAACTCTCAGAACTGAGCAAGTGGAGAGACGTTCGTTCATCTAGCACCAAGGGAACGGTTTGCAAGAGACACTTTATCTCTGCTTCCTCAGTCTGTTTCCTAGTGTCGGTTTGAAGTTCCTGCAGTTTTCACTGTAAAACCGAGTTGGAGCTAGTACCTCCCCATATATATGTATGGAATGGAGTTTGCAACTGAAAAGAAACTTTGTGTTCCCAACAAGCTAGGTGAAGGACGGCTTTCACACACACTTATCTCTGAACTGAGCAAGTGGAGAGACGTTCGTTCATCTAGCACCAAGAGAACGGGTTGCAGGAGACACTTTTTCTCTGCTTTCTCAGTCTGTTTCCTAGTGCCGGTTTGAGTTCCTGCAGTTTTCACTGTCAAACCGAGTTGGAGCTAGTACCTCCCCATATATATGTATGGAATGGAGTTTGCAACTGAAAAGAAACTTTGTGTTCCCAACAAGCTAGGTGAAGGACGGCTTTCACACACACTTTTCTCTCAGAACTGAGCAAGTGGAGAGACGTTCGTTCATCTAGCACCAAGGGAACGGGTTGCAGGAGACACTTTTTCTCTGCTTTCTCAGTCTGTTTCCTAGTGCCGGTTTGAAGTTCCTGCAGTTTTCACTGTCAAAACGAGTTAGAGCTTCTACTTCCCCATATATATGTATGGAATGGAGTTTGCAACTGAAAAGAAACTTTGTGTTCCCAACAAGCTAGGTGAAGGACTGCATTCACACACACTTATCTCTCAGAATTGAGCAAGTGGAGAGACGTTCGTTCATCTAGCACCAAGGGAACGGGTTGCAGGAGACACTTTTTCTCTGCTTTCTCAGTCTGTTTCCTAGTGCCGGTATGAAGTTCCTGCAGTTTTCACTGTCAAACCGAGTTGGAGCTAGTACCTCCCCATATATATGTATGGAATGGAGTTTGCAACTGAAAAGAAACTTTGTGTTCCCAACAAGCTAGGTGAAGAACTGCATTCACATACACTTATCTCTCAGAACTGAGCAAGTGGAGACACGTTCGTTCATCTAGCACCAAGGGAACGGGTTGCAGGGGACACTTTTTCTCTGCATTCTCAGTCTGTTTCCTAGTGCCGGTTTGAAGTTCCTGCAGTTTTCACTGTCAAAACGAGTTAGAGCTTCTACTTCCCCATATATATGTATGGAATGGAGTTTGCAACTGAAAAGAAACTTTGTGTTCCCAACAAGCTAGGTGAAGAACTGCATTCACACACACTTATCTCTCAGAACTGAGCAAGTGGAGAGACGTTCGTTCATCTAGCACCAAGGGAACGGGTTGCAGGAGACACTTTTTCTCTGCTTTCTCAGTCTGTTTCCTAGTGCCGGTTTGAAGTTCCTGCAGTTTTCACTGTCAAAACGAGTTAGAGCTTCTACTTCCCCATATATATGTATGGAATGGAGTTTGCAACTGAAAAGAAACTTTGTGTTCCCAACAAGCTAGGTGAAGTACTGCATTCACACACACTTATCTCTCAGAACTGAGCAAGTGGAGAGACGTTCGTTCATCTAGCACCAAGGGAACGGGTTGCAGGAGACACTTTTTCTCTGCTTTCTCAGTCTGTTTTCTAGTGCCGGTATGAAGTTCCTGCAGTTTTCACTGTAAAACCGAGTTGGAGCTAGTACCTCCCCATATATATGTATGGAATGGAGTTTGCAACTGAAAAGAAACTTTGTGTTCCCAACAAGCTAGGTGAAGGACGTCTTTCACACACACTTATCTCTCAGAACTGAGCAAGTGGAGAGACGCTCGTTCATCTAGCACCAAGAGAACGGGTTGCAGGAGACACTTTTTCTCTGCTTTCTCAGTCTATTTCCTAGTGCCGGTTTGAGTTCCTGCAGTTTTCACTGTCAAACACAGTTGGAGCTAGTACCTCCCCATATATATTTATGGAATGGAGTTTGCAACTGAAAAGAAACTTTGTGTTCCCAACAAGCTAGGTGAAGGACGGCTTTCACACACACTTATCTCTCAGAACTGAGCAAGTGGAGAGACGTTCGTTCATCTAGCACCAAGGGAACGGGTTGCAGGAGAAACTTTTTCTCTGCTTTCTCAGTCTGTTTCCTTGTGCCGGTTTGAAGTTCCTGCAGTTTTCACTGTCAAAACGATTTAGAGCTTCTACTTCCCCATATATATGTATGGAATGGATTTTGCAACTGAAAAGAAACTTTGTGTTCCCAACAAGCTAGGTGAAGGACTGCATTCACACACACTTATCTCTCAGAACTGAGCAAGTGGAGAGACGTTCGTTCATCTAGCACCAAGGGAACGGGTAGCAGGAGACACTTTTTCTCTGCTTTCTCAGTCTGTTTCCTAGTGCCGGTATGAAGTTCCTGCAGTTTTCACTGTCAAACCGAGTTGGAGCTAGTACCTCCCCATATATATGTATGGAATGGAGTTTGCAACTGAAAAGAAACTTTGTGTTCCCAACAAGCTAGGTGAAGGACTGCATTCACATACACTTATCTCTCAGAACTGAGCAAGTGGAGAGACGTTCGTTCATCTAGCACCAAGGGAACGGGTTGCAGGGGACACTTTTTCTCTGCTTTCTCAGTCTGTTTCCTAGTGCCGGTTTGAAGTTCCTGCAGTTTTCACTGTAAAACCGAGTTGGAGCTTGTACCTCCCCATATATATGTATGGAATGGAGTTTGCAACTGAAAAGAAACTTTGTGTTCCCAAAAAGCTAGGTGAAGGACGGCTTTCACACACACTTATCTCTCAGAACTGAGCAAGTGGAGAGACGTTCGTTCATCTAGCACCAATGGAACGGGTTGCAGGAGACACTTTTTCTCTGCTTTCTCAGTCTGTTTCCTAGTGCCGGTTTGAAGTTCCTGCAGTTTTCACTGTCAAAACGAGTTAGAGCTTCTACTTCCCCATATATATGTATGGAATGGAGTTTGCAACTGAAAAGAAACTTTGTGTTCCCAACAAGCTAGGTGAAGGACTGCATTCACACACACTTATCTCTCAGAACTGAGCAAGTGGAGAGACGTTCGTTCATCTAGCACCAAGGGAACGGGTTGCTGGAGACACTTTTTCTCTCCTTTCTCAGTCTGTTTCCTAGTGCCGGTATGAAGTTCCTGCAGTTTTCACTGTCAAACCGAGTTGGAGCTAGTACCTCCCCATATATATTTATGGAATGGAGTTTGCAACTGAAAAGAAACTTTGTGTTCCCAAAAAGCTAGGTGAAGGACGGCTTTCACACACACTTATCTCTCAGAACTGAGCAAGTGGAGAGACGTTCGTTCATCTAGCACCAAGGGAACGGTTTGCAGGAGACACTTTTTCTCTGCTTTTTCAGTCTGTTTTCTAGTGCCGGTATGAAGTTCCTGCAGTTTTCACTGTAAAACCGAGTTGGAGCTAGTACCTCCCCATATATATGTATGGAATGGAGTTTGCACCTGAAAAGAAACTTTGTGTTCCCAACAAGCTAGTTGAAGGACGGCTTTCACACACACTTATCTCTCAGAACTGAGCAAGTGGAGAGACGTTCGTTCAACTAGCACCAAGAGAACGGGTTGCAGGAGACACTTTTTCGCTGCTTTCTCAGTCTGTTTCCTAGTGCCGGTTTGAGTTCCTGCAGTTTTCACTGTCAAACAGAGTTGGAGCTTCTACCTCCCCATATATATGTATGGAATGGAGTTTGCAACTGAAAAGAAACTTTGTGTTCCCAACAAGCTAGGTGAAGGACGGCTTTCACACACACTTATCTCTCAGAACTGAGCAAGTGGAGAGACGTTCGTTCATCTAGCACCAAGGGAACGGGTTGCAGGAGACACTTTTTCTCTGCTTCCTCAGTCTGTTTCCTAGTGTCGGTTTGAAGTTCCTGCAGTTTTCACTGTAAAACAGAGTTGGAGCTAGTACCTCCCCATATATATGTATGGAATGGAGTTTGCAACTGAATAGAAACTTTGTGTTCCCAACAAGCTAGGTGAAGGACGGCTTTCACACACACTTAACTCTCAGAACTGAGCATGTGGAGAGACGTTCGTTCATCTAGCACCAAGGGAACGGGTTGCAGGGGACACTTTTTCTCTGCATTCTCAGTCTGTTTCCTAGTGCCGGTTTGAAGTTCCTGCAGTTTTCACTGTCAAAACGAGTTAGAGCTTCTACTTCCCCATATATATGTATGGAATGGAGTTTGCAACTGAAAAGAAACTTTGTGTTCCCAACAAGCTAGTGAAGAACTGCATTCACACACACTTATCTCTCAGAAATGAGCAAGTGGAGAGACGTTCGTTCATCTAGCACCAAGGGAACGGGTTGCAGGAGACACTTTTTCTCTGCTTTCTCAGTCTGTTTCCTAGTGCCGGTTTGAGTTCCTGCAGTTTTCACTGTCAAACCGAGTTGGAGCTAGTACCTCCCCATATATATGTATGGAATGGAGTTTGCAACTGAAAAGAAACTTTGTGTTCCCAACAAGCTAGGTGAAGGACGGCTTTCACACACACTTATCTCTCAGAACTGAGCAAGTGGAGAGACGTTCGTTCATCTAGCACCAAGGGAACGGGTTGCAGGAGACACTTTTTCTCTGCTTCCTCAGTCTGTTTCCTAGTGTCGGTTTGAAGTTCCTGCAGTTTTCACTGTAAAACAGAGTTGGAGCTAGTACCTCCCCATATATATGTATGGAATGGAGTTTGCAACTGAATAGAAACTTTGTGTTCCCAACAAGCTAGGTGAAGGACGGCTTTCACACACACTTAACTCTCAGAACTGAGCATGTGGAGAGACGTTCGTTCATCTAGCACCAAGGGAACGGGTTGCAGGGGACACTTTTTCTCTGCATTCTCAGTCTGTTTCCTAGTGCCGGTTTGAAGTTCCTGCAGTTTTCACTGTCAAAACGAGTTAGAGCTTCTACTTCCCCATATATATGTATGGAATGGAGTTTGCAACTGAAAAGAAACTTTGTGTTCCCAACAAGCTAGTGAAGAACTGCATTCACACACACTTATCTCTCAGAAATGAGCAAGTGGAGAGACGTTCGTTCATCTAGCACCAAGGGAACGGGTTGCAGGAGACACTTTTTCTCTGCTTTCTCAGTCTGTTTCCTAGTGCCGGTTTGAGTTCCTGCAGTTTTCACTGTCAAACCGAGTTGGAGCTAGTACCTCCCCATATATATGTATGGAATGGAGTTTGCAACTGAAAAGAAACTTTGTGTTCCCAACAAGCTAGGTGAAGGACGGCTTTCACACACACTTATCTCTCAGAACTGAGCAAGTGGAGAGACGTTCGTTCATCTAGCACCAAGGGAACGGGTTGCAGGAGAAACTTTTTCTCTGCTTTCTCAGTCTGTTTCCTTGTGCCGGTTTGAAGTTCCTGCAGTTTTCACTGTCAAAACGAGTTAGAGCTTCTACTTCCCCATATATATGTATGGAATGGAGTTTGCAACTGAAAAGAAACTTTGTGTTCCCAACAAGCTAGGTGAAGTACTGCATTCACACACACTTATCTCTCAGAACTGAGCAAGTGGAGAGACGTTCGTTCATCTAGCACCAAGGGAACGGGTTGCAGGAGACACTTTTTCTCTGCTTTCTCAGTCTGTTTTCTAGTGCCGGTATGAAGTTCCTGCAGTTTTCACTGTAAAACCGAGTTGGAGCTAGTACCTCCCCATATATATGTATGGAATGGAGTTTGCAACTGAAAAGAAACTTTGTGTTCCCAACAAGCTAGGTGAAGGACGTCTTTCACACACACTTATCTCTCAGAACTGAGCAAGTGGAGAGACGTTCGTTCATCTAGCACCAAGAGAACGGGTTGCAGGAGACACTTTTTCTCTGCTTTCTCAGTCTGTTTCCTAGTGCCGGTTTGAGTTCCTGCAGTTTTCACTGTCAAACCGAGTTGGAGCTAGTACCTCCCCATATATATGTATGGAATGGAGTTTGCAACTGAAAAGAAACTTTGTGTTCCCAACAAGCTAGGTGAAGGACGGCTTTCACACACACTTATCTCTCAGAACTGAGCAAGTGGAGAGACGTTCGTTCATCTAGCACCAAGGGAACGGGTTGCAGGAGAAACTTTTTCTCTGCTTTCTCAGTCTGTTTCCTTGTGCCGGTTTGAAGTTCCTGCAGTTTTCACTGTCAAAACGAGTTAGAGCTTCTACTTCCCCATATATATGTATGGAATGGAGTTTGCAACTGAAAAGAAACTTTGTGTTCCCAACAAGCTAGGTGAAGGACTGCATTCACACACGCTTATCTCTCAGAACTGAGCAAGTGGAGAGACGTTCGTTCATCTAGCACCAAGGGAACGGGTTGCAGGAGACACATTTTCTCTGCTTTCTCAGTCTGTTTCCTAGTGCCGGTATGAAGTTCCTGCAGTTTTCACTGTCAAACCGAGTTGGAGCTAGTACCTCCCCATATATATGTATGGAATGGAGTTTGCAACTGAAAAGAAACTTTGTGTTCCCAACAAGCTAGGTGAAGGACTGCATTCACATACACTTATCTCTCAGAACTGAGCAAGTGGAGAGACGTTCGTTCATCTAGCACCAAGGGAACGGGTTGCAGGGGACACTTTTTCTCCGCTTTCTCAGTCTGTTTCCTAGTGCCGGTTTGAAGTTCCTGCAGTTTTCACTGTAAAACCGAGTTGGAGCTTGTACCTCCCCATATATATGTATGGAATGGAGTTTGCAACTGAAAAGAAACTTTGTGTTCCCAAAAAGCTAGGTGAAGGACGGCTTTCACACACACTTATTTCTCAGAACTGAGCAAGTGGAGAGACGTTCGTTCATCTAGCACCAAGGGAACGGGTTGCAGGAGACACTTTTTCTCTGCTTTCTCAGTCTGTTTCCTAGTGCCGGTTTGAAGTTCCTGCAGTTTTCACTGTCAAAACGAGTTAGAGCTTCTACTTCCCCATATATATGTATGGAATGGAGTTTGCAACTGAAAAGAAACTTTGTGTTCCCAACAAGCTAGGTGAAGGACTGCATTCACACACACTTATCTCTCAGAACTGAGCAAGTGGAGAGACGTTCGTTCATCTAGCACCAAGGGAACGGGTTGCTGGAGACACTTTTTCTCTCCTTTCTCAGTCTGTTTCCTAGTGCCGGTTTGAAGTTCCTGCAGTTTTCACTGTCAAACCGAGTTGGAGCTAGTACCTCCCCATATATATTTATGGAATGGAGTTTGCAACTGAAAAGAAACTTTGTGTTCCCAAAAAGCTAGGTGAAGGACGGCTTTCACACACACTTATCTCTCAGAACTGAGCAAGTGGAGAGACGTTCGTTCATCTAGCACCAAGGGAACGGTTTGCAGGAGACACTTTTTCTCTGCTTTCTCAGTCTGTTTTCTAGTGCCGGTATGAAGTTCCTGCAGTTTTCACTGTAAAACCGAGTTGGAGCTAGTACCTCCCCATATATATGTATGGAATGGAGTTTGCAACTGAAAAGAAACTTTGTGTTCCCAACAAGCTAGTTGAAGGACGGCTTTCACACACACTTATCTCTCAGAACTGAGCAAGTGGAGAGACGTTCGTTCAACTAGCACCAAGAGAACGGGTTGCAGGAGACACTTTTTCTCTGCTTTCTCAGTCTGTTTCCTAGTGCCGGTTTGAGTTCCTGCAGTTTTCATTGTCAAACCGAGTTGGAGCTTCTACCTCCCCATATATATGTATGGAATGGAGTTTGCAACTGAAAAGAAACTTTGTGTTCCCAACAAGCTAGGTGAAGAACGGCTTTCACACACACTTATCTCTCAGAACTGAGCAAGTGGAGAGACGTTCGTTCATCTAGCACCAAGGGATCGGGTTGCAGGAGAAACTTTTTCTCTGCTTTCTCAGTCTGTTTCCTAGTGCCGGTATGAAGTTCCTGCAGTTTTCACTGTAAAACCGAGTTGGAGCTAGTACCTACCCATATATATGTATGGAATGGAGTTTGCAACTGAAAAGAAACTTTGTGTTCCCAACAAGCTAGGTGAAGGACGGCTTTCACACACACTTATTTCTCAGAACTGAGCAAGTGGAGAGACGTTCGTTCATCTAGCACCAAGAGAACGGGTTGCAGGAGACACTTTTTCTCTGCTTTCTCAGTCTGTTTCCTAGTGCCGGTTTGAAGTTCCTGCAGTTTTCACTGTCAAACCGAGTTGGAACTAGTACCTCCCCATATATATGTATGGAAAGTAGTTTGCAACCTAAAAGAAACTTTGTGTTCCCAACAAGCTAGGTGAAGGACGGCTTTCACACACACTTATCTCTCAGAACTGAGCAAGTGGAGAGACGTTCGTTCATCTAGCACCAAGGGAACGGGTTGCAGGAGACACTTTTTCTCTGCTTTCTCAGTCTGTTTTCTAGTGCCGGTATGAAGTTCCTGCAGTTTTCACTGTAAAACCGAGTTGGAGCTAGTACCTCCCCATATATATGTATGGAATGGAGTTTGCAACTGAAAAGAAACTTTGTGTTCCCAACAAGCTAGGTGAAGGACGGCTTTCACACACACTTATCTCTCAGAACTGAGCAAGTGGAGAGACGTTCGTTCATCTAGCACCAAGAGAACGGGTTGCAGGAGACAATTTTTCTCTGCTTTCTCAGTCTGTTTCCTAGTGCCGGTTTGAGTTCCTGCAGTTTACACTGTCAAACCGAGTTGGAGCTAGTACCTCCCCATATATATTTATGGAATGGAGTTTGCAACTGAAAAGAAACTTTGTGTTCCCAACAAGCTAGGTGAAGGACGGCTTTCACACACACTTTTCTCTCAGAACTGAGCAAGTGGAGAGACTTTCGTTCATCTATCACCAAGGGAACGGGTTGCAGGAGACACTTTTTCTCTGCTTTCTCAGTCTGTTTCCTAGTGCCGGTTTGAAGTTCCTGCAGTTTTCACTGTCAAAACGATTTAGAGCTTCTACTTCCCCATATATATGTATGGAATGGAGTTTGCAACTGAAAAGAAACTTTGTGTTCCCAACAAGCTAGGTGAAGGACTGCATTCACACACACTTATCTCTCAGAACTGAGCAAGTGGAGAGACGTTCGTTCATCTAGCACCAAGGGAACGGGTTGCAGGAGACACTTTTTCTCTGCTTTCTCAGTCTGTTTCCTAGTGCCGGTATGATTTTCCTGCAGTTTTCACTGTCAAACCGAGTTGGAGCTAGTACCTCCCCATATATATGTATGGAATGGAGTTTGCAACTGAAAAGAAACTTTGTGTTCCCAACAAGCTAGGTGAAGGACTGCATTCACATACACTTATCTCTCAGAACTGAGCAAGTGGAGACACGTTCGTTCATCTAGCACCAAGGGAACGGGTTGCAGGGGACAATTTTTCTCTGCATTCTCAGTCTGTTTCCTAGTGCCGGTTTGAAGTTCCTGCAGTTTTCACTGTCAAAACGAGTTAGAGCTTCTACTTCCCCATATATATGTATGGAATGGAGTTTGCAACTGAAAAGAAACTTTGTGTTCCCAACAAGCTAGGTGAAGAACTGCATTCACACACACTTATCTCTCAGAACTGAGCAAGTGGAGAGACGTTCGTTCATCTAGCACCAAGGGAACGGGTTGCAGGAGACACTTTTTCTCTGCTTTCTCAGTCTGTTTCCTAGTGCCGGTTTGAAGTTCCTGCAGTTTTCACTGTCAAAACGAGTTAGAGCTTCTACTTCCCCATATATATGTATGGAATGGAGTTTGCAACTGAAAAGAAACTTTGTGTTCCCAACAAGCTAGGTGAAGTACTGCATTCACACACACTTATCTCTCAGAACTGAGCAAGTGGAGAGACGTTCGTTCATCTAGCACCAAGGGAACGGGTTGCAGGAGACACTTTTTCTCTGCTTTCTCAGTCTGTTTTCTAGTGCCGGTATGAAGTTCCTGCAGTTTTCACTGTAAAACCGAGTTGGAGCTAGTACCTCCCCATATATATGTATGGAATGGAGTTTGCAACTGAAAAGAAACTTTGTGTTCCCAACAATCTAGGTGAAGGACGTCTTTCACACCCACTTATCTCTCAGAACTGAGCAAGTGGAGAGACGTTCGTTCATCTAGCACCAAGAGAACGGGTTGCAGGAGACACTTTTTCTCTGCTTTCTCAGTCTGTTTCCTAGTGCCGGTTTGAGTTCCTGCAGTTTTCACTGTCAAACCGAGTTGGAGCTAGTACCTCCCCATATATATGTATGGAATGGAGTTTGCAACTGAAAAGAAACTTTGTGTTCCCAACAAGCTAGGTGAAGGACGGCTTTCACACACACTTATCTCTCAGAACTGAGCAAGTGGAGAGACGTTCGTTCATCTAGCACCAAGGGAACGGGTTGCAGGAGAAACTTTTTCTCTGCTTTCTCAGTCTGTTTCCTTGTGCCGGTTTGAAGTTCCTGCAGTTTTCACTGTCAAAACGAGTTAGAGCTTCTACTTCCCCATATATATGTATGGAATGGAGTTTGCAACTGAAAAGAAACTTTGTGTTCCCAACAAGCTAGGTGAAGGACTGCATTCACACACACTTATCTCTCAGAACTGAGCAAGTGGAGAGACGTTCGTTCATCTAGCACCAAGGGAACGGGTTGCAGGAGACACTTTTTCTCTGCTTTCTCAGTCTGTTTCCTAGTGCCGGTATGAAGTTCCTGCAGTTTTCACTGTCAAACCGAGTTGGAGCTAGTACCTCCCCATATATATGTATGGAATGGAGTTTGCAACTGAAAAGAAACTTTGTGTTCCCAACAAGCTAGGTGAAGGACTGCATTCACATACACTTATCTCTCAGAACTGAGCAAGTGGAGAGACGTTCGTTCATCTAGCACCAAGGGAACGGGTTGCAGGGGACACTTTTTCTCTGCTTTCTCTGTCTGTTTCCTAGTGCCGGTTTGAAGTTCCTGCAGTTTTCACTGTAAAACCGAGTTGGAGCTTGTACCTCCCCATATATATGTATGGAATGGAGTTTGCAACTGAAAAGAAAGTTTGTGTTCCCAAAAAGCTATGTGAAGGACGGCTTTCACACACACTTATCTCTCAGAACTGAGCAAGTGGAGAGACGTTCGTTCATCTAGCACCAAGGGAACGGGTTGCAGGAGACACTTTTTCTCTGCTTTCTCAGTCTGTTTCCTAGTGCCGGTTTGAAGTTCCTGCAGTTTTCACTGTCAAAACGAGTTAGAGCTTCTACTTCCCCATATATATGTATGGAATGGAGTTTGCAACTGAAAAGAAACTTTGTGTTCCCAACAAGCTAGGTGAAGGACTGCATTCACACACACTTATCTCTCAGAACTGAGCAAGTGGAGAGACGTTCGTTCATCTAGCACCAAGGGAACGGGTTGCTGGAGACACTTTTTCTCTCCTTTCTCAGTCTGTTTCCTAGTGCCGGTTTGAAGTTCCTGCAGTTTTCACTGTCAAACCGAGTTGGAGCTAGTACCACCCCATATATATTTATGGAATGGAGTTTGCAACTGAAAAGAAACTTTGTGTTCCCAAAAAGCTAGGTGAAGGACGGCTTTCACACACACTTATCTCTCAGAACTGAGCAAGTGGAGAGACGTTCGTTCATCTAGCACCAAGGGAACGGTTTGCAGGAGACACTTTTTCTCTGCTTTCTCAGTCTGTTTTCTAGTGCCGGTATGAAGTTCCTGCAGTTTTCACTGTAAAACCGAGTTGGAGCTAGTACCTCCCCATATATATGTATGGAATGGAGTTTGCAACTGAAAAGAAACTTTGTGTTCCCAACAAGCTAGTTGAAGGACGGCTTTCACACACACTTATCTCTCAGAACTGAGCAAGTGGAGAGACGTTCGTTCAACTAGCACCAAGAGAACGGGTTGCAGGAGACACTTTTTCTCTGCTTTCTCAGTCTGTTTCCTAGTGCCGGTTTGAGTTCCTGCAGTTTTCACTGTCAAACCGAGTTGGAGCTTCTACCTCCCCATATATATGTATGGAATGGAGTTTGCAACTGAAAAGAAACTTTGTGTTCCCAACAAGCTAGGTGAAGGACGGCTTTCACACACACTTATCTCTCAGAACTGAGCAAGTGGAGAGACGTTCGTTCATCTAGCACCAAGGGAACGGGTTGCAGGAGAAACTTTTTCTCTGCTTTCTCAGTCTGTTTCCTAGTGCCGGTATGAAGTTCCTGCAGTTTTCACTGTAAAACCGAGTTGGAGCTAGTACCTACCCATATATATGTATGGAATGGAGTTTGCAACTGAAAAGAAACTTTGTGTTCCCAACAAGCTAGGTGAAGGACGGCTTTCACTCACACTTATTTCTCAGAACTGAGCAAGTGGAGAGACGTTCGTTCATCTAGCACCAAGAGAACGGTTTGCAGGAGACACTTTTTCTCTGCTTCCTCAGTCTGTTTCCTAGTGCCGGTTTGAAGTTCCTGCAGTTTTCACTGTCAAACCGAGTTGGAACTAGTACCTCCCCATATATATGTATGGAAAGTAGTTTGCAACCTAAAAGAAACTTTGTGTTCCCAACAAGCTAGGTGAAGGACGGCTTTCACACACACTTATCTCTCAGAACTGATCAAGTGGAGAGACGTTCGTTCATCTAGCACCAAGGGAACGGGTTGCAGGAGAAAATTTTTCTCTGCTTTCTCAGTCTTTTTCCTAGTGCCGTTTTGAAGTTCCTGCAGTTTTCACTGTAAAACCGAGTTGGAGCTAGTACCTCCCCATATATATTTATGGAATGGAGTTTGCAACTGAAAAGAAACTTTGTGTTCCCAACAAGCTAGGTGAAGGACGGCTTTCACACACACTTATCTCTCAGAACTGAGCAAGTGGAGAGACTTTCGTTCATCTAGCACCAAGGGAACGGGTTGCATGAGACACTTTTTCTCTGCTTTCTCAGTCTGTTTCCTAGTGCCGGTTTGAAGTTCCTGCAGTTTTCACTGTCAAACCGAGTTGGAGCTAGTACCTCCCCATATATATTTATGGAATGGGGTTTGCAACTGAAAAGAAACTTTGTGTTCCCAACAAGCTAGGTGAAGGACGGCTTTCACACACACTTATCTCTCAGAACTGAGCAAGTGGAGAGACGTTCGTTCATCTAGCACCAAGGGAACGGGTTGCAGGAGACACTTTTTCTCTGCTTCCTCAGTCTGTTTCCTAGTGTCGGTTTGAAGTTCCTGCAGTTTTCACTGTAAAACCGAGTTGGAGCTAGTACCTCCCCATATATATGTATGGAATGGAGTTTGCAACTGAAAAGAAACTTTGTGTTCCCAACAAGCTAGGTGAAGGACGACTTTCACACACACTTATCTCTCAGAACTGAGCAAGTGGAGAGACTTTCGTTCATCTAGCACCAAGGGAACGGGTTTCAGGAGACACTTTTTCTCTGCTTTCTCAGTCTGTTTCCTAGTGCCGGTTTGAAGTTCCTGCAGTTTTCACTGTAAAACCGAGTGGGAGCTTCTACCTCCCCATATATATGTATGGAATGGAGTTTTCAACTGAAAAGAAACTTTGTGTTCCCAAGAAGCTAGGTGAAGGACGGCTTTCACACACACATATCTCTCAGAACAGAGCAAGTGGACAGACGTTCGTTCTTCTAGCACCAAGGGAACGGGTTGCAGGAGACACTTTTTCTCTGATTTCTTAATTGTTTCCTAGTGCCGATTTGAAGTTCCTGCAGTTTTCACTGTCAAACAGAGTTGGAGCTAGTACCTCCCCATATATATGTTTGGAATGGAGTTTGCAACTGAAAAGAAACTTTGTGTTCCCAACAAGCTAGGTGAAGGAAGGCTTTCACACACACTTATCTCTCAGAACTGAGCAAGTGGAGAGACGTTCGTTCATCTAGCACCAAGGGAACGGGTTGCAGGGGACACTTTTTCTCTGCTTTCTCAGTCTGTTTCCTAGTGCCGGTTTGAAGTTCCTGCAGTTTTCAGTGTAAAACCGAGTTGGAGCTAGTACCTCCCCATATATATGTATGGAATGGAGTTTGCAACTGAAAAGAAACTTTGTGTTCCCAACAAGCTAGGTGAAGGACGGCTTTCACACACACTTATCTCTCAGAACTGAGCAAGTGGAGAGACTTTCGTTCATCTAGCACCAAGGGAACGGGTTTCAGGAGACACTTTTTCTCTGCTTTCTCAGTCTGTTTCCTAGTGCCGGTTTGAAGTTCCTGCAGTTTTCACTGTAAAACCGAGTGGGAGCTTCTACCTACACATATATATGTATGGAATGGAGTTTGCAACTGAAAAGAAACTTTGTGTTCCCAAGAAGCTAGGTGAAGGACGGCTTTCACACACACATATCTCTCAGAACAGAGCAAGTGGACAGACGTTCGTTCTTCTAGCACCAAGGGAACGGGTTGCAGGAGACACTTTTTCTCTGATTTCTTAATTGTTTCCTAGTGCCGATTTGAAGTTCCTGCAGTTTTCACTGTCAAACAGAGTTGGAGCTAGTACCTCCCCATATATATGTATGGAATGGAGTTTGCAACTGAAAAGAAACTTTGTGTTACCAACAAGCTAGGTGAAGGATGGCTTTCACACACACTTATCTCTCAGAACTGAGCAAGTGGAGAGACGTTCGTTCATTTAGCACCAAGGGAGCAGGTTGCAGGAGACACTTTTTCTCTGCATTCTCAGACTGTTTCCCAGTGCCGATTTGAAGTTCCTGCAGTTTTCACTGTCAAAAAGATTTGGAGCTTCTACCTCCCCATATATATGTATGGAATGGAGTTTGAAACTGAAAAGTAACTTTGTGTTCCCAACAAGCTATGTGAAGGACGGCTTTCACACACACTTATCTCTCAGAACTGAGCAAGTGGAGAGACGTTCGTTCATGTAGCACCAAGGGAACGGGTTGCAGGAGACACATTTTCTCTGATTTCTCAGTCTGTTTCCTAGTGCCGGTTTGAAGTTCCTGCATTTTCACTGTAAAACCGAGATGGAGCTAGTACCACCACATATATGTGTATGGAATGGAGTTTGCAACTGGAAAGAAACTTTGTGTTCCCAACAAGCTAGGTGAAGGACGGCTTTCACACACACTTATCTCTCAGAACTGAGCAAGTGGAGAGACGTTCGTTCATCTTGCACCAAGGGAACGGGTTGCAGGAGACACTTTTTCTCTGCTTTCTCAGTCTGTTTCCTAGTGCCGGTTTGAAGTTCCTGAAGTTTTCACTGTTAAACCGAGTTGGAGATAGTACCTCCCCATATATATGTATGGAATGGAGTTTGCAACTGAAAAGAAACTTTGTGTTCCCAACAAGCTAGGTGAAGGACGGCTTTCACACACACTTATCTCTCAGAACTGAGCAAGTGGAGAGACGTTCGTTCATCTAGCACCAAGGGAACGGGTTGCAGGAGACACTTTTTCTCTGCTTTCTCAGTCTGTTTCCTTGTGCCGGTTTGAAGTTCCTGCAGTTTTCACTGTAAAACCGAGTTGGATCTAGTACCTCCCCATATATATGTATGGAATGGAGTTTGCAACTGAAAAGAAACTTTGTGTTCCCAACAAGCTAGGTGAAGGACGGCTTTCACACACAATTATCTCTCAGAACTGAGCAATTGGAGAGACGTTCGTTCATCTAGCACCAAGGGAACGGGTTGCAGGAGACACTTTTTCTCTGCTTTCTCAGTCTGTTTCCTAGTGCCGGTTTGAAGTTCCTGCAGTTTTCACTGTCAAAACGAGTTAGAGCTTCTACTTCCCCATATATATGTATGGAATGGAGTTTGCAACTGAAAAGAAACTTTGTGTTCCCAACAAGCTAGGTGAAGGACTGCATTCACACACACTTATCTCTCAGAACTGAGCAAGTGGAGAGACGTTCGTTCATCTAGCATCAAGGGAACGGGTTGCAGGAGAAATTTTTTCTCTGCTTTCTCAGTCTGTTTCCTAGTGCCGGTATGAAGTTCCTGCAGTTTTCACTGTAAAACCGAGTTGGAGCTAGTACCTCCCCATATATATGTATGGAATGGAGTTTGCAACTGAAAAGAAACTTTGTGTTCCCAACAAGCTAGGTGAAGGATGGCTTTCACACACACTTATCTCTCAGAACTGAGCAAGTGGAGAGACGTTCGTTCATCTAGCACCAAGAGAACGGGTTGCAGGAGACACTTATTCTCTGCTTTCTCAGTCTGTTTACTAGTGCCGGTTTGAAGTTCCTGCAGTTTTCACTGTCAAACCGAGTTGGAGCTTGTACCTCCCCATATATATGTATGGAATGGAGTTTGCAACTGAAAAGAAACTTTGTGTTCCCAACAAGCTAGGTGAAGGACTGCATTCACACACACTTATCTCTCAGAACTGAGCAAGTGGAGAGACGTTCGTTCATCTAGCACCAAGGGAACGGGTTGCAGGAGACACTTTTTCTCTGCTTTCTCAGTCTGTTTTCTAGTGCCGGTATGAAGTTCCTGCAGTTTTCACTGTAAAACCGAGTTGGAGCTAGTACCTCCCCATATATATGTATGGAATGGAGTTTGCAACTGAAAAGAAACTTTGTGTTCCCAAAAAGCTAGGTGAAGGACGGCTTTCACACACACTTATCTCTCAGAACTGAGCAAGTGGAGAGACGTTCGTTCATCTAGCACCAAGGGAACGGGTTGCAGGAGACACTTTTTCTCTGCTTTCTCAGTCTGTTTCCTAGTGCCGGTTTGAAGTTCCTGCAGTTTTCACTGTCAAAACGAGTTAGAGCTTCTACTTCCCCATATATATGTATGGAATGGAGTTTGCAACTGAAAAGAAACTTTGTGTTCCCAACAAGCTAGGTGAAGGACTGCATTCACACACACTTATCTCTCAGAACTGAGCAAGTGGAGAGACGTTCGTTCATCTAGCACCAAGGGAACGGGTTGCAGGAGACACTTTTTCTCTGCTTTCTCAGTCTGTTTCCTAGTGCCGGTTTGAAGTTCCTGCAGTTTTCACTGTCAAAACGAGTTAGAGATTCTACTTCCCCATATATATGTATGGAATGGAGTTTGCAACTGAAAAGAAACTTTGTGTTCCCAACAAGCTAGGTGAAGGACTGCATTCACACACACTTATCTCTCAGAACTGAGCAAGTGGAGAGACGCTCGTTCATCTAGCACCAAGGGAACGGGTTGCAGGAGACACTTATTCTCTGCTTTCTCAGTCTGTTTACTAGTGCCGGTTTGAAGTTCCTGCAGTTTTCACTGTCAAACCGAGTTGGAGCTTGTACCTCCCCATATATATGTATGGAATGGAGTTTGCAACTGAAAAGAAACTTTGTGTTCCCAACAAGCTAGGTGAAGGACTGCATTCACACACACTTATCTCTCAGAACTGAGCAAGTGGAGAGACGTTCGTTCATCTAGCACCAAGGGAACGGGTTGCAGGAGACACTTTTTCTCTGCTTTCTCAGTCTGTTTTCTAGTGCCGGTATGAAGTTCCTGCAGTTTTCACTGTAAAACCGAGTTGGAGCTAGTACCTCCCCATATATATGTATGGAATGGAGTTTGCAACTGAAAAGAAACTTTGTGTTCCCAAAAAGCTAGGTGAAGGACGGCTTTCACACACACTTATCTCTCAGAACTGAGCAAGTGGAGAGACGTTCGTTCATCTAGCACCAAGGGAACGGGTTGCAGGAGACACTTTTTCTCTGCTTTCTCAGTCTGTTTCCTAGTGCCGGTTTGAAGTTCCTGCAGTTTTCACTGTCAAAACGAGTTAGAGCTTCTACTTCCCCATATATATGTATGGAATGGAGTTTGCAACTGAAAAGAAACTTTGTGTTCCCAACAAGCTAGGTGAAGGACTGCATTCACACACACTTATCTCTCAGAACTGAGCAAGTGGAGAGACGTTCGTTCATCTAGCACCAAGGGAACGGGTTGCAGGAGACACTTTTTCTCTGCTTTCTCAGTCTGTTTCCTAGTGCCGGTTTGAAGTTCCTGCAGTTTTCACTGTCAAAACGAGTTAGAGATTCTACTTCCCCATATATATGTATGGAATGGAGTTTGCAACTGAAAAGAAACTTTGTGTTCCCAACAAGCTAGGTGAAGGACTGCATTCACACACACTTATCTCTCAGAACTGAGCAAGTGGAGAGACGTTCGTTCATCTAGCACCAAGGGAACGGGTTGCAGGAGACACTTTTTCTCTGCTTTCTCAGTCTGTTTTCTAGTGCCGGTATGAAGTTCCTGCAGTTTTCACTGTAAAACCGAGTTGGAGCTAGTACCTCCCCATATATATGTATGGAATGGAGTTTGCAACTGAAAAGAAACTTTGTGTTCCCAAAAAGCTAGGTGAAGGACGGCTTTCACACACACTTATCTCTCAGAACTGAGCAAGTGGAGAGACGTTCGTTCATCTAGCACCAAGGGAACGGGTTGCAGGAGACACTTTTTCTCTGCTTTCTCAGTCTGTTTCCTAGTGCCGGTTTGAAGTTCCTGCAGTTTTCACTGTCAAAACGAGTTAGAGCTTCTACTTCCCCATATATATGTATGGAATGGAGTTTGCAACTGAAAAGAAACTTTGTGTTCCCAACAAGCTAGGTGAAGGACTGCATTCACACACACTTATCTCTCAGAACTGAGCAAGTGGAGAGACGTTCGTTCATCTAGCACCAAGGGAACGGGTTGCAGGAGACACTTTTTCTCTGCTTTCTCAGTCTGTTTCCTAGTGCCGGTTTGAAGTTCCTGCAGTTTTCACTGTCAAAACGAGTTAGAGATTCTACTTCCCCATATATATGTATGGAATGGAGTTTGCAACTGAAAAGAAACTTTGTGTTCCCAACAAGCTAGGTGAAGGACTGCATTCACACACACTTATCTCTCAGAACTGAGCAAGTGGAGAGACGCTCGTTCATCTAGCACCAAGGGAACGGGTTGCAGGAGACACTTATTCTCTGCTTTCTCAGTCTGTTTACTAGTGCCGGTTTGAAGTTCCTGCAGTTTTCACTGTCAAACCGAGTTGGAGCTTGTACCTCCCCATATATATGTATGGAATGGAGTTTGCAACTGAAAAGAAACTTTGTGTTCCCAACAAGCTAGGTGAAGGACTGCATTCACACACACTTATCTCTCAGAACTGAGCAAGTGGAGAGACGTTCGTTCATCTAGCACCAAGGGAACGGGTTGCAGGAGACACTTTTTCTCTGCTTTCTCAGTCTGTTTTCTAGTGCCGGTATGAAGTTCCTGCAGTTTTCACTGTAAAACCGAGTTGGAGCTAGTACCTCCCCATATATATGTATGGAATGGAGTTTGCAACTGAAAAGAAACTTTGTGTTCCCAAAAAGCTAGGTGAAGGACGGCTTTCACACACACTTATCTCTCAGAACTGAGCAAGTGGAGAGACGTTCGTTCATCTAGCACCAAGGGAACGGGTTGCAGGAGACACTTTTTCTCTGCTTTCTCAGTCTGTTTCCTAGTGCCGGTTTGAAGTTCCTGCAGTTTTCACTGTCAAAACGAGTTAGAGCTTCTACTTCCCCATATATATGTATGGAATGGAGTTTGCAACTGAAAAGAAACTTTGTGTTCCCAACAAGCTAGGTGAAGGACTGCATTCACACACACTTATCCCTCAGAACTGAGCAAGTGGAGAGACGTTCGTTCATCTAGCACCAAGGGAACGGGTTGCAGGAGACACTTTTTCTCTGCTTTCTCAGTCTGTTTCCTAGTGCCGGTTTGAAGTTCCTGCAGTTTTCACTGTCAAAACGAGTTAGAGCTTCTACTTCCCCATATATATGTATGGAATGGAGTTTGCAACTGAAAAGAAACTTTGTGTTCCCAACAAGCTAGGTGAAGGACTGCATTCACACACACTTATCTCTCAGAACTGAGCAAGTGGAGAGACTCTCGTTCATCTAGCACCAAGGGAACGGGTTGCAGGAGACACTTTTTCTCTGCTTTCTCAGTCTGTTTTCTAGTGCCGGTATGAAGTTCCTGCAGTTTTCACTGTAAAACCGAGTTGGAGCTAGTACCTCCCCATATATATGTATGGAATGGAGTTTGCAACTGAAAAGAAACTTTGTGTTCCCAAAAAGCTAGGTGAAGGACGGCTTTCACACACACTTATCTCTCAGAACTGAGCAAGTGGAGAGACGTTCGTTCATCTAGCACCAAGGGAACGGGTTTCAGGAGACACTTTTTCTCTGCTTTCTCAGTCTGTTTCCTAGTGCCGGTTTGAAGTTCCTGCAGTTTTCACTGTCAAAACGAGTTAGAGCTTCTACTTCCCCATATATATGTATGGAATGGAGTTTGCAACTGAAAAGAAACTTTGTGTTCCCAACAAGCTAGGTGAAGGACTGCATTCACACACACTTATCTCTCAGAACTGAGCAAGTGGAGAGACGTTCGTTCATCTAGCACCAAGGGAACGGGTTGCAGGAGACACTTTTTCTCTGCTTTCTCAGTCTGTTTCCTAGTGCCGGTATGAAGTTCCTGCAGTTTTCACAGTCAAACCGAGTTGGAGCTAGTACCTCCCCATATATATGTATGGAATGGAGTTTGCAACTGAAAAGAAACTTTGTGTTCCCAACAAGCTAGGTGAAGGACTGCATTCACATACACTTATCTCTCAGAACTGAGCAAGTGGAGAGACGTTCGTTCATCTAGCACCAAGGGAACGGGTTGCAGGGGACACTTTTTCTCTGCTTTCTCATTCTGTTTCATTGTGCCGGTTTGAAGTTCCTGCAGTTTTCACTGTAAAACCCAGTTGGAGCTAGTACCTCCCCATATATATGTATGGAATGGTGTTTGCAACTGGAAAGAAACTTTGTGTTCCCAACAATCTAGGTGAAGGACGGCTTTCACACACACTTATCTCTCAGAACTGAGCAAGTGGAGAGACGTTCGTTCATCTTGCACCAAGGGAACGGGTTGCAGGAGACACTTTTTCTCTGCTTTCTCAGTCTGTTTCCTAGTGCCGGTTTGAAGTTCCTGAAGTTTTCACTGTCAAACCGAGTTGGAGCTAGTACCTCCCCATATATATGTATGGAATGGAGTTTGCAACTGAAAAGAAACTTTGTGTTCCCAACAAGCTAGGTGAAGGACGGCTTTCACACACACTTATCTCTCAGAACTGAGCAAGTGGAGAGACGTTCGTTCATCTAGCACCAAGGGAACGGGTTGCAGGAGACACTTTTCCTCTGCTTTCTCAGTCTGTTTCCTAGTGCCGGTTTGAAGTTCCTGCAGTTTTCACTGTAAAACCGAGTTGGATCTAGTACCTCCCCATATATATGTATGGAATGGAGTTTGCAACTGAAAAGAAACTTTGTGTTCCCAACAAGCTAGGTGAAGGACGGCTTTCACACACAATTATCTCTCAGAACTGAGCAATTGGAGAGACGTTCGTTCATCTAGCACCAAGGGAACGGGTTGCAGGAGACACTTTTTCTCTGCTTTCTCAGTCTGTTTCCTAGTGCCGGTTTGAAGTTCCTGCAGTTTTCACTGTCAAAACGAGTTAGAGCTTCTACTTCCCCATATATATGTATGGAATGGAGTTTGCAACTGAAAAGAAACTTTGTGTTCCCAACAAGCTAGGTGAAGGACGGCTTTCACACACACTTATCTCTCAGTACTGAGCAAGTGGAGAGACGTTCGTTCATCTAGCATCAAGGGAACGGGTTGCAGGAGAAATTTTTTCTCTGCTTTCTCAGTCTGTTTCCTAGTGCCGGTATGAAGTTCCTGAAGTTTTCACTGTAAAACCGAGTTGGAGCTAGTACCTCCCCATATATATGTATGGAATGGAGTTTGCAACTGAAAAGAAACTTTGTGTTCCCAACAAGCTAGGTGAAGGACGGCTTTCACACACACTTATCTCTCAGAACTGAGCAAGTGGAGAGACGTTCGTTCATCTAGCACCAAGAGAACGGGTTGCAGGAGACACTTATTCTCTGCTTTCTCAGTCTGTTTACTAGTGCCGGTATGAAGTTCCTGCAGTTTTCACTGTCAAACCGAGTTGGAGCTTGTACCTCCCCATATATATGTATGGAATGGAGTTTGCAACTGAAAAGAAACTTTGTGTTCCCAACAAGCTAGGTGAAGGACGGCTTTCACACACACTTATCTCTCAGAACTTAGCAAATGGAGAGACGTTCGTTCATCTAGCACCAAGGGAACGGGTTGCAGGAGACACTTTTTCTCTGCTTTCTCAGTCTGTTTCCTAGTGCCGGTTTGAAGTTCCTGCACTTTTCACTGTAAAACCGAGTTAGAGCTTCTACCTCCCCATATATATGTATGGAATGGAGTTTGCAACTGAAAAGAAACTTTGTGTTCCCAACAAGCTAGGTGAAGGACTGCATTCACACACACTTATCTCTCAGAACTGAGCAAGTGGAGAGACGTTCGTTCATCTAGCACCAAGGGAACGGGTTGCAGGGGACAATTTTTCTCTGCTTTCTCAGTCTGTTTCCTAGTGCCGATTTGAAGTTCCTGCAGTTTTCACTGTCAAAACGAGTTAGAGCTTCTACTTCCCCATATATATGTATGGAATGGAGTTTGCAACTGAAAAGAAACTTTGTGTTCCCAACAAGCTAGGTGAAGTACTGCATTCACACACACTTATCTCTCAGAACTGAGCAAGTGGAGAGACGTTCGTTCATCTAGCACCAAGGGAACGGGTTGCAGGAGACACTTTTTCTCTGCTTTCTCAGTCTGTTTCCTAGTGCCGGGATGAAGTTCCTGCAGTTTTCACTGTAAAACCGAGTTGGAGCTAGTACCTCCCCATATATATGTATGGAATGGAGTTTGCAACTGAAAAGAAACTTTGTGTTCCCAAAAAGCTAGGTGAAGGACTGCATTCACATACACTTATCTCTCAGATCTGAGCAAGTGGAGAGACGTTCGTTCATCTAGCACCAAGGGAACGGGTTGCAGGGGACACTTTTTCTCTGCTTTCTCATTCTGTTTCCTAGTGCCGGTTTGAAGTTCCTGCAGTTTTCACTGTAAAACCGAGTTGGAGCTAGTACCTCCGCATATATATGTATGGAATGGAGTTTGCAACTGAAAAGAAACTTTGTGTTCCCAGCAAGCAAGGTGAAGGACGGCTTTCAGACACACATATCTCTCAGAACTGAGCAAGTCTAGAGACGTTCGTTCATCTAGCACCAAGGGAACGGGTTGCAGGAGACACTTTTTCTCTGCTTTCTCAGTCTGTTTCCTAGTGCCGGTTTGAAGTTCCTGCAGTTTTCACTGTCAAAACGAGTTAGAGCTTCTACTTCCCCATATATATGTATGGAATGGAGTTTGCAACTGAAAAGAAACTTTGTGTTCCCAACAACCTAGGTGAAGGACTGCATTCACACACACTTATCTCTCAGAACTGAGCAAGTGGAGAGACGTTCGTTCATCTAGCACCAAGGGAACGGGTTGCAGGAGACACTTTTTCTCTGCTTTCTCAGTCTGTTTTCTAGTGCCGGTGTGAAGTTCCTGCAGTTTTCACTGTAAAACCGAGTTGGAGCTAGTACCTCCCCATATATATGTATAGAATGGAGTTTGCAACTGAAAAGAAACTTTGTGTTCCCAAAAAGCTAGGTGAAGGACGGCTTTCACACACAATTATCTCTCAGAACTGAGCAAGTGGAGAGACGTTCGTTCATCTAGCACCAAGAGAACGGGTTGGAGGAGACACTTTTTCTCTGCTTTCTCAGTCTGTTTCCTAGTGCCGGTTTGAGTTCCTGCAGTTTTCACTGTCAAACCGAGTTGGAGCTAGTACCTCCCCATATATATGTATGGAATGGAGTTTGCAACTGAAAAGAAACTTTGTGTTCCCAACAAGCTAGGTGAAGGACGGCTTTCACACACACTTATCTCTCAGAACTGAGCAAGTGGAGAGACGTTCGTTCATCTAGCACCAAGGGAACGGTTTGCAGGAGACACTTTTTCTCTGCTTTCTCAGTCTGTTTCCTAGTGCCGGTTTGAAGTTCCTGCAGTTTTCACTGTAAAACCGAGTTAGAGCTTCTACCTCCCCATATATATGTATGGAATGGAGTTTGAAACTGAAAAGAAACTTTGTGTTCCCAACAAGCTAGGTGAAGCACTGCATTCACACACACTTATCTCTCAGAACTGAGCAAGTGGAGAGACGTTCGTTCATCTAGCACCAAGGGAACGGGTTGCAGGGGACACTTTTTCTCTGCTTTCTCAGTCTGTTTCCTAGTGCCGGTTTGAAGTTCCTGCAGTTTTCACTGTAAAACCGAGTTGGAGCTAGTACCTCCCCATATATAGGTATGGAATGGGGTTTGCAACTGAAAAGAATCTTTGTGTTCCCAAAAAGCTAGGTGAAGGACGGCTTTCACACACACTTATCTCTCAGAACTGAGCAAGTGGAGAGACGTTCTTTCATCTAGCACCAAGGGAACGGGTTGCAGGAGACACTTTTTCTCTGCTTTCTCAGTCTGTTTTCTAGTGCCGGTATGAAGTTCCTGCAGTTTTCACTGTAAAACCGAGTTGGAGCTAGTACCTCCCCATATATATGTATGGAATGGAGTTTGCAACTGAAAAGAAACTTTGTGTTCCCAACAAGCTAGGTGAAGGACGGCTTTCACACACACTTATCTCTCAGAACTGAGCAAGTGGAGAGACGTTCGTTCATCTAGCACCAAGGGAACGGGTTGCAGGAGAAACTTTTTCTCTGCTTTCTCAGTCTGTTTCCTAGTGCCGGTATGAAGTTCCTGCAGTTTTCACTGTAAAACCGAGTTGGAGCTAGTACCTCCCCATATATATGTATGGAATGGAGTTTGCAACTGAAAAGAAACTTTGTGTTCCCAACAAGCTAGGTGAAGGGCGGCTTTCACACACACTTATCTCTCAGAACTGAGCAAGTGGAGAGACGTTCGTTCATCTAGCACCAAGGGAACGGGTTGCAGGAGACACTTTTTCTCTGCTTTCTCAGTCTGTTTCCTAGTGCCGGTTTGAAGTTCCTGCAGTTTTCTCTGTCAAACCGTGTTGGAGCTAGTACCTACCCATATATATATATGGAATGTAGTTTGCAACTGAAAAGAAAATTTGTGTTCCCAACAAGACAGGTGAAGGACGGCTTTCACACACACTTATCTCTCAGAAATGAGCAAGTGGAGAGACGTTCGTTCATCTAGCACCAAGGGAACCGTTTGCATGAGACACTTTTTCTCTACTTTCTCAGTCTGTTTCCTAGTGCCGGTTTGAAGTTCCTGCAGTTTTCACTGTCAAACCGAGCTGGAGCTTCTACCTCCACATATATATGTATGGAATGGAGTTTGCAACTGAAAAGAAACTTTGTGTTCCCAACAAGCTAGGTGAAGGGCGGCTTTCACACACACTTATCTCTCAGAACTGAGCAAGTGGAGAGACGTTCGTTCATTTAGCACCAAGGGAACGGGTTGCAGGAGACACTTTTTCTCTGCTTTCTCAGACTGTTTCCCAGTGCCGATTTGAAGTTCCTGCAGTTTTCACTGTAAAACCGAGTTGGAGCTAGTACCTCCCCATATATATGTATGGAATGGAGTTTGCAACTGAAAAGAAACTTTGTGTTCCCAACAAGCTAGGTGAAGGGCGGCTTTCACACACAGTTATCTCTCAGAACTGAGCAAGTGGAGAGACGTTCGTTCATCTAGCACCAAGGGAACGGGTTGCAGGAGACACTTTTTCTCTGCTTTCTCAGTCTGTTTCCTAGTGCCGGTTTGAAGTTCCTGCAGTTTTCTCTGTCAAACCGTGTTGGAGCTAGTACCTACCCATATATATATATGGAATGTAGTTTGCAACTGAAAAGAAAATTTGTGTTCCCAACAAGACAGGTGAAGGACGGCTTTCACACACACTTATCTCTCAGAAATGAGCAAGTGGAGAGACGTTCGTTCATCTAGCACCAAGGGAACCGTTTGCATGAGACACTTTTTCTCTACTTTCTCAGTCTGTTTCCTAGTGCCGGTTTGAAGTTCCTGCAGTTTTCACTGTCAAACCGAGCTGGAGCTTCTACCTCCACATATATATGTATGGAATGGAGTTTGCAACTGAAAAGAAACTTTGTGTTCCCAACAAGCTAGGTGAAGGGCGGCTTTCACACACACTTATCTCTCAGAACTGAGCAAGTGGAGAGACGTTCGTTCATTTAGCACCAAGGGAACGGGTTGCAGGAGACACTTTTTCTCTGCTTTCTCAGACTGTTTCCCAGTGCCGATTTGAAGTTCCTGCAGTTTTCACTGTCAAACAGATTTGGAGCTTCTACCTCCCCATATATATGTATGGAATGGAGTTTGAAACTGAAAAGTAACTTTGTGTTCCCAACAAGCTATGTGAAGGACGGCTTTCACACACACTTATCTCTCAGAACTGAGCAAGTGGAGAGACGTTCGTTCATCTTGCACCAAGGGAACGGGTTGCAGGAGACACTTTTTCTCTGCTTTCTCAGTCTGTTTCCTAGTGCCGGTTTGAAGTTCCTGCAGTTTTCACTGTCAAACCGATTTGGAGCTAGTACCTCCACATATATGTGTATGGAATGGAGTTTGCAACTGGAAAGAAACTTTGTGTTCCCAACAAGCTAGGTGAAGGACGGCTTTCACACACACTTTTCTCTCAGAACTGAGCAAGTGGAGAGACGTTCGTTCATCTTGCACCAAGGGAACGGGTTGCAGGAGACACTTTTTCTCTGCTTTCTCAGTCTGTTTCCTAGTGCCGGTTTGAAGTTCCTGCAGTTTTCACTGTCAAACCGATTTGGAGCTAGTACCTCCCCATATATATGTATGGAATGGAGTTTGCAACTGAAAAGAAACTTTGTGTTCCCAAAAAGCTAGGTGAAGGACGGCTTTCACACACACTTATCTCTCAGAACTGAGCAAGTGGAGAGACGTTCGTTCATCTAGCACCAAGGGAATGGGTTGCAGGAGACACTTTTTCTCTGCTTTCTCAGTCTGTTTCCTAGTGCCGGTTTGAAGTTCCTGCAGTTTTCACTGTCAAAACGAGTTAGAGCTTCTACTTCCCCATATATATGTATGGAATGGAGTTTGCAACTGAAAAGAAACTTTGTGTTCCCAACAAGCTAGGTGAAGGACTGCATTCACACACACTTATCTCTCAGAACTGAGCAAGTGGAGAGACGTTCGTTCATCTAGCACCAAGGGAACGGGTTGCAGGAGACACTTTTTCTCTGCTTTCTCAGTCTGTTTCCTAGTGCCGGTATGAAGTTCCTGCAGTTTTCACTCTCAAACCGAGTTGGAGCTAGTACCTCCCCATATATATGTATGGAATGGAGTTTGCAACTGAAAAGAAACTTTGTGTTCCCAACAAGCTAGGTGAAGCACTGCATTCACATACACTTATCTCTCAGAACTGAGCAAGTGGAGAGACGTTCGTTCATCTAGCGCCAAGGGAACGGTTTGCAGGGGACACTTTTTCTCTGCTTTCTCAGTCTGTTTTCTAGTGCCGGTATGAAGTTCCTGCAGTTTTCAGTGTAAAACCGAGTTGGAGCTAGTACCTCCCCATATATATGTATAGAATGGAGTTTGCAACTGAAAAGAAACTTTGTGTTCCCAAAAAGCTAGGTGAAGGACCGCTTTCACACACACTTATCTCTCAGAACTGAGCAAGTGGAGAGACGTTCGTTCATCTAGCACCAAGAGAACGGGTTGCAGGAGACACTTTTTCTCTGCTTTCTCATTCTGTTTCCTAGTGCCGGTTTGAGTTCCTGCAGTTTTCACTGTCAAAATGAGTTGGAGCTAGTACCTCCCCATATATATTTATGGACTGGAGTTTGCAACTGAAAAGAAACTTTGTGTTCCCAACAAGCTAGGTGAAGGACGGCTTTCACACACACTTATCTCTCAGAACTGAGCAAGTGGAGAGACGTTCGTTCATCTAGCACCAAAGGAACGGGTTGCAGGAGACACTTTTTCTCTGCTTTCTCAGTCTGTTTCCTAGTGCCGGTTTGAAGTTCCTGCAGTTTTCACTGTAAAACCGAGTTAGAGCTTCTACCTCCCCATATATATGTATGGAATGGAGTTTGCAACTGAAAAGAAACTTTGTGTTCCCAACAAGCTAGGTGAAGCACTGCATTCACACACACTTATCTCTCAGAACTGAGCAAGTGGAGAGACGTTCGTTCATCTAGCACCAAGGGAACGGGTTGCAGGAGACACTTTTTCTCTGCTTTCTCAGACTGTTTCCTAGTGCCGGTTTGAAGTTCCTGCAGTTTTCACTGTAAAACCGAGTTGGAGCTAGTACCTCCCCATATATATGTATGGAATGGAGTTTGCAACTGAAAAGAAACTTTGTGTTCCCAACAATCTAGGTGAAGGACGGCTTTCACACACACTTATCTCTCAGAACTGAGCAAGTGGAGAGACGTTCGTTCATCTAGCACCAAGGGAACGGGTTGCAGGAGAAACTTTTTCTCTGCTTTCTCAGTCTGTTTCCTAGTGCCGGTATGAAGTTCCTGCAGTTTTCACTGTAAAACCGAGTTGGAGCTAGTACCTCCCCATATATATGTATGGAATGGAGTTTGCAACTGAAAAGAAACTTTGTGTTCCCAACAAGCTAGGTGAAGGACGGCTTTCACACACACTTATCTCTCAGAACTGAGCAAGTGGAGAGACGTTCGTTCATCTAGCACCAAGAGAACGAGTTGCAGGAGACACTTTTTCTCTGCTTTCTCAGTCTGTTTCCTAGTGCCGGTTTGAATTTCCTGCAGTTTTCACTGTCAAACCGAGTTGGAACTAGTACCTCCCCATATATATATATATCGAAAATAGTTTGCAACTGAAAAGAAACTTTGTGTTCCCAACAAGCTAGGTGAAGGACGGCTTTCACACACACTTATCTCTCA
Source organism: Camelus dromedarius (assembly GCF_036321535.1). Lineage (NCBI taxonomy): Eukaryota > Metazoa > Chordata > Mammalia > Artiodactyla > Camelidae > Camelus > Camelus dromedarius. Next base: position 1,004,202 of record NW_026989778.1, on the reverse strand, counting down.
GAACTGAGCAAGTGGAGAGACGTTCGTTCATCTAGCACCAAGGGAACGGGTTGCAGGAGAAACTTTTTCTCTGCTTTCTCAGTCTTTTTCCTAGTGCCGGTTTGAAGTTCCTGCAGTTTTCACTGTTAAACCGAGTTGGAGCTAGTACCTCCCCATATATATGTATGGAATGGAGTTTGCAACTGAAAAGAAACTTTGTGTTCCCAACAAGCTAGGTGAAGGACGGCTTTCACACACACTTATCTCTCAGAACTGAGCAAGTGGAGAGACTTTCGTTCATCTAGCACCAAGGGAACGGGTTGCATGAGACACTTTTTCTCTGCTTTCTCAGTCTGTTTCCTAGTGCCGGTTTGAAGTTCCTGCAGTTTTCACTGTCAAACCGAGTTGGAGCTAGTACCTCCCCATATATATGTATGGAATGGGGTTGGCAACTGAAAAGAAACTTTGTGTTCCCAACAAGCTAGGTGAAGGACAGCTTTCACACACACTTATCTCTCAGAACTGAGCAAGTGGAGAGACGTTCGTTCATCTAGCACCAAGGGAACGGGTTGCAGGAGACACTTTTTCTCTGCTTCCTCAGTCTGTTTCCTAGTGCCGGTTTGAAGTTCCTGCAGTTTTCACTGTAAAACCGAGTTGGAGCTTGTACCTCCCCATATATATTTATGGAATGGAGTTTGAAACTGAAAAGAAACTTTGTGTTCCCAACAAGCTAGGTGAAGGACGGCTTTCACACACACTTATCTCTCAGAACTGAGCAAGTGGAGAGAATTTCGTTCATCTAGTACCAAGGGAACGGGTTTCAGGAGACACTTTTTCTCTGCTTTCTCAGTCTGTTTCCTAGTGCCGGTTTGATGTTCCTGCAGTTTTCACTGTAAAACCGAGTGGGAGCTTCTACCTCCCCATATATATATATGGAATGGAGTTTGCAACTGAAAAGAAACTTTGTGTTCCCAAGAAGCTAGGTGAAGGACGGCTTTCACACACACATATCTCTCAGAACAGAGCAAGTGGACAGACTTTCGTTCTTCTAGCACCAAGGGAACGGGTTGCATGAGACACTTTTTCTCTGCTTCCTTAATTGTTTCCTAGTGCCGATTTGAAGTTCCTGCAGTTTTCACTGTCAAACAGAGTTGGAGCTAATACCTCCCCATATATATGTATGGAATGGAGTTTGCAACTGAAAAGAAACTTTGTGTTCCCAACAAGCTAGGTGAAGGACGGCTTTCACACACACTTATCTCTCAGAACTGAGTAAGTGGAGAGACGTTCGTTCATCTAGCACCAATGGATCGGGTTGCAGGAGAAAATTTTTCTCTGCTTTCTCAGTCTGTTTCCTAGTGCCGGTTTGAAGTTCCTGCAGTTTTCACTGTCAAACCGATTTGGAGCTAGTACCTCCCCATATATATGTATGGAATGGAGTTTACAACTGAAAAGAAACTTTGTGTTCCCAACAAGCTAGGTGAAGGACGGCTTTCACACACACTTATCTCTCAGAAATGAGCAAGTGGAGAGACTTTCGTTCATCTAGCACCAAGGGAACGGGTTGCAGGAGACACTTTTTCTCTGCTTTCTCAGTCTGTTTCCTAGTGCCGGTTTGAATTTCCTGCAGTATTCACTGTAAAAACGTGTGGGAGCTTCTACCTCCCAATATATATGTATGGAATGGAGTTTGCAACTGAAAAGAAACTTTGTGTTCCCAAGAAGCTAGGTGAAGGACGGCTTTCACACACACATATCTCTCAGAACAGAGCAAGTGGACAGACGTTCGTTCTTCTAGCACCAAGGGAATGGGTTGCAGGAGACACTTTTTCTCTGCTTTCTTAATTGTTTCCTAGTGCCGATTTGAAGTTCCTGCAGTTTTCACTGTCAAACAGAGTTGGAGCTAGTACCTCCCCATATATATGTATGGAATGGAGTTTGCAACTGAAAAGAAACTTTGTGTTCCCAACAAGCTAGGTGAAGGAAGGCTTTCACACACACTTATCTCTCAGAACTGAGCAAGTGGAGAGACGTTCGTTCATCTAGCACCAAGGGAACGGGTTGCAGGAGACATTTTTCTCTGCTTTCTCAGTCTGTTTCCTAGTGCCGGTTTGAAGTTCCTGCAGTTTTCAGTGTAAAACAGAGTTGGAGCTAGTACCTCCCCATATATATGTATGGAATGGAGTTTGCAACTGAAAAGAAACTTTGTGTTCCCAACAAGCTAGGTGAAGGACGGCTTTCACACACACTTATCTCTCAGAACTGAGCAAGTGGAGAGACTTTCGTTCATCTAGCACCAAGGGAACGGGTTTCAGGAGACACTTTTTCTCTGCTTTCTCAGTCTGTTTCCTAGTGCCGGTTTGAAGTTCCTGCAGTTTTCACTGTAAAACCGAGTGGGAGCTTCTACCTCCCCATATATATGTATGGAATGGAGTTTGCAACTGAAAAGAAACTTTGTGTTCCCAAGAAGCTAGGTGAAGGACGGCTTTCACACACACTTATCTCTCAGAACTGAGCAAGTGGAGAGACGTTCGTTCATCTAGCACCAAGGGAACGGGTTGCAGGGGACACTTTTTCTCTGCTTTCTCAGTCTGTTTCCTAGTGCCGGTTTGAAGTTCCTGCAGTTTTCACTGTAAAACCGAGTTGGAGCTAGTACCTCCCCATATATATGTATGGAATGGAGTTTGCAACTGAAAAGAAACTTTGTGTTCCCAACAATCTAGGTGAAGGACGGCTTTCACACACAATTATCTCTCAGAACTGAGCAAGTGGAGAGACGTTCGTTCATCTAGCACCAAGAGAACGGGTTGCAGGAGACACTTTTTCTCTGCTTTCTCAGTCTGTTTCCTAGTGCCGGTTTGAGTTCCTACAGTTTTCACTGTCAAACCGAGTTGGAGCTTCTACCTCCCCATATATATGTATGGAATGGAGTTTGCAACTGAAAAGAAACTTTGTGTTCCCAACAAGCTATTTGAAGGACGGCTTTCACACACACTTATCTCTCAGAACTGAGCAAGTGGAGAGACGTTCGTTCATCTAGCACCAAGGGAACGGGTTGCAGGAGAAACTTTTTCTCTGCTTTCTCAGTCTGTTTCCTAGTGCCGGTATGAAGTTCCTGCAGTTTTCACTGTAAAACCGAGTTGGAGCTTGTACCTCCCCATATATATGTATGGAATGGAGTTTGAAACTGAAAAGAAACTTTGTGTTCCCAACAAGCTAGGTGAAGGACGGCTTTCACACACACTTATCTCTCAGAACTGAGCAAGTGGAGAGACGTTCGTTCATCCAGCACCAAGAGAACGGGTTGCAGGAGACACATTTTCTCTGCTTTCTCAGTCTGTTTCCTAGTGCCGGTTTGAAGTTCCTGCAGTTTTCACTGTCAAACCGAGTTGGAACTAGTACCTCCCCATATATATGTATGGAAAGGAGTTTGCAACTGAAAAGAAACTTTGTGTTCCCAACAAGCTAGGTGAAGGACGGCTTTCACACACACTTATCTCTCAGAACTGAGCAAGTGGAGAGACGTTCGTTCATCTAGCACCAAGGGAACGGGCTGCAGGAGAAACTTTTTCTCTGCTTTCTCAGTCTTTTTCCTAGTGCCGGTTTGAGTTCCTGCAGTTTTCACTGTAAAACCGAGTTGGAGCTAGTACCTCCCCATATATATGTATGGAATGGAGTTTGCAACTGAAAAGAAACTTTGTGTTCCCAACAAGCTAGGTGAAGGACGGCTTTCACACACAATTATCTCTCAGAACTGAGCAAGTGGAGAGACTTTCGTTCATCTAGCACCAAGGGAACGGGTTGCATGAGACACTTTTTCTCTGCTTTCTCAGTCTGTTTCCTAGTGCCGGTTTGAAGTTCCTGCAGTTTTCACTGTCAAACCGAGTTGGAGCTAGTACCTCCCCATATATATGTATGGATTGGGGTTTGCAACTGAAAAGAAACTTTGTGTTCCCAACAAGCTAGGTGAAGGACGGCTTTCACACACACTTATCTCTCAGAACTGAGCAAGTGGAGAGACGTTCGTTCATCTAGCACCAAGGGAACGGGTTGCAGGAGACACTTTTGCTCTGCTTCCTCAGTCTGTTTCCTAGTGCCGGTTTGAAGTTCCTGCAGTTTTCACTGTAAAACCGAGTTGGAGCTTGTACCTCCCCATATATATTTATGGACTGGAGTTTGAAACTGAAAAGAAACTTTGTGTTCCCAACAAGCTTGGTGAAGGACGGCTTTCACACACACTTATCTCTCAGAACTGAGCAAGTGGAGAGAATTTCGTTCATCTAGCACCAAGGGAACGGGTTTCAGGAGACACTTTTTCTCTGCTTTCTCAGTCTGTTTCCTAGTGCCGGTTTGAAGTTCCTGCAGTTTTCACTGTAAAACCGAGTGGGAGCTTCTACCTCCCCATATATATATATGGAATGGAGTTTGCAACTGAAAAGAAACTTTGTGTTCCCAAGAAGCTAGGTGAAGGACGGCTTTCACACACACATATCTCTCAGAACAGAGCAAGTGGACAGACGTTCGTTCTTCTAGCACCAAGGGAACGGGTTGCAGGAGACACTTTTTCTCTGCTTCCTTAATTGTTTCCTAGTGCCGATTTGAAGTTCCTGCAGTTTTCACTGTCAAACAGATTTGGAGCTAATACCTCCCCATATATATGTATGGAATGGAGTTTGCAACTGAAAAGAAACTTTGTGTTCCCAACAAGCTAGGTGAAGGACGGCTTTCACACACACTTATCTCTCAGAACTGAGCAAGTGGAGAGACGTTCGTTCATCTAGCACCAATGGAACGGGTTGCAGGAGAAAATTTTTCTCTGCTTTCTCAGTCTGTTTCCTAGTGCCGGTTTGAAGTTCCTGCAGTTTTCACTGTCAAACCGAGTTGGAGCTAGTACCTCCCCATATATATGTATGGAATGGAGTTTACAACTGAAAAGAAACTTTGTGTTCCCAACAAACTAGGTGAAGGACGGCTTTCACACACACTTATCTCTCAGAACTGAGCAAGTGGAGAGACGTTCGTTCATCTAGCACAAAGGGAACGGGTTGCAGGAGACACTTTTTCTCTGCTTTCTCAGTCTGTTTCCTAGTGCCGGTTTGAAGTTCCTGCAGTTTTCAGTGTAAAACCGAGTTGGAGCTAGTACCTCCCCATATATATGTATGAAATGGAGTTTGCAACTGAAAAGAAACTTTGTGTTCCCAACAAGCTAGGTGAAGAACGGCTTTCACACACACTTATCTCTCAGAACTGAGCAAGTGGAGAGACGTTCGTTCATCTGGCACCAAGGGAACGGGTTGCAGGAGACACTTTTTCTCTGCTTTCTCAGTCTGTTTCCTAGTGCCGGTTTCAAGTTCCTGCAGTTTTCAGTGTAAAACAGAGTTGGAGCTAGTACCTCCCCATATATATGTATGGAATGGAGTTTGCAACTGAAAAGAAACTTTGTGTTCCCAACAAGCTAGGTGAAGGTCGGCTTTCACACACACTTATCTCTCAGAACTGAGCAAGTGGAGAGACTTTCGTTCATCTAGCACCAAGGGAACGGGTTTCAGGAGACACTTTTTCTCTGCTTTCTCAGTCTGTTTCCTAGTGCCGGTTTGAAGTTCCTGCAGTTTTCACTGTAAAACCGAGTGGGAGCTTCTACCTCCCCATATATATGTATGGAATGGAGTTTGCAACTGAAAAGAAACTTTGTGTTCCCAAGAAGCTAGGTGAAGGACGGCTTTCACACACACATATCTCTCAGAACAGAGCAAGTGGACAGACGTTCGTTCTTCTAGCACCAAGGGAACGGGTTGCAGGAGACACTTTTTCTCTGTTTTCTTAATTGTTTCCTAGTGCCGATTTGAAGTTCCTGCAATTTTCAGTGTAAAACCGAGTTGGAGCTAGTACCTCCCCATATATATGTATGGAATGGAGTTTGCAACTGAAAAGAAACTTTGTGTTCCCAACAAGCTAGGTGAAGGACGGCTTTCACACACAATTATCTCTCAGAACTGAGCAAGTGGAGAGACGTTCGTTCATCTAGCACCAAGGGAACGGGTTGCAGGAGACCCTTTTTCTCTGCTTTCTCAGTCTGTTTCCTAGTGCCGGTTTGAAGTTCCTGCAGTTTTCACTGTCAAACCGAGTTGGAGCTAGTACCTCCCCATATATATGTATGGAATGGGGTTTGCAACTGAAAAGAAACTTTGTGTTCCCAACAAGCTAGGTGAAGGACGGCTTTCACACACACTTATCTCTCAGAACTGAGCAAGTGGAGAGACGTTCGTTCATCTAGCACCAAGGGAACGGGTTGCAGGAGACACTTTTTCTCTGCTTCCTCAGTCTGTTTCCTAGTGCCGGTTTGAAGTTCCTGCAGTTTTCACTGTAAAACCGAGTTGGAGCTTGTACCTCCCCATATATATTTATGGAATGGAGTTTGAAACTGAAAAGAAACTTTGTGTTCCCAACAAGCTAGGTGAAGGACGGCTTTCACACACACTTATCTCTCAGAACTGAGCAAGTAGAGAGAATTTCGTTCATCTAGCACCAAGGGAACGGGTTTCAGGAGACACTTTTTCTCTGCTTTCTCAGTCTGTTTCCTAGTGCCGGTTTGAAATTCCTGCAGTTTTCACTGTAAAACCGAGTGGGAGATTCTACCTCCCCATATATATATATGGAATGGAGTTTGCAACTGAAAAGAAACTTTGTGTTCCCAGGAAGCTAGGTGAAGGACGGCTTTCACACACACATATCTCTCAGAACAGAGCAAGTGGACAGACGTTCGTTCTTCTAGCACCAAGGGAACGGGTTGCAGGAGACACTTTTTCTCTGCTTCCTTAATTGTTTCCTAGTGCCGATTTGAAGTTCCTGCAGTTTTCACTATCAAACAGAGTTGGAGCTAATACCTCCCCATATATATGTATGGAATGGAGTTTGCAACTGAAAAGAAACTTTGTGTTCCCAACAAGCTAGGTGAAGGACGGCTTTCACACACACTTATCTCTCAGAACTGAGCAAGTGGAGAGACGTTCGTTCATCTAGCACCAATGGAACGGGTTGCAGGAGAAAATTTTTCTCTGCTTTCTCAGTCTGTTTCCTAGTGCCGGTTTCAAGTTCCTGCAGTTTTCACTGTCAAACCGAGTTGGAGCTAGTACCTCCCCATATATATGTATGGAATGGAGTTTACAACTGAAAAGAAACTTTGTGTTCCCAACAAGCTAGGTGAAGGACGGCTTTCACACACACTTATCTCTCAGAACTGAGCAAGTGGAGAGACTTTCGTTCATCTAGCACCAAGGGAACGGGTTGCAGGAGACACTTTTTCTCTGCTTTCTCAGTCTGTTTCCTAGTGCCGGTTTGAAGTTCCTGCAGTATTCACTGTAAAAACGTGTGGGAGCTTCTACCTCCCAATATATATGTATGGAATGGAGTTTGCAACTGAAAAGAAACTTTGTGTTCCCAAGAAGCTAGGTGAAGGACGGCTTTCACACACACATATCTCTCAGAACAGAGCAAGTGGACAGACGTTCGTTCTTCTAGCACCAAGGGAATGGGTTGCAGGAGACACTTTTTCTCTGCTTTCTTAATTGTTTCCTAGTGCCGATTTGAAGTTCCTGCAGTTTTCACTGTCAAACAGAGTTGGAGCTAGTACCTCCCCATATATATGTATGGAATGGAGTTTGCAACTGAAAAGAAACTTTGTGTTCCCAACAAGCTAGGTGAAGGAAGGCTTTCACACACACTTATCTCTCAGAACTGAGCAAGTGGAGAGACGTTCGTTCATCTAGCACCAAGGGAACGGGTTGCAGGAGACATTTTTCTCTGCTTTCTCAGTCTGTTTCCTAGTGCCGGTTTGAAGTTCCTGCAGTTTTCAGTGTAAAACAGAGTTGGAGCTAGTACCTCCCCATATATATGTATGGAATGGAGTTTGCAACTGAAAAGAAACTTTGTGTTCCCAACAAGCTAGGTGAAGGACGGCTTTCACACACACTTATCTCTCAGAACTGAGCAAGTGGAGAGACTTTCGTTCATCTAGCACCAAGGGAACGGGTTTCAGGAGACACTTTTTCTCTGCTTTCTCAGTCTGTTTCCTAGTGCCGGTTTGAAGTTCCTGCAGTTTTCACTGTAAAACCGAGTGGGAGCTTCTACCTCCCCATATATATGTATGGAATGGAGTTTGCAACTGAAAAGAAACTTTGTGTTCCCAAGAAGCTAGGTGAAGGACGGCTTTCACACACACTTATCTCTCAGAACTGAGCAAGTGGAGAGACGTTCGTTCATCTAGCACCAAGGGAACGGGTTGCAGGAGACACTTTTTCTCTGCTTTCTCAGTCTGTTTCCTAGTGCCGGTTTGAAGTTCCTGCAGTTTTCACTGTAAAACCGAGTTGGAGCTAGTACCTCCCCATATATATGTATGGAATGGAGTTTGCAACTGAAAAGAAACTATGTGTTCCCAACAATCTAGGTGAAGGACGGCTTTCACACACAATTATCTCTCAGAACTGAGCAAGTGGAGAGACGTTCGTTCATCTAGCACCAAGAGAACGGGTTGCAGGAGACACTTTTTCTCTGCTTTCTCAGTCTGTTTCCTAGTGCCGGTTTGAGTTCCTACAGTTTTCACTGTCAAACCGAGTTGGAGCTTCTACCTCCCCATATATATGTATGGAATGGAGTTTGCAACTGAAAAGAAACTTTGTGTTCCCAACAAGCTAGGTGAAGGACGGCTTTCACACACACTTATCTCTCAGAACTGAGCAAGTGGAGAGACGTTCGTTCATCTAGCACCAAGGGAACGGGTTGCAGGAGAAACTTTTTCTCTGCTTTCTCAGTCTGTTTCCTAGTGCCGGTATGAAGTTCCTGCAGTTTTCACTGTAAAACCGAGTTGGAGCTTGTACCTCCCCATATATATGTATGGAATGGAGTTTGCAACTGAAAAGAAACTTTGTGTTCCCAACAAGCTAGGTGAAGGACGGCTTTCACACACACTTATCTCTCAGAACTGAGCAAGTGGAGAGACGTTCGTTCATCCAGCACCAAGAGAACGGGTTGCAGGAGACACATTTTCTCTGCTTTCTCAGTCTGTTTCCTAGTGCCGGTTTGAAGTTCCTGCAGTTTTCACTGTCAAACCGAGTTGGAACTAGTACCTCCCCATATATATGTATGGAAAGGAGTTTGCAACTGAAAAGAAACTTTGTGTTCCCAACAAGCTAGGTGAAGGACGGCTTTCACACACACTTATCTCTCAGAACTGAGCAAGTGGAGAGACGTTCGTTCATCTAGCACCAAGGGAACGGGCTGCAGGAGAAACTTTTTCTCTGCTTTCTCAGTCTTTTTCCTAGTGCCGGTTTGAGTTCCTGCAGTTTTCACTGTAAAACCGAGTTGGAGCTAGTACCTCCCCATATATATGTATGGAATGGAGTTTGCAACTGAAAAGAAACTTTGTGTTCCCAACAAGCTAGGTGAAGGACGGCTTTCACACACACTTATCTCTCAGAACTGAGCAAGTGGAGAGACTTTCGTTCATCTAGCACCAAGGGAACGGGTTGCATGAGACACTTTTTCTCTGCTTTCTCAGTCTGTTTCCTAGTGCCGGTTTGAAGTTCCTGCAGTTTTCACTGTCAAACCGAGTTGGAGCTAGTACCTCCCCATATATATGTATGGATTGGGGTTTGCAACTGAAAAGAAACTTTGTGTTCCCAACAAGCTAGGTGAAGGACGGCTTTCACACACACTTATCTCTCAGAACTGAGCAAGTGGAGAGACGTTCGTTCATCTAGCACCAAGGGAACGGGTTGCAGGAGACACTTTTGCTCTGCTTCCTCAGTCTGTTTCCTAGTGCCGGTTTGAAGTTCCTGCAGTTTTCACTGTAAAACCGAGTTGGAGCTTGTACCTCCCCATATATATTTATGGACTGGAGTTTGAAACTGAAAAGAAACTTTGTGTTCCAAACAAGCTTGGTGAAGGACGGCTTTCACACACACTTATCTCTCAGAACTGAGCAAGTGGAGAGAATTTCGTTCATCTAGCACCAAGGGAACGGGTTTCAGGAGACACTTTTTCTCTGCTTTCTCAGTCTGTTTCCTAGTGCCGGTTTGAAGTTCCTGCAGTTTTCACTGTAAAACCGAGTGGGAGCTTCTACCTCCCCATATATATATATGGAATGGAGTTTGCAACTGAAAAGAAACTTTGTGTTCCCAAGAAGCTAGGTGAAGGACGGCTTTCACACACACATATCTCTCAGAACAGAGCAAGTGGACAGACGTTCGTTCTTCTAGCACCAAGGGAACGGGTTGCAGGAGACACTTTTTCTCTGCTTCCTTTATTGTTTCCTAGTGCCGATTTGAAGTTCCTGCAGTTTTCACTGTCAAACAGATTTGGAGCTAATACCTCCCCATATATATGTATGGAATGGAGTTTGCAACTGAAAAGAAACTTTGTGTTCCCAACAAGCTAGGTGAAGGACGGCTTTCACACACACTTATCTCTCAGAACTGAGCAAGTGGAGAGACGTTCGTTCATCTAGCACCAATGGAACGGGTTGCAGGAGAAAATTTTTCTCTGCTTTCTCAGTCTGTTTCCTAGTGCCGGTTTGAAGTTCCTGCAGTTTTCACTGTCAAACCGAGTTGGAGCTAGTACCTCCCCATATATATGTATGGAATGGAGTTTACAACTGAAAAGAAACTTTGTGTTCCCAACAAACTAGGTGAAGGACGGCTTTCACACACACTTATCTCTCAGAACTGAGCAAGTGGAGAGACGTTCGTTCATCTAGCACAAAGGGAACGGGTTGCAGGAGACACTTTTTCTCTGCTTTCTCAGTCTGTTTCCTAGTGCCGGTTTGAAGTTCCTGCAGTTTTCAGTGTAAAACCGAGTTGGAGCTAGTACCTCCCCATATATATGTATGGAATGGAGTTTGCAACTGAAAAGAAACTTTGTGTTCCCAACAAGCTAGGTGAAGAACGGCTTTCACACACACTTATCTCTCAGAACTGAGCAAGTGGAGAGACGTTCGTTCATCTGGCACCAAGGGAACGGGTTGCAGGAGACACTTTTTCTCTGCTTTCTCAGTCTGTTTCCTAGTGCCGGTTTGAAGTTCCTGCAGTTTTCAGTGTAAAACAGAGTTGGAGCTAGTACCTCCCCATATATATGTATGGAATGGAGTTTGCAACTGAAAAGAAACTTTGTGTTCCCAACAAGCTAGGTGAAGGTCGGCTTTCACACACACTTATCTCTCAGAACTGAGCAAGTGGAGAGACTTTCGTTCATCTAGCACCAAGGGAACGGGTTTCAGGAGACACTTTTTCTCTGCTTTCTCAGTCTGTTTCCTAGTGCCGGTTTGAAGTTCCTGCAGTTTTCACTGTAAAACCGAGTGGGAGCTTCTACCTCCCCATATATATGTATGGAATGGAGTTTGCAACTGAAAAGAAACTTTGTGTTCCCAAGAAGCTAGGTGAAGGACGGCTTTCACACACACATATCTCTCAGAACAGAGCAAGTGGACAGACGTTCGTTCTTCTAGCACCAAGGGAACGGGTTGCAGGAGACACTTTTTCTCTGTTTTCTTAATTGTTTCCTAGTGCCGATTTGAAGTTCCTGCAATTTTCAGTGTAAAACCGAGTTGGAGCTAGTACCTCCCCATATATATGTATGGAATGGAGTTTGCAACTGAAAAGAAACTTTGTGTTCCCAACAAGCTAGGTGAAGGACGGCTTTCACACACAATTATCTCTCAGAACTGAGCAAGTGGAGAGACGTTCGTTCATCTAGCACCAAGGGAACTGGTTGCAGGAGACCCTTTTTCTCTGCTTTCTCAGTCTGTTTCCTAGTGCCGGTTTGAAGTTCCTGCAGTTTTCACTGTCAAACCGAGTTGGAGCTAGTACCTCCCCATATATATGTATGGAATGGGGTTTGCAACTGAAAAGAAACTTTGTGTTCCCAACAAGCTAGGTGAAGGACGGCTTTCACACACACTTATCTCTCAGAACTGAGCAAGTGGAGAGACGTTCGTTCATCTAGCACCAAGGGAACGGGTTGCAGGAGACACTTTTTCTCTGCTTCCTCAGTCTGTTTCCTAGTGCCGGTTTGAAGTTCCTGCAGTTTTCACTGTAAAACCGAGTTGGAGCTTGTACCTCCCCATATATATTTATGGAATGGAGTTTGAAACTGAAAAGAAACTTTGTGTTCCCAACAAGCTAGGTGAAGGACGGCTTTCACACACACTTATCTCTCAGAACTGAGCAAGTAGAGAGAATTTCGTTCATCTAGCACCAAGGGAACGGGTTTCAGGAGACACTTTTTCTCTGCTTTCTCAGTCTGTTTCCTAGTGCCGGTTTGAAATTCCTGCAGTTTTCACTGTAAAACCGAGTGGGAGATTCTACCTCCCCATATATATATATGGAATGGAGTTTGCAACTGAAAAGAAACTTTGTGTTCCCAGGAAGCTAGGTGAAGGACGGCTTTCACACACACATATCTCTCAGAACAGAGCAAGTGGACAGACGTTCGTTCTTCTAGCACCAAGGGAACGGGTTGCAGGAGACACTTTTTCTCTGCTTCCTTAATTGTTTCCTAGTGCCGATTTGAAGTTCCTGCAGTTTTCACTATCAAACAGAGTTGGAGCTAATACCTCCCCTTATATATGTATGGAATGGAGTTTGCAACTGAAAAGAAACTTTGTGTTCCCAACAAGCTAGGTGAAGGACGGCTTTCACACACACTTATCTCTCAGAACTGAGCAAGTGGAGAGACGTTCGTTCATCTAGCACCAATGGAACGGGTTGCAGGAGAAAATTTTTCTCTGCTTTCTCAGTCTGTTTCCTAGTGCCGGTTTCAAGTTCCTGCAGTTTTCACTGTCAAACCGAGTTGGAGCTAGTACCTCCCCATATATATGTATGGAATGGAGTTTACAACTGAAAAGAAACTTTGTGTTCCCAACAAACTAGGTGAAGGACGGCTTTCACACACACTTATCCCTCAGAACTGAGCAAGTGGAGAGACGTTCGTTCATCTAGCACCAAGGGAACGGGTTGCAGGAGACACTTATTCTCTGCTTTCTCAGTCTGTTTCCTAGTGCCGGTTTGAAGTTCCTGCAGTTTTCAGTGTAAAACTGAGTTGGAGCTAGTACCTCCCCATATATATGTATGGAATGGAGTTTGCAACTGAAAAGAAACTTTGTGTTCCCAACAAGCTAGGTGAAGGACGGCTTTCACACACACTTATATCTCAGAACTGAGCAAGTGGAGAGACTTTCGTTCATCTAGCACCAAGGGAACGGGTTTCAGGAGACACTTTTTCTCTGCTTTCTCAGTCTGTTTCCTAGTGCCGGTTTGATGTTCCTTCAGTTTTCACTGTAAAACCGAGTGGGAGCTTCTACCTCCCCATATATATGTATGGAATGGAGTTTGCAACTGAAAAGAAACTATGTGTTCCCAAGAAGCTAGGTGAAGGACGGCTTTCACACACACATATCTCTCAGAACAGAGCAAGTGGACAGACGTTCGTTCTTCTAGCACCAAGGGAACGGGTTGCAGGAGACACTTTTTCTCTGCTTTCTTAATTGTTTCCTAGTGCCGATTTGAAGTTCCTGCAATTTTCAGTGTAAAACCGAGTTGGAGCTAGTACCTCCCCATATATATGTATGGAATGGAGTTTGCAACTGAGAAGAAACTTTGTGTTCCCAACAAGCTACGTGAAGGACGGCTTTCACACACAATTATCTCTCAGAACTGAGCAAGTGGAGAGACGTTCGTTCATCTAGCACCAAGGGAACGGGTTGCAGGAGACCCTTTTTCTCTGCTTTCTCAGTCTGTTTCCTAGTGCCGGTTTGAAGTTCCTGCAGTTTTCACTGTAAAACCGAGTTGGATCTAGTACCTCCCCATATATATGTATGGAATGTAGTTTGCAACTGAAAAGAAACTTTGTGTTCCCAACAACTAGGTGAAGGACGGCTTTCACACACAATTTTATCTCAGAACTGAGCAAGTGGAGAGACGTTCGTTCATCTAGCACCAAGGGAACGGGTTGCAGGAGACACTTATTCTCTACTTTCTCAGTCTGTTTCCTAGTGCCGGTCTGAAGTTCCTGCAGTTTTCACTGTAAAATGGAGTTGGAGCTAGTACCTCCCCATATATATGTATGGAATGGAGTTTGCAACTGAAAAGAAACTTTGTGTTCCCAGCAAGCTAGGTGAAGGACGGCTTTCACACACAATTATCTCTCAGAACTGAGCAAGTGGAGAGACGTTCGTTCATCTAGCACCAAAGGAACGGGTTGCAGGAGACACTTTTTCTCTGCTTTCTCAGTCTGTTTCCTAGTGCCGGTTTGAAGTTCCTGCAGTTTTCACTGTAAAACCGAGTTAGAGTTTCTACCTCCCCATATATATGTATGGAATGGAGTTTGCAACTGAAAAGAAACTTTGTGTTCCCAACAAGCTAGGTGAAGGACGGCTTTCACACACACTTATCTCTCAGAACTGAGCAAGTGGAGAGACGTTCGTTCATCTAGCACCAAGGGAACGGGTTGCAGGAGACACTTTTTCTCTGCTTTCTCAGTCTGTTTCCTAGTGCCGGTTTGAAGTTCCTGCAGTTTTCACTGTAAAACCGAGTTGGAGCTAGTACCTCCCCATATATATGTATGGAATGGAGTTTGCAACTGAAAAGAAAATTTGTGTTCCCAACAAGCTAGGTGAAGGACGGCTTTCACACACACTTATCTCTCAGAACTGAGCAAGTGGAGAGATGTTCGTTCATCTAGCACCAAGGGAATGGGTTGCAGGAGACACTTTTACTCTGCTTTCTCAGTCTGTTTCCTAGTGCCGGTTTGAAGTTCCTGCAGTTTTCACTGTCAAACCGAGTTGGAGCTAGTACCTCCCCATATATATGTATGGAATGGAGTTTGCAACTGAAAAGAAACTTTGTGTTCCCAACAAGCTAGGTGATGGACGGCTTTCACACACACTTATCTCTCAGAACTGAGCAAGTGGAGAGACGTTCGTTCATCTAGCACCAAGGGAACGGGTTGCAGGGGACACTTTTTCTCTGCTTTCTCAGTCTGTTTCCTAGTGCCGGTTTGAAGTTCCTGCAGTTTTCACTGTAAAACCGAGTTGGAGCTAGTACCTCCCCATATATATGTATGGAATGGAGTTTGCAACTGAAAAGAAACTTTGTGTTCCCAGCAAGCTAGGTGAAGGACGGCTTTCACACACACTTATCTCTCAGAACTGAGCAAGTGGAGAGACGTTCGTTCATCTAGCACCAAGGGAACGGGTTGCAGGAGACACTTTTTCTCTGCTTTCTCATTCTGTTTCCTAGTGCCGGTTTGAGTTCCTGCAGTTTTCACTGTCAAAACGAGTTGGAGCTAGTACATCCCCATATATATGTATGGAATGGAGTTTGCAACTGAAAAGAAACTTTGTGTTCCCAACAAGCTAGGTGAAGGGCGGCTTTCACACACACTTATCTCTCAGAACTGAGCAAGTGGAGAGACGTTCGTTCATCTAGCACCAAAGGAACGGGTTGCAGGAGACACTATTTCTCTGCTTTCTCAGTCTGTTTCCTAGTGCCGGTTTGAAGTTCCTGCAGTTTTCACTGTAAAACCGAGTTAGAGCTTCTACCTCCCCATATATATGTATGGAATGGAGTTTGCAACTGAAAAGAAACTTTGTGTTCCCAACAAGCTAGGTGAAGCACTGCATTCACACACACTTATCTCTCAGAACTGAGCAAGTGGAGAGACGTTCGTTCATCTAGCACCAAGGGAACGGGTTGTAGGGGACACTTTTTCTCTGCTTTCTCAGTCTGTTTCCTAGTGCCGGTTTGAAGTTCCTGCAGTTTTCACTGTAAAACCGAGTTGGAGCTAGTACCTCCCCATATATATGTATGGAATGGAGTTTGCAACTGAAAAGAAACTTTGTGTTCCCAACAATCTAGGTGAAGGACGGCTTTCACACACACTTATCTCTCAGAACTGAGCAAGTGGAGAGACGTTCGTTCATCTAGCACCAAGAGAACGGGTTGCAGGAGACACTTTTTCTCTGCTTTCTCAGTCTGTTTCCTAGTGCCGGTTTGAGTTCCTGCAGTTTTCACTGTCAAACCGAATTGGAGCTTCTACCTCCCCATATATATGTATGGAATGGAGTTTGCAACTGAAAAGAAACTTTGTGTTCCCAACAAGCTAGGTGAAGGACGGCTTTCACACACACTTATCTCTCAGAACTGAGCAAGTGGAGAGACGTTCGTTCATCTAGCACCAAGGGAACGGGTTGCAGGAGAAACTTTTTCTCTGCTTTCTCAGTCTGTTTCCTAGTGCCGGTATGAAGTTCCTGCAGTTTTCACTGTAAAACCGAGTTGGAGCTAGTACCTCCCCATATATATGTATGGAATGGAGTTTGCAACTGAAAAGAAACTTTGTGTTCCCAACAAGCTAGGTGAAGGACGGCTTTCACACACACTTATCTCTCAGAACTGAGCAAGTGGAGAGACGTTCGTTCATCTAGCACCAAGAGAACGGGTTGCAGGAGACACTTTTTCTCTGCTTTCTCAGTCTGTTTCCTAGTGCCGGTTTGAAGTTCCTGCAGTTTTCACTGTCAAACCGAGTTGGAACTAGTACTTCCCCATATATATGTATGGAAAGGAGTTTGCAACTGAAAAGAAACTTTGTGTTCCCAACAAGCTAGGTGAAGGACGGCTTTCACACACACTTATCTCTGAGAACTGAGCAAGTGGAGAGACGTTCGTTCATCTAGCACCAAGGGAACGGGTTGCAGGAGAAACTTTTTCTCTGCTTTCTCAGTCTTTTTCCTAGTGCCGGTTTGAAGTTCCTGCAGTTTTCACTGTAAAACCGTGTTGGAGCTAGTACCTCCCCATATATATGTATGGAATGGAGTTTGCAACTGAAAAGAAACTTTGTGTTCCCAACAAGCTAGGTGAAGGACGGCTTTCACACACACTTATCTCTCAGAACTGAGCAAGTGGAGAGACTTTCGTTCATCTAGCACCAAGGGAACGGGTTGCATGAGACACTTTTTCTCTGCTTTCTCAGTCTGTTTCCTAGTGCCGGTTTGAAGTTCCTGCAGTTTTCACTGTCAAACCGAGTTGGAGCTAGTACCTCCCCATATATATGTATGGAATGGGGTTTGCAACTGAAAAGAAACTTTGTGTTCCCAACAAGCTAGGTGAAGGACGGCTTTCACACACACTTATCTCTCAGAACTGAGCAAGTGGAGAGACGTTCGTTCATCTAGCACCAAGGGAACGGGTTGCAGGAGACACTTTTGCTCTGCTTCCTCAGTCTGTTTCCTAGTGCCGGTTTGAAGTTCCTGCAGTTTTCACTGTAAAACCGAGTTAGAGTTTCTACCTCCCCATATATATGTATGGAATGGAGTTTGCAACTGAAAAGAAACTTTGTGTTCCCAACAAGCTAGGTGAAGGACGGCTTTCACACACACTTATCTCTCAGAACTGAGCAAGTGGAGAGACGTTCGTTCATCTAGCACCAAGGGAACGGGTTGCAGGAGACACTTTTTCTCTGCTTTCTCAGTCTGTTTCCTAGTGCCGGTTTGAAGTTCCTGCAGTTTTCACTGTAAAACCGAGTTGGAGCTAGTACCTCCCCATATATATGTATGGAATGGAGTTTGCAACTGAAAAGAAAATTTGTGTTCCCAACAAGCTAGGTGAAGGACGGCTTTCACACACACTTATCTCTCAGAACTGAGCAAGTGGAGAGATGTTCGTTCATCTAGCACCAAGGGAATGGGTTGCAGGAGACACTTTTACTCTGCTTTCTCAGTCTGTTTCCTAGTGCCGGTTTGAAGTTCCTGCAGTTTTCACTGTCAAACCGAGTTGGAGCTAGTACCTCCCCATATATATGTATGGAATGGAGTTTGCAACTGAAAAGAAACTTTGTGTTCCCAACAAGCTAGGTGATGGACGGCTTTCACACACACTTATCTCTCAGAACTGAGCAAGTGGAGAGACGTTCGTTCATTTAGCACCAAGGGAACGGGTTGCAGGAGACACTTTTTCTCTGCTTTCTCAGTCTGTTTCCTAGTGCCGGTATGAAGTTCCTGCAGTTTTCACTGTCAAACACAGTTGGAGCTTCTACCTCCCCATATATATGTATGGAATGGAGTTTGAAACTGAAAAGAAACTTTGTGTTCCCAACAAGCTAGGTGAAGGACTTCATTCACATACACTTATCTCTCAGAACTGAGCAAGTGGAGAGACGTTCGTTCATCTAGCACCAAGGGAACGGGTTGCAGGGGACACTTTTTCTCTGCTTTCTCAGTCTGTTTCCTAGTGCCGGTTTGAAGTTCCTGCAGTTTTCACTGTAAAACCGAGTTGGAGCTAGTACCTCCCCATATATATGTATGGAATGGAGTTTGCAACTGAAAAGAAACTTTGTGTTCCCAGCAAGCTAGGTGAAGGACGGCTTTCACACACACTTATCTCTCAGAACTGAGCAAGTGGAGAGACGTTCGTTCATCTAGCACCAAGGGAACGGGTTGCAGGAGACACTTTTTCTCTGCTTTCTCATTCTGTTTCCTAGTGCCGGTTTGAGTTCCTGCAGTTTTCACTGTCAAAACGAGTTGGAGCTAGTACCTCCCCATATATATGTATGGAATGGAGTTTGCAACTGAAAAGAAACTTTGTGTTCCCAACAAGCTAGGTGAAGGGCGGCTTTCACACACACTTATCTCTCAGAACTGAGCAAGTGGAGAGACGTTCGTTCATCTAGCACCAAAGGAACGGGTTGCAGGAGACACTTTTTCTCTGCTTTCTCAGTCTGTTTCCTAGTGCCGGTTTGAAGTTCCTGCAGTTTTCACTGTAAAACCGAGTTAGAGCTTCTACCTCCCCATATATATGTATGGAATGGAGTTTGCAACTGAAAAGAAACTTTGTGTTCCCAACAAGCTAGGTGAAGCACTGCATTCACACACACTTATCTCTCAGAACTGAGCAAGTGGAGAGACGTTCGTTCATCTAGCACCAAGGGAACGGGTTGTAGGGGACACTTTTTCTCTGCTTTCTCAGTCTGTTTCCTAGTGCCGGTTTGAAGTTCCTGCAGTTTTCACTGTAAAACCGAGTTGGAGCTAGTACCTCCCCATATATATGTATGGAATGGAGTTTGCAACTGAAAAGAAACTTTGTGTTCCCAACAATCTAGGTGAAGGACGGCTTTCACACACACTTATCTCTCAGAACTGAGCAAGTGGAGAGACGTTCGTTCATCTAGCACCAAGAGAACGGGTTGCAGGAGACACTTTTTCTCTGCTTTCTCAGTCTGTTTCCTAGTGCCGGTTTGAGTTCCTGCAGTTTTCACTGTCAAACCGAATTGGAGCTTCTACCTCCCCATATATATGTATGGAATGGAGTTTGCAACTGAAAAGAAACTTTGTGTTCCCAACAAGCTAGGTGAAGGACGGCTTTCACACACACTTATCTCTCAGAACTGAGCAAGTGGAGAGACGTTCGTTCATCTAGCACCAAGGGAACGGGTTGCAGGAGAAACTTTTTCTCTGCTTTCTCAGTCTGTTTCCTAGTGCCGGTATGAAGTTCCTGCAGTTTTCACTGTAAAACCGAGTTGGAGCTAGTACCTCCCCATATATATGTATGGAATGGGGTTTGCAACTGAAAAGAAACTTTGTGTTCCCAACAAGCTAGGTGAAGGACGGCTTTCACACACACTTATCTCTCAGAACTGAGCAAGTGGAGAGACGTTCGTTCATCTAGCACCAAGAGAACGGGTTGCAGGAGACACTTTTTCTCTGCTTTCTCAGTCTGTTTCCTAGTGCCGGTTTGAAGTTCCTGCAGTTTTCACTGTCAAACCGAGTTGGAACTAGTACTTCCCCATATATATGTATGGAAAGGAGTTTGCAACTGAAAAGAAACTTTGTGTTCCCAACAAGCTAGGTGAAGTACGGCTTTCACACACACTTATCTCTGAGAACTGAGCAAGTGGAGAGACGTTCGTTCATCTAGCACCAAGGGAACGGGTTGCAGGAGAAACTTTTTCTCTGCTTTCTCAGTCTTTTTCCTAGTGCCGGTTTGAAGTTCCTGCAGTTTTCACTGTAAAACCGAGTTGGAGCTAGTACCTCCCCATATATATGTATGGAATGGAGTTTGCAACTGAAAAGAAACTTTGTGTTCCCAACAAGCTAGGTGAAGGACGGCTTTCACACACACTTATCTCTCAGAACTGAGCAAGTGGAGAGACTTTCGTTCATCTAGCACCAAGGGAACGGGTTGCATGAGACACTTTTTCTCTGCTTTCTCAGTCTGTTTCCTAGTGCCGGTTTGAAGTTCCTGCAGTTTTCACTGTCAAACCGAGTTGGAGCTAGTACCTCCCCATATATATGTATGGAATGGGGTTTGCAACTGAAAAGAAACTTTGTGTTCCCAACAAGCTAGGTGAAGGACGGCTTTCACACACACTTATCTCTCAGAACTGAGCAAGTGGAGAGACGTTCGTTCATCTAGCACCAAGGGAACGGGTTGCAGGAGACACTTTTGCTCTGCTTCCTCAGTCTGTTTCCTAGTGCCGGTTTGAAGTTCCTGCAGTTTTCACTGTAAAACCGAGTTGGAGCTTGTACCTCCCCATATATATTTATGGAATGGAGTTTGAAACTGAAAAGAAACTTTGTGTTCCCAACAAGCTAGGTGAAGGATTGCTTTCACACACACTTATCTCTCAGAACTGAGCAAGTGGAGAGAATTTCGTTCATCTAGCACCAAGGGAACGGGTTTCAGGAGACACTTTTTCTCTGCTTTCTCAGTCTGTTTCCTAGTGCCGGTTTGAAGTTCCTGCAGTTTTCACTGTAAAACCGAGTGGGAGCTTCTACCTCCCCATATATATATATGGAATGGAGTTTGCAACTGAAAAGAAACTTTGTGTTCCCAAGAAGCTAGGTGAAGGACGGCTTTCACACACACATATCTCTCAGAACAGAGCAAGTGGACAGACGTTCGTTCTTCTAGCACCAAGGGAACGGGTTGCAGGAGAAACTTTTTCTCTGCTTCCTTAATTGTTTCCTAGTGCCGATTTGAAGTTCCTGCAGTTTTCACTGTCAAACAGAGTTGGAGCTAATACCTCCCCATATATATGTATGGAATGGATTTTGCAACTGAAAAGAAACTTTGTGTTCCCAACAAGCTAGGTGAAGGACGGCTTTCACACACACTTATCTCTCAGAACTGAGCAAGTGGAGAGACGTTCGTTCATCTAGCACCAATGAAACGGGTTGCAGGAGAAAATTTTTCTCTGCTTTCTCAGTCTGTTTCCTAGTGCCGGTTTGAAGTTCCTGCAGTTTTCACTGTCAAACCGAGTTGGAGCTAGTACCTCCCCATATATATGTATGGAATGGAGTTTACAACTGAAAAGAAACTTTGTGTTCCCAACAAACTAGGTGAAGGACGGCTTTCACACACACTTATCTCTCAGAACTGAGCAAGTGGAGAGACGTTCGTTCATCTAGCACCAAGGGAACGGGTTGCAGGAGCCACTTATTCTCTATTTTCTCAGTCTGTTTCCTAGTGCCGGTCTGAAGTTCCTGCAGTTTTCACTGTAAAACGGAGTTGGAGCTAGTACCTCCCCATATATATGTATGGAATGGAGTTTGCAACTGAAAAGAAACTTTGTGTTCCCAGCAAGCTATGTGGAGGACGGCTTTCACACACAATTATCTCTCAGAACTGAGCAAGTGGAGAGACGTTCGTTCATCTAGCACCAAGGGAACGGGTTGCAGGAGACACTTTTTCTCTGCTTTCTCAGTCTGTTTCCTAGTGCCGGTTTGAAGTTCCTGCAGTTTTCACTGTAAAACCGAGTTAGAGTTTCTACCTCCCCATATATATGTATGGAATGGAGTTTGCAACTGAAAAGAAACTTTGTGTTCCCAACAAGCTAGGTGAAGGACGGCTTTCACACACACTTATCTCTCAGAACTGAGCAAGTGGAGAGACGTTCGTTCATCTAGCACCAAGGGAACGGGTTGCAGGAGACACTTTTTCTCTGCTTTCTCCGTCTGTTTCCTAGTGCCGGTTTGAAGTTCCTGCAGTTTTCACTGTAAAACCGAGTTGGAGCTAGTACCTCCCCATATATATGTATGGAATGGAGTTTGCAACTGAAAAGAAACTTTGTGTTCCCAACAATCTAGGTGAAGGACGGCTTTCACACACACTTATCTCTCAGAACTGAGCAAGTGGAGAGATGTTCGTTCATCTAGCACCAAGGGAATGGGTTGCAGGAGACACTTTTACTCTGCTTTCTCAGTCTGTTTCCTAGTGCCGGTTTGAAGTTCCTGCAGTTTTCACTGTCAAACCGAGTTGGAGCTATTACCTCCCGATATATATGTATGGAATGGAGTTTGCAACTGAAAAGAAACTTTGTGTTCCCAACAAGCTAGGTGAAGTACGGCTTTCACACACACTTATCTCTCAGAACTGAGCAAGTGGAGAGACGTTCGTTCATTTAGCACCAAGGGAACGGGTTGCAGGAGGCACTTTTTCTCTGCTTTCTCAGTCTGTTCCCTAGTGCCGGTTTGAAGTTCCTGCAGTTTTCACTGTCAAACACAGTTGGAACTTCTACCTCCCCATATATATGTATGGAATGGAGTTTGAAACTGAAAAGAAACTTTGTGTTCCCAACAAGCTAGGTGAAGGGCGGCTTTCACACACACTTATCTCTCAGAACTGAGCAAGTGGAGAGACGTTCGTTCATCTAGCACCAAGGGAACGGGTTGCAGGAGACACTTTTTCTCTGCTTTCTCAGTCTGTTTCCTAGTGCCGGTTTGAAGTTCCTGCAGTTTTCACTGTCAAACCGAGTTGGAGCTAGTACCTACCCATATATATATATGGAATGGAGTTTGCAACTGAAAAGAAAATTTGTGTTCCAAACAAGACAGGTGAAGGACGGCTTTCACACACACTTATCTCTCAGAAATGAGCAAGTGGAGAGACGTTCGTTCATCTAGCACCAAGGGAACCGTTTGCATGAGACACTATTTCTCTGCTTTCTCAGTCTGTTTCCTAGTGCCGGTTTGAAGTTCCTGCAGTTTTCACTGTCAAACCGAGCTGGAGCTTCTACCTCCACATATATATGTATGGAATGGAGTTTGCAACTGAAAAGAAACTTTGTGTTCCCAACAAGCTAGTTGAAGGACGGCTTTCACACACACTTATCTCTCCAAACTGAG
The DNA here is from genome assembly GCF_036321535.1 of Camelus dromedarius. Lineage (NCBI taxonomy): Eukaryota > Metazoa > Chordata > Mammalia > Artiodactyla > Camelidae > Camelus > Camelus dromedarius. Next base: position 981,059 of record NW_026989778.1, on the reverse strand, counting down.
CAAGTGGAGAGACGTTCGTTCATCTAGCACCAAGGGAACGGGTTGCAGGAGACACTTTTTCTCTGCTTTCTCAGTCTGTTTCCTAGTGCCGGTTTGACGTTCCTGCAGTTTTAACTGTAAAACCGAGTTGGATGTAGTACCTCCCCATATATATGTATGGAATGGAGTTTGCAACTGAAAAGAAACTTTGTGTTCCCAACAAGCTAGGTGAAGGACGGCTTTCACACACAATTATCTCTCAGAACTGAGCAATTGGAGAGACGTTCTTTCATCTAGCACCAAGGGAACGGGTTGCAGGAGACACTTTTTCTCTGCTTTCTCAGTCTGTTTCCTAGTGCCGGTTTGAAGTTCCTGCAGTTTTCACTGTCAAAACGAGTTAGAGCTTCTACTTCCCCATATATATGTATGGAATGGAGTTTGCAACTGAAAAGAAACTTTGTGTTCCCAACAAGCTAGGTGAAGGACTGCATTCACACACACTTACCTCTCAGAACTGAGCAAGTGGAGAGACGTTCGTTCATCTAGCATCAAGGGAACGGGTTGCAGGAGAAATTTTTCTCTGCTTTCTCAGTCTGTTTCCTAGTGCCGGTATGAAGTTCCTGCAGTTTTCACTGTAAAACCGAGTTGGAGCTAGTACCTCCCCATATATATGTATGGAATGGAGTTTGCAACTGAAAAGAAACTTTGTGTTCCCAACAAGCTAGGTGAAGGACGGCTTTCACACACACTTATCTCTCAGAACTGAGCAAGTGGAGAGACGTTCGTTCATCTAGCACCAAGGGAACGGGTTGCAGGAGACACTTTTTCTCTGCTTTCTCCGTCTGTTTCCTAGTGCCGGTTTGAAGTTCCTGCAGTTTTCACTGTAAAACCGAGTTGGAGCTAGTACCTCCCCATATATATGTATGGAATGTAGTTTGCAACTGAAAAGAAACTTTGTGTTCCCAACCATCTAGGTGAAGGACGGCTTTCACACACACTTATCTCTCAGAACTGAGCAAGTGGAGAGATGTTCGTTCATCTAGCACCAAGGGAATTGGTTGCAGGAGACACTTTTACTCTGCTTTCTCAGTCTGTTTCCTAGTGCCGTTTTGAAGTTCCTGCAGTTTTCACTGTCAAACCGAGTTGGAGCTAGTACCTCCCCATATATATGTATGGAATGGAGTTTGCAACTGAAAAGAAACTTTGTGTTCCCAACAAGCTAGGTGAAGGACGGCTTTCACACACACTTATCTCTCAGAACTGAGCAAGTGGAGAGACTTTCGTTCATCTAGCACCAAGGGAACGGGTTTCAGGAGACACTTTTTCTCTGCTTTCTCAGTCTGTTTCCTAGTGCCGGTTTGATGTTCCTGCAGTTTTCACTGTAAAACCGAGTGGGAGCTTCTACCTCCCCATATATATGTATGGAATGGAGTTTGCAACTGAAAAGAAACTATGTGTTCCCAAGAAGCTAGGTGAAGGACGGCTTTCACACACACATATCTCTCAGAACAGAGCAAGTGGACAGACGTTCGTTCTTCTAGCACCAAGGGAACGGGTTGCAGGAGACACTTTTTCTCTGCTTTCTTAATTGTTTCCTAGTGCCGATTTGAAGTTCCTGCAATTTTCAGTGTAAAACCGAGTTGGAGCTAGTACCTCCCCATATATATGTATGGAATGGAGTTTGCAACTGAAAAGAAACTTTGTGTTCCCAACAACTAGGTGAAGGACGGCTTTCACACACAATTATATCTCAGAACTGAGCAAGTGGAGAGACGTTCGTTCATCTAGCACCAAGGGAACGGGTTGCAGGAGACACTTATTCTCTACTTTCTCAGTCTGTTTCCTAGTGCCGGTCTGAAGTTCCTGCAGTTTTCACTGTAAAATGGAGTTGGAGCTAGTACCTCCCCATATATATGTATGGAATGGAGTTTGCAACTGAAAAGAAACTTTGTGTTCCCAGCAAGCTAGGTGAAGGACGGCTTTCACACACAATTATCTCTCAGAACTGAGCAAGTGGAGAGACGTTCGTTCATCTAGCACCAAAGGAACGGGTTGCAGGAGACACTTTTTCTCTGCTTTCTCAGTCTGTTTCCTAGTGCCGGTTTGAAGTTCCTGCAGTTTTCACTGTAAAACCGAGTTAGAGTTTCTACCTCCCCATATATATGTATGGAATGGAGTTTGCAACTGAAAAGAAACTTTGTGTTCCCAACAAGCTAGGTGAAGGACGGCTTTCACACACACTTATCTCTCAGAACTGAGCAAGTGGAGAGACGTTCGTTCATCTAGCACCAAGGGAACGGGTTGCAGGAGACACTTTTTCTCTGCTTTCTCAGTCTGTTTCCTAGTGCCGGTTTGAAGTTCCTGCAGTTTTCACTGTAAAACCGAGTTGGAGCTAGTACCTCCCCATATATATGTATGGAATGGAGTTTGCAACTGAAAAGAAAATTTGTGTTCCCAACAAGCTAGGTGAAGGACGGCTTTCACACACACTTATCTCTCAGAACTGAGCAAGTGGAGAGATGTTCGTTCATCTAGCACCAAGGGAATGGGTTGCAGGAGACACTTTTACTCTGCTTTCTCAGTCTGTTTCCTAGTGCCGGTTTGAAGTTCCTGCAGTTTTCACTGTCAAACCGAGTTGGAGCTAGAACCTCCCCATATATATGTATGGAATGGAGTTTGCAACTGAAAAGAAACTTTGTGTTCCCAACAAGCTAGGTGATGGACGGCTTTCACACACACTTATCTCTCAGAACTGAGCAAGTGGAGAGACGTTCGTTCATCTAGCACCAAGGGAACGGGTTGCAGGGGACAATTTTTCTCTGCTTTCTCAGTCTGTTTCCTAGTGCCGGTTTGAAGTTCCTGCAGTTTTCACTGTAAAACCGAGTTGGAGCTAGTACCTCCCCATATATATGTATGGAATGGAGTTTGCAACTGAAAAGAAACTTTGTGTTCCCAGCAAGCTAGTTGAAGGACGGCTTTCACACACACTTATCTCTCAGAACTGAGCAAGTGGAGAGACGTTCGTTCATCTAGCACCAAGGGAACGGGTTGCAGGAGACACTTTTTCTCTGCTTTCTCATTCTGTTTCCTAGTGCCGGTTTGAGTTCCTGCAGTTTTCACTGTCAAAACGAGTTGGAGCTAGTACCTCCCCATATATATGTATGGAATGGAGTTTGCAACTGAAAAGAAACTTTGTGTTCCCAACAAGCTAGGTGAAGGGCGGCTTTCACACACACTTATCTCTCAGAACTGAGCAAGTGGAGAGACGTTCGTTCATCTAGCACCAAAGGAACGGGTTGCAGGAGACACTTTTTCTCTGCTTTCTCAGTCTGTTTCCTAGTGCCGGTTTGAAGTTCCTGCAGTTTTCACTGTAAAACCGAGTTAGAGCTTCTACCTCCCCATATATATGTATGGAATGGAGTTTGCAACTGAAAAGAAACTTTGTGTTCCCAACAAGCTAGGTGAAGCACTGCATTCACACACACTTATCTCTCAGAACTGAGCAAGTGGAGAGACGTTCGTTCATCTAGCACCAAGGGAACGGGTTGTAGGGGACACTTTTTCTCTGCTTTCTCAGTCTGTTTCCTAGTGCCGGTTTGAAGTTCCTGCAGTTTTCACTGTAAAACCGAGTTGGAGCTAGTACCTCCCCATATATATGTATGGAATGGAGTTTGCAACTGAAAAGAAACTTTGTGTTCCCAACAATCTAGGTGAAGGACGGCTTTCACACACACTTATCTCTCAGAACTGAGCAAGTGGAGAGACGTTCGTTCATCTAGCACCAAGAGAACGGGTTGCAGGAGACACTTTTTCTCTGCTTTCTCAGTCTGTTTCCTAGTGCCGGTTTGAGTTCCTGCAGTTTTCACTGTCAAACCGAATTGGAGCTTCTACCTCCCCATATATATGTATGGAATGGAGTTTGCAACTGAAAAGAAACTTTGTGTTCCCAACAAGCTAGGTGAAGGACGGCTTTCACACACACTTATCTCTCAGAACTGAGCAAGTGGAGAGACGTTCGTTCATCTAGCACCAAGGGAACGGGTTGCAGGAGAAACTTTTTCTCTGCATTCTCAGTCTGTTTCCTAGTGCCGGTATGAAGTTCCTGCAGTTTTCACTGTAAAACCGAGTTGGAGCTAGTACCTCCCCATATATATGTATGGAATGGGGTTTGCAACTGAAAAGAAACTTTGTGTTCCCAACAAGCTAGGTGAAGGACGGCTTTCACACACACTTATCTCTCAGAACTGAGCAAGTGGAGAGACGTTCGTTCATCTAGCACCAAGAGAACGGGTTGCAGGAGACACTTTTTCTCTGCTTTCTCAGTCTGTTTCCTAGTGCCGGTTTGAAGTTCCTGCAGTTTTCACTGTCAAACCGAGTTGGAACTAGTACTTCCCCATATATATGTATGGAAAGGAGTTTGCAACTGAAAAGAAACTTTGTGTTCCCAACAAGCTAGGTGAAGGACGGCTTTCACACACACTTATCTCTGAGAACTGAGCAAGTGGAGAGACGTTCGTTCATCTAGCACCAAGGGAACGGGTTGCAGGAGAAACTTTTTCTCTGCTTTCTCAGTCTTTTTCCTAGTGCCGGTTTGAAGTTCCTGCAGTTTTCACTGTAAAACCGAGTTGGAGCTAGTACCTCCCCATATATATGTATGGAATGGAGTTTGCAACTGAAAAGAAACTTTGTGTTCCCAACAAGCTAGGTGAAGGACGGCTTTCACACACACTTATCTCTCAGAACTGAGCAAGTTGAGAGACTTTCGTTCATCTAGCACCAAGGGAACGGGTTGCATGAGACACTTTTTCTCTGCTTTCTCAGTCTGTTTCCTAGTGCCGGTTTGAAGTTCCTGCAGTTTTCACTGTCAAACCGAGTTGGAGCTAGTACCTCCCCATATATATGTATGGAATGGGGTTTGCAACTGAAAAGAAACTTTGTGTTCCCAACAAGCTAGGTGAAGGACGGCTTTCACACACACTTATCTCTCAGAACTGAGCAAGTGGAGAGACGTTCGTTCATCTAGCACCAAGGGAACGGGTTGCAGGAGACACTTTTGCTCTGCTTCCTCAGTCTGTTTCCTAGTGCCGGTTTGAAGTTCCTGCAGTTTTCACTGTAAAACCGAGTTGGAGCTTGTACCTCCCCATATATATTTATGGAATGGAGTTTGAAACTGAAAAGAAACTTTGTGTTCCCAACAAGCTAGGTGAAGGATTGCTTTCACACACACTTATCTCTCAGAACTGAGCAAGTGGAGAGACTTTCGTTCATCTAGCACCAAGGGAACGGTTTTCAGGAGACACTATTTCTCTGCTTTCTCAGTCTGTTTCCTAGAGCCGGTTTGAAGTTCCTGCAGTTTTCACTGTAAAACCGAGTGGGAGCTTCTACCTCCCCATATATATATATGGAATGGAGTTTGCAACTGAAAAGAAACTTTGTGTTCCCAAGAAGCTAGGTGAAGGACGGCTTTCACACACACATATCTCTCAGAACAGAGCAAGTGGACAGACGTTCGTTCTTCTAGCACCAAGGGAACGGGTTGCAGGAGAAACTTTTTCTCTGCTTCCTTAATTGTTTCCTAGTGCCGATTTGAAGTTCCTGCAGTTTTCACTGTCAAACAGAGTTGGAGCTAATACCTCCCCATATATATGTATGGAATGGAGTTTGCAACTGAAAAGAAACTTTGTGTTCCCAACAAGCTAGGTGAAGGACGGCTTTCACACACACTTATCTCTCAGAACTGAGCAAGTGGAGAGACGTTCGTTCATCTAGCACCAATGGAACGGGTTGCAGGAGAAAATTTTTCTCTGCTTTCTCAGTCTGTTTCCTAGTGCCGGTTTGAAGTTCCTGCAGTTTTCACTGTCAAACCGAGTTGGAGCTAGTACCTCCCCATATATATGTATGGAATGGAGTTTACAACTGAAAAGAAACTTTGTGTTCCCAACAAACTAGGTGAAGGACGGCTTTCACACACACTTATCTCTCAGAACTGAGCAAGTGGAGAGACGTTCGTTCATCTAGCACCAAGGGAACGGGTTGCAGGAGACACTTTTTCTCTGCTTTCTCAGTCTGTTTCCTAGTGCCGGTTTGAAGTTCCTGCAGTTTTCAGTGTAAAACCGAGTTGGAGCTAGTACCTCCCCATATATATGTATGGAATGGAGTTTGCAACTGAAAAGAAACTTTGTGTTCCCAACAAGCTAGGTGAAGGACGGCTTTCACACACACTTATCTCTCAGAAATGAGCAAGTGGAGAGACTTTCGTTCATCTAGCACCAAGGGAACGGGTTGCAGGAGACACTTTTTCTCTGCTTTCTCAGTCTGTTTCCTAGTGCCGGTTTGAAGTTCCTGCAGTTTTCACTGTAAAACCGAGTGGGAGCTTCTACCTCCCCATATATATGTATGGAATGGAGTTTGCAACTGAAAAGAAACTTTGTGTTCCCAAGAAGCTAGGTGAAGAACGGCTTTCACACACACATATCTCTCAGAACAGAGCAAGTGGACAGACGTTCGTTCTTCTAGCACCAAGTGAACGGGTTGCAGGAGACACTTTTTCTCTGCTTTCTTAATTGTTTCCTAGTGCCGATTTGAAGTTCCTGCAGTTTTCACTGTCAAACAGAGTTGGAGCTAGTACCTCCCCATATATATGTATGGAATGGAGTTTGCAACTGAAAAGAAACTTTGTGTTCCCAACAAGCTAGGTGAAGGAAGGCTTTCACACACACTTATCTCTCAGAACTGAGCAAGTGGAGAGACGTTCGTTCATCTAGCACCAAGGGAACGGGTTGCAGGAGACACTTTTTCTCTGCTTTCTCAGTCTGTTTCCTAGTGCCGGTTTGAAGTTCCTGCAGTTTTCAGTGTAAAACAGAGTTGGATCTAGTACCTCCCCATATATATGTATGGAATGTAGTTTGCAACTGAAAAGAAACTTTGTGTTCCCAACAACTATGTGAAGGACGGCTTTCACACACAATTATATCTCAGAACTGAGCAAGTGGAGAGACGTTCGTTCATCTAGCACCAAGGGAACGGGTTGCAGGAGCCACTTATTCTCTACTTTCTCAGTCTGTTTCCTAGTGCCGGTCTGAAGTTCCTGCAGTTTTCACTGTAAAACGGAGTTGGAGCTAGTACCTCCCCATATATATGTATGGAATGGAGTTTGCAACTGAAAAGAAACTTTGTGTTCCCAGCAAGCTAGGTGGAGGACGGCTTTCACACACAATTATCTCTCAGAACTGAGCAAGTGGAGAGACGTTCGTTCATCTAGCACCAAGGGAACGGGTTGCAGGAGACACTTTTTCTCTGCTTTCTCAGTCTGTTTCCTAGTGCCGGATTGAAGTTCCTGCAGTTTTCACTGTAAAACCGAATTAGAGTTTCTACCTCCCCATATATATGTATGGAATGGAGTTTGCAACTGAAAAGAAACTTTGTGTTCCCAACAAGCTAGGTGAAGGACGGCTTTCACACACACTTATCTCTCAGAACTGAGCAAGTGGAGAGACGTTCGTTCATCTAGCACCAAGGGAACGGGTTGCAGGAGACACTTTTTCTCTGCTTTCTCCGTCTGTTTCCTAGTGCCGGTTTGAAGTTCCTGCAGTTTTCACTGTAAAACCGAGTTGGAGCTAGTACCTCCCCATATATATGTATGGAATGGAGTTTGCAACTGAAAAGAAACTTTGTGTTCCCAACAATCTAGGTGAAGGACGGCTTTCACACACACTTATCTCTCAGAACTGAGCAAGTGGAGAGATGTTCGTTCATCTAGCACCAAGGGAATGGGTTGCAGGAGACACTTTTACTCTGCTTTCTCAGTCTGTTTCCTAGTGCCGGTTTGAAGTTCCTGCAGTTTTCACTGTCAAACCGAGTTGGAGCTATTACCTCCCGATATATATGTATGGAATGGAGTTTGCAACTGAAAAGAAACTTTGTGTTCCCAACAAGCTAGGTGAAGTACGGCTTTCACACACACTTATCTCTCAGAACTGAGCAAGTGGAGAGACGTTCGTTCATTTAGCACCAAGGGAACGGGTTGCAGGAGGCACTTTTTCTCTGCTTTCTCAGTCTGTTCCCTAGTGCCGGTTTGAAGTTCCTGCAGTTTTCACTGTCAAACACAGTTGGAACTTCTACCTCCCCATATATATGTATGGAATGGAGTTTGAAACTGAAAAGAAACTTTGTGTTCCCAACAAGCTAGGTGAAGGGCGGCTTTCACACACACTTATCTCTCAGAACTGAGCAAGTGGAGAGACGTTCGTTCATCTAGCACCAAGGGAACGGGTTGCAGGAGACACTTTTTCTCTGCTTTCTCAGTCTGTTTCCTAGTGCCGGTTTGAAGTTCCTGCAGTTTTCACTGTCAAACCGAGTTGGAGCTAGTACCTACCCATATATATATATGGAATGGAGTTTGCAACTGAAAAGAAAATTTGTGTTCCAAACAAGACAGGTGAAGGACGGCTTTCACACACACTTATCTCTCAGAAATGAGCAAGTGGAGAGACGTTCGTTCATCTAGCACCAAGGGAACCGTTTGCATGAGACACTATTTCTCTGCTTTCTCTGTCTGTTTCCTAGTGCCGGTTTGAAGTTCCTGCAGTTTTCACTGTCAAACCGAGCTGGAGCTTCTACCTCCACATATATATGTATGGAATGGAGTTTGCAACTGAAAAGAAACTTTGTGTTCCCAACAAGCTAGTTGAAGGACGGCTTTCACACACACTTATCTCTCAGAACTGAGCAAGTGGAGAGACGTTCGTTCATCTAGCACCAAGGGAACGGGTTGCAGGAGACACTTTTTCTCTGCTTTCTCAGTCTGTTTCCTAGTGCCGGTTTGAAGTTCCTGCAGTTTTAACTGTAAAACCGAGTTGGATGTTGTACCTCCCCATATATATGTATGGAATGGAGTTTGCAACTGAAAAGAAACTTTGTGTTCCCAACAAGCTAGTTGAAGGACGGCTTTCACACACAATTATCTCTCAGAACTGAGCAATTGGAGAGACGTTCTTTCATCTAGCACCAAGGGAACGGGTTGCAGGAGACACTTTTTCTCTGCTTTCTCAGTCTGTTTCCTAGTGCCGGTTTGAAGTTCCTGCAGTTTTCACTGTCAAAACGAGTTAGAGCTTCTACTTCCCCATATATATGTATGGAATGGAGTTTGCAACTGAAAAGAAACTTTGTGTTCCCAACAAGCTAGGTGAAGGACTGCATTCACACACACTTACCTCTCAGAACTGAGCAAGTGGAGAGACGTTCGTTCATCTAGCATCAAGGGAACGGGTTGCAGGAGAAATTTTTCTCTGCTTTCTCAGTCTGTTTCCTAGTGTCGGTATGAAGTTCCTGCAGTTTTCACTGTAAAACCGAGTTGGAGCTAGTACCTCCCCATATATATGTATGGAATGGAGTTTGCAACTGAAAAGAAACTTTGTGTTCCCAACAAGCTAGGTGAAGGACGGCTTTCACACACACTTATCTCTCAGAACTGAGCAAGTGGAGAGACGTTCGTTCATCTAGCACCAAGGGAACGGGTTGCAGGAGACACTTTTTCTCTGCTTTCTCCGTCTGTTTCCTAGTGCCGGTTTGAAGTTCCTGCAGTTTTCACTGTAAAACCGAGTTGGAGCTAGTACCTCCCCATATATATGTATGGAATGGAGTTAGCAACTGAAAAGAAACTTTGTGTTCCCAACAATCTAGGTGAAGGACGGCTTTCACACACACTTATCTCTCAGAACTGAGCAAGTGGAGAGATGTTCGTTCATCTAGCACCAAGGGAATGGGTTGCAGGAGACACTTTTACTCTGCTTTCTCAGTCTGTTTCCTAGTGCCTGTTTGAAGTTCCTGCAGTTTTCACTGTCAAACCGAGTTGGAGCTAGTACCTCCCCATATATATGTATGGAATGGAGTTTGCAACTGAAAAGAAACTTTGTGTTCCCAACAAGCTAGGTGAAGTACGGCTTTCACACACACTTATCTCTCAGAACTGAGCAAGTGGAGAGACGTTCGTTCATTTAGCACCAAGGGAACGGGTTGCAGGAGACACTTTTTCTCTGCTTTTTCAGTCTGTTCCATAGTGCCGGTTTGAAGTTCCTGCAGTTTTCACTGTCAAACACAGTTGGAGCTTCTACCTCCCCATATATATGTATGGAATGGAGTTTGAAACTGAAAAGAAACTTTGTGTTCCCAACAAGCTAGGTGAAGGGCGGCTTTCACACACACTTATCTCTCAGAACTGAGCAAGTGGAGAGACGTTCGTTCATCTAGCACCAAGGGAACGGGTTGCAGGAGACACTTTTTCTCTGCTTTCTCAGTCTGTTTCCTAGTGCCGGTTTGAAGTTCCTGCAGTTTTCACTGTCAAACCGAGTTGGAGCTAGTACCTACCCATATATATATATGGAATGGAGTTTGCAACTGAAAAGAAAATTTGTGTTCCAAACAAGACAGGTGAAGGACGGCTTTCACACACACATATCTCTCAGAAATGAGCAAGTGGAGAGACGTTCGTTCATCTAGCACCAAGGGAACCGTTTGCATGAGACACTATTTCTCTGCTTTCTCAGTCTGTTTCCTAGTGCCGGTTTGAAGTTCCTGCAGTTTTCACTGTCAAAACGAGTTAGAGCTTCTACTTCCCCATATATATGTATGGAATGGAGTTTGCAACTGAAAAGAAACTTTGTGTTCCCAACAACCTAGGTGAAGGACTGCATTCACACACACTTATCTCTCAGAACTGAGCAAGTGGAGAGACGTTCGTTCATCTAGCATCAAGGGAACGGGTTGCAGGAGAAATTTTTCTCTGCTTTCTCAGTCTGTTTCCTAGTGCCTGTATGAAGTTCCTGCAGTTTTCACTGTAAAACCGAGTTGGAGCTAGTACCTCCCCATATATATGTATGGAATGGAGTTTGCAACTGAAAAGAAACTTTGTGTTCCCAACAAGCTAGGTGAAGGACGGCTTTCACACACACTTATCTCTCAGAACTGAGCAAGTGGAGAGACGTTCGTTCATCTAGCACCAAGAGTACGGGTTGCAGGAGACACTTATTCTCTGCTTTCTCAGTCTGTTTCCTAGTGCCGGTTTGAAGTTCCTGCAGTTTTCACTGTCAAACCGAGTTGGAGCTTCTACTTCCCCATATATATGTATGGAATGGAGTTTGCAACTGAAAAGAAACTTTGTGTTCCCAACAAGCTAGGTGAAGGACGGCGCTCACACACCCTTATCTCTCAGAACTGAGCAAGTGGAGAGACGTTCGTTCATCTAGCACCAAGGGAACGGGTTGCAGGAGACACTTTTTCTCTGCTTTCTCAGTCTGTTTCCTAGTGCCGGTATGAAGTTCCTGCAGTTTTCACTGTAAAACCGAGTTGGAGCTAGTACCTCCCCATATATATGTATGGAATGGAGTTTGCAACTGAAAAGAAACTTTGTTTTCCCAACAAGCTAGGTGAAGGACGGCTTTCACACACACTTATCAATCAGAACTGAGCAAGTGGAGAGAGGTTCGTTCATCTAGCACCAAGAGAACGGGTTGCAGGAGACACTTTTTCTCTGCTTTCTCAGTCTGTTTCCTAGTGCCGGTTTGAAGTTCCTTCAGTTTTCACTGTCAAACCGAGTTGGAGCTAGTACCTCCCCATATATATGTATGGAATGGAGTTTGCAACTGAAAAGAAACTTTGTGTTCCCAACAAACTAGGTGAAGGACGGCTTTCACACACACTTATCTCTCAGAACTGAGCAAGTGGAGAGACGATCGTTCATCTAGCACCAAGGGAACGGGTTGCAGGAGACACTTTTTCTCTGCTTTCTCAGTCTGTTTCCTAGTGCCGGTTTGAAGTTCCAGCAGTTTTCAGTGTAAAACCGAGTTGGAGCTAGTACCTCCCCATATATATGTATGGAATGGAGTTTGCAACTGTAAAGAAACTTTGTGTTCCCAACAAGCTAGGTGAAGGACGGCTTTCACACACACTTATCTCTCAGAACTGAGCAAGTGGAGAGACTTTCGTTCATCTAGCACCAAGGGAACGGGTTTAAGGAGACACTTTTTCTCTGCTTTCTCAGTCTGTTTCCTTGTGCCGGTTTGAAGTTCCTGCAGTTTTCACTGTAAAACCGAGTTGGAGCTAGTACCTCCCCATATATATGTATGGAATGGAGTTTGCAACTGAAAAGAAACTTTGTGTTCCCAAGAAGCTAGGTGAAGGACGGCTTTGACACACACATATCTCTCAGAACAGAGCAAGTGGACAGACGTTCGTTCTTCTAGCACAAAGGGAACGGGTTGCAGGAGACACTTTTTCTCTGCTTTCTTAATTGTTTCCTAGTGCCGATTTGAAGTTCCTGCAGTATTCACTGTCAAACAGAGTTGGAGCTAGTACCTCCCCATATATATGTATGGAATGGAGTTTGCAACTGAAAAGAAACTTTGTGTTCCCAACAAGCTAGGTGAATGACGGCTTTCACACACACTTATCTCTCAGAAATGAGCAAGTGGAGAGACGTTCGTTCATCTAGAACCAAGGGAACGGGTTGCAGGAGACACTTTTTCTCTGCTTTCTCAGTCTGTTTCCTAGTGCCGGTTTGAAGTTCCTGCAGTTTTCAGTGTAAAACCGAGTTGGAGCTAGTACCTACCCATATATATGTATGGAATGGAGTTTGCAACTGAAAAGAAACTTTGTGTTCCCAACAAGCTAGGTGAAGGACGGCTTTCACACACACTTATCTCTCAGAACTGAGCAAGTGGAGAGGCTTTCGTTCATCTAGCACCAAGGGAACGGGTTTCAGGAGGCACTTTTTCTCTGCTTTCTCAGTCTGTTTCCTAGTGCCGGTTTGAAGTTCCTGCAGTTTTCACTGTAAAACCGAGTGGGAGCTTCTACCTCCCCATATATATGTATGGAATGGAGTTTGCTACTGAAAAGGAACTTTGTGTTCCCAAGAAGCTACGTGAAGGACGGCTTTCACACACACATATCTCTCAGAACAGAGCAAGTGGACAGACGTTCGTTCTTCTAGCACCAAGGGAACGGTTTGCAGGAGACACTTTTTCTCTGCTTTCTTAATTGTTTCCTAGTGCCGATTTGAAGTTCCTGCAGTTTTCAGTGTAAAACCGAGTTGGAGCTAGTACCTCCCCATATATATGTGTGGAATGGAGTTTGCAACTGAAAAGAAACTTTGTGTTCCCAACAAGCTAGGTGAAGGACGGCTTTCACACACAATTATCTCACAGAACTGAGCAAGTGGAGAGACGTTCGTTCATCTAGCACCAAGGGAACGGGTTGCAGGAGACCCTTTTTCTCTGCTTTCTCAGTCTGTTTCCTAGTGCCGGTTTGAATTTCCTGCAGTTTTCACTGTAAAACCGAGTTGGATCTAGTACCTCCCCATATATATGTATGGAATGTAGTTTGAAACTGAAAAGAAACTTTGTGTTCCCAACAAACTAGGTGAAGGACGGCTTTCACGCACACTTATCTCTCAGAACTGAGCAAGTGGAGAGACGATCGTTCATCTAGCACCAAGGGAACGGGTTGCAGGAGACACTTTTTCTCTGCTTTCTCAGTCTGTTTCCTAGTGCCGGTTTGAAGTTCCAGCAGTTTTCAGTGTAAAACCGAGTTGGAGCTAGTACCTCCCCATATATATGTATGGAATGGAGTTTGCAACTGAAAAGAAACTTTGTGTTCCAAACAAGCTAGGTGAAGGACGGCTTTCACACACACTTATCTCTCAGAACTGAGCAAGTGGAGAGACTTTCGTTCATCTAGCACGAAGGGAACGGGTTTCAGGAGACACTTTTTCTCTGCTTTCTCAGTCTGTTTCTTTGTGCCGGTTTGAAGTTCCTGCAGTTTTCACTGTAAAACCGAGTGGGAGATCTACCTCCCCATATATATATATGGAATGGAGTTTGCAACTGAAAAGAAACTTTGTGTTCCCAACAAGCTAGGTGAAGGACGGCTTTCACACACATATATCTCTCAGAACAGAGCAAGTGGACAGACGTTCGTTCTTCTAGCACAAAGGGAACGGGTTGCAGGAGACACTTTTTCTCTGCTTTCTTAATTGTTTCCTAGTGCCGATTTGAAGTTCCTGCAGTTTTCACTGTCAAACAGAGTTGGAGCTAGTACCTCCCCATATATATGTATGGAATGGAGTTTGCAACTGAAAAGAAACTTTGTGTTCCCAACAAGCTAGGTGAAGGACGGCTTTCACACACACTTATCTCTCAGAACTGAGCAAGTGGAGAGACGTTCGTTCATCTAGAACCAAGGGAACGGGTTGCAGGAGACACATTTTCTCTGCTTTCTCAGTCTGTTTCCTAGTGCCGGTTTGAAGTTCCTGCAGTTTTCAGTGTAAAACCGAGTTGGAGCTAGTACGTACCCATATATATGTATGGAATGGAGTTTGCAACTGAAAAGAAACTTTGTGTTCCCAACAAGCTAGTTGAAGTACGGCTTTCACACACAATTATCTCTCAGAACTGAGCAAGTGGAGAGACTTTCGTTCATCTAGCACCAAGGGAACGGGTTTCAGGAGACACTTTTTCTCTGCTTTCTCAGTCTGTTTCCTAGTGCCGGTTTGAAGTTCCTGCAGTTTTCACTGTAAAACCGAGTGGGAGCTTCTACCTCCCCATATATATGTATGGAATGGAGTTTGCTACTGAAAAGGAACTTTGTGTTCCCAAGAAGCTAGGTGAAGGACGGCTTTCACACACACATATCTCTCAGAACAGAGCAAGGGGACAGACGTTCGTTCTTCTAGCACCAAGGGAACGGGTTGCAGGAGACACTTTTTCTCTGCTTTCTTAATTGTTTCCTAGTGCCGATTTGAAGTTCCTGCAGTTTTCAGTGTAAAACCGAGTTGGAGCTAGTACCTCCCCATATATATGTATGGAATGGAGTTTGCAACTGAAAAGAAACTTTGTGTTCCCAACAAGCTAGGTGAAGGACGGCTTTCACACACAATTATCTCTCAGAACTGAGCAAGGGGAGAGACGTTCGTTCATCTAGCACCAAGGGAACGGGTTGCAGGAGACCCTTTTTCTCTGCTTTCTCAGTCTGTTTCCTAGTGCCGGTTTGAAGTTCCTGCAGTTTTCACTGTAAAACCGAGTTGGATCTAGTACCTCCCCATATATATGTATGGAATGTAGTTTGAAACTGAAAAGAAACTTTGTGTTCCCAACAACTAGGTGAAGGACGGCTTTCACACACAATTATATCTCAGAACTGAGCAAGTGGAGAGACGTTCGTTCATCTAGCACCAAGGGAACGGGTTGCAGGAGACACTTTTTCTCTGCTTTCTCAGTCTTTTTCCTAGTGCCGGTTTGAAGTTCCTGCAGTTTTCACTGTAAAACCGAGTTGAGCTTCTACCTCCCCATATATATGTATGGAATGGAGTTTGCAACTGAAAAGGAACTTTGTGTTCCCAAGAAGCTAGGTGAAGGACGGCTTTCACACACACATATCTCTCAGAACAGAGCAAGTGGACAGACGTTCGTTCTTCTAGCACCAAGGGAACGGGTTGCAGGAGACACTTTTTCTCTGCTTTCTTAATTGTTTCCTAGTGCCGATTTGAAGTTCCTGCAGTTTTCAGTGTAAAACCGAGTTGGAGCTTGTACCTCCCCATATATATGTATGGAATGGAGTTTGCAACTGAAAAGAAACTTTGTGTTCCCAACAAGCTAGGTGAAGGACGGCTTTCACACACAATTATCTCTCAGAACTGAGCAAGTGGAGAGACGTTCGTTCATCTAGCACCAAGGGAACGGGTTGCAGGAGACCCTTTTTCTCTGCTTTCTCAGTCTGTTTCCTAGTGCCGGTTTGAAGTTCCTGCAGTTTTCACTGTAAAACCGAGTTGGAGCTTGAACCTCCCCATATATATGTATGGAATGTAGTTTGCAACTGAAAAGAAACTTTGTGTTCCCAACAACTAGGTGAAGGACGGCTTTCACACACAATTATATCTCAGAACTGAGCAAGTGGAGAGACGTTCGTTCACCTAGCACCAAGGGAACGGGTTGCAGGAGACACTTTTTCTCTGCTTTCTCAGTCTGTTTCCTAGTGCCGGTTTAAAGTTCCTGCAGTTTTCACTGTAAACCCGAGTTGGAGCTAGTACCTCCCCATATATATGTATGGAATGGGGTTTGCAACTGAAAAGAAACTTTGTGTTCCCAGCAAGCTAGGTGAAGGACGGCTTTCACACACAATTATCTCTCAGAACTGAGCAAGTGGAGAGACGTTCGTTCATCTAGCACCAAGGGAACGGGTTGCAGGAGACACTTTTTCTCTGCTTTCTCAGTCTGTTTCCTAGTGCCGGTTTGAAGTTCCTGCAGTTTTCACTGTAAAACCGAGTTAGAGTTTCTACCTCCCCATATATATGTATGGAATGGAGTTTGCAACTGAAAAGAAACTTTGTGTTCCCAACAAGCTAGGTGAAGGACGGCTTTCACACACACTTATCTCTCAGAACTGAGCAAGTGGAGAGACGTTCGTTCATCTAGCACCAAGGGAACGGGTTGCAGGAGACACTTTTTCTCTGCTTTCTCAGTCTGTTTCCTAGTGCCGGTTTGAAGTTCCTGCAGTTTTCAGTGTAAAACCGAGTTGGAGCTAGTACGTACCCATATATATGTATGGAATGGAGTTTGCAACTGAAAAGAAACTTTGTGTTCCCAACAAGCTAGGTGAAGTACGGCTTTCACACACAATTATCTCTCAGAACTGAGCAAGTGGAGAGACTTTCGTTCATCTAGCACCAAGGGAACTGGTTTCAGGAGACACTTTTTCTCTGCTTTCTCAGTCTGTTTCCTAGTGCCGGTTTGAAGTTCCTGCAGTTTTCACTGTAAAACCGAGTGGGAGCTTCTACCTCCCCATATATATGTATGGAATGGAGTTTGCTACTGAAAAGGAACTTTGTGTTCCCAACAAGCTAGGTGAAGGACGGCTTTCACACACACATATCTCTCAGAACAGAGCAAGGGGACAGACGTTCGTTCTTCTAGCACCAAGGGAACGGGTTGCAGGAGACACTTTTTCTCTGCTTTCTTAATTGTTTCCTAGTGCCGATTTGAAGTTCCTGCAGTTTTCAGTGTAAAACCGAGTTGGAGCTAGTACCTCCCCATATATATGTATGGAATGGAGTTTGCAACTGAAAAGAAACTTTGTGTTCCCAACAAGCTAGGTGAAGGACGGCTTTCACACACAATTATCTCTCAGAACTGAGCAAGGGGAGAGACGTTCGTTCATCTAGCACCAAGGGAACGGGTTGCAGGAGACCCTTTTTCTCTGCTTTCTCAGTCTGTTTCCTAGTGCCGGTTTGAAGTTCCTGCAGTTTTCACTGTAAAACCGAGTTGGATCTAGTACCTCCCCATATATATGTATGGAATGTAGTTTGAAACTGAAAAGAAACTTTGTGTTCCCAACAACTAGGTGAAGGACGGCTTTCACACACAATTATATCTCAGAACTGAGCAAGTGGAGAGACGTTCGTTCATCTAGCACCAAGGGAACGGGTTGCAGGAGACACTTTTTCTCTGCTTTCTCAGTCTTTTTCCTAGTGCCGGTTTGAAGTTCCTGCAGTTTTCACTGTAAAACCGAGTTGAGCTTCTACCTCCCCATATATATGTATGGAATGGAGTTTGCAACTGAAAAGGAACTTTGTGTTCCCAAGAAGCTAGGTGAAGGACGGCTTTCACACACACATATCTCTCAGAACAGAGCAAGTGGACAGACGTTCGTTCTTCTAGCACCAAGGGAACGGGTTGCAGGAGACACTTTTTCTCTGCTTTCTTAATTGTTTCCTAGTGCCGATTTGAAGTTCCTGCAGTTTTCAGTGTAAAACCGAGTTGGAGCTTGTACCTCCCCATATATATGTATGGAATGGAGTTTGCAACTGAAAAGAAACTTTGTGTTCCCAACAAGCTAGGTGAAGGACGGCTTTCACACACAATTATCTCTCAGAACTGAGCAAGTGGAGAGACGTTCGTTCATCTAGCACCAAGGGAACGGGTTGCAGGAGACCCTTTTTCTCTGCTTTCTCAGTCTGTTTCCTAGTGCCGGTTTGAAGTTCCTGCAGTTTTCACTGTAAAACCGAGTTGGAGCTTGAACCTCCCCATATATATGTATGGAATGTAGTTTGCAACTGAAAAGAAACTTTGTGTTCCCAACAACTAGGTGAAGGACGGCTTTCACACACAATTATATCTCAGAACTGAGCAAGTGGAGAGACGTTCGTTCACCTAGCACCAAGGGAACGGGTTGCAGGAGACACTTTTTCTCTGCTTTCTCAGTCTGTTTCCTAGTGCCGGTTTGAAGTTCCTGCAGTTTTCACTGTAAACCCGAGTTGGAGCTAGTACCTCCCCATATATATGTATGGAATGGGGTTTGCAACTGAAAAGAAACTTTGTGTTCCCAGCAAGCTAGGTGAAGGACGGCTTTCACACACAATTATCTCTCAGAACTGAGCAAGTGGAGAGACGTTCGTTCATCTAGCACCAAGGGAACGAGTTGCAGGAGACACTTTTTCTCTGCTTTCTCAGTCTGTTTCCTAGTGCCGGTTTGAAGTTCCTGCAGTTTTCACTGTAAAACCGAGTTAGAGTTTCTACCTCCCCATATATATGTATGGAATGGAGTTTGCAACTGAAAAGAAACTTTGTGTTCCCAACAAGCAAGGTGAAGGACGGCTTTCACACACACTTATCTCTCAGAACTGAGCAAGTGGAGAGACGTTCGTTCATCTAGCACCAAGGGAACGGGTTGCAGGAGACACTTTTTCTCTGCTTTCTCAGTCTGTTTCCTAGTGCCGGTTTGAAGTTCCTGCAGTTTTCACTGAAAAACCGAGTTGGACCTTGTACCTCCCCATATATATGTATGGAATGGAGTTTGCAACTGAAAAGAAAATTTGTGTTCCCAACAAGCTAGGTGAAGGACGGCTTTCACACACACTTATATCTCAGAACTGAGCAAGTGGAGAGATATTCGTTCATCTAGCACCAAGGGAACGGGATGCAGGAGACACTTTTACTCTGCTTTCTCAGTCTGTTTCCTAGTGCCGGTTTGAAGTTCCTGCAGTTTTCACTGTCAAACCGAGTTGGAGCTTGTACCTCCCCATATGTATGTATGGAATGGAGTTTGCAACTGAAAAGAAACTTTGTGTTCCCAACAAGCTAGGTGAAGGACGGCTTTCACACACACTTATCTCTCAGAATTGATCAAGTGGAGAGACGTTCGTTCATTTAGCACCAAGGGAACGGGTTGCAGGAGACACATTTTCTCTGCTTTCTCAGTCTGTTTCCTAGTGCCGGTTTGAAGTTCCTGCAGTTTTCACTGTCAAACAGTGTTGGAGCTTCTACCTCCCCATATATATGTATGGAATGGAGTTTGAAACTGAAAAGAAACTTTGTGTTCCCAACAAGCTAGGTGAAGGACGGCTTTCACACACACTTATCTCTCAGAACTGAGCAAGTGGAGAGACGTTCGTTCATCTAGCACCAAGGGAACGGGTTGCAGGAGACATTTTTTCTCTGCTTTCTCAGTCTGTTTCCTAGTGCCGGTTTGAAGTTCCTGCAGTTTTCACTGTCAAACCGAGTTGGAGCTAGTACCTACCCATATATATATATGGAATGGAGTTTGCAACTGAAAAGAAAATTTGTGTTCCCAACAAGACAGGTGAAGGAAGGCTTTCACACACACTTATCTCTCAGAACTGAGCAAGTGGAGAGACGTTCGTTCATCTAGCACCAATGGAACGGGTTGCAGGAGAAAATTTTTCTCTGCTTTCTCAGTCTGTTTCCTAGTGCCGGTTTGAAGATCCTGCAGTTTTCACTGTCAAACCGAGTTGGAGCTAGTACCTCCCCATATATATGTATGGAATGGAGTTTACAACTGAAAAGAAACTTTGTGTTCCCAAGAAACTAGGTGAAGGACGGCTTTCACACACACTTATCTCTCAGAACTGAGCAAGTGGAGAGACGTTCGTTCATCTAGCACCAAGGGAACGGGTTGCAGGAGACACTTTTTCTCTGCTTTCTCAGTCTGTTTCCTAGTGCCGGTTTGAAGTTCCTGCAGTTTTCAGTGTAAAACCGAGTTGGAGCTAGTACCTCCCCATATATATGTATGGAATGGAGTTTGCAACTGAAAAGAAACTTTGTGTTCCCAACAAGCTAGGTGAAGGACGGCTTTCACACACACTTATCTCTCAGAACTGAGCAAGTGGAGAGACTTTCGTTCATCTAGCACCAAGGGAACGGGTTTCAGGAGACACTTTTTCTCTGCTTTCTCAGTCTGTTTCCTAGTGCCGGTTTGAAGTTCCTGCAGTTTTCACTGTAAAACCGAGTGGGAGCTTCTACCTCCCCATATGTATGTATGGAATGGAGTTTGCAACTGAAAAGAAACTTTGTGTTCCCAACAAGCTAGGTGAAGGACGGCTTTCACACACACTTATCTCTCAGAATTCATCAAGTGGAGAGACGTTCGTTCATTTAGCACCAAGGGAACGGGTTGCAGGAGACACTTTTTCTCTGCTTTCTCAGTCTGTTTCCTAGTGCCGGTTTGAAGTTCCTGCAGTTTTCACTGTCAAACAGAGTTGGAGCTTCTACCTCCCCATATATATGTATGGAATGGAGTTTGAAACTGAAAAGAAACTTTGTGTTCCCAACAAGACAGGTGAAGGACGGCTTTCACACACACTTATCTCTCAGAACTGAGCAAGTGGAGAGACGTTCGTTCATCTAGCACCAATGGAACGGGTTGCAGGAGAAAATTTTTCTCTGCTTTCTCAGTCTGTTTCCTAGTGCCGCTTTGAAGTTCCTGCAGTTTTCACTGTCAAACCGAGTTGGAGCTAGTACCTCCCCATATATATGTATGGAATGGAGTTTACAACTGAAAAGAAACTTTGTGTTCCCAACAAACTAGGTGAAGGACGGCTTTCACACACAATTATCTCTCAGAACTGAGCAAGTGGAGAGACGTTCGTTCATCTAGCACCAAGGGAACGAGTTGCAGGAGACACTTTTTCTCTGCTTTCTCAGTCTGTTTCCTAGTGCCGGTTTGAAGTTCCTGCAGTTTTCACTGTAAAACCGAGTTAGAGTTTCTACCTCCCCATATATATGTATGGAATGGAGTTTGCAACTGAAAAGAAACTTTGTGTTCCCAACAAGCTAGGTGAAGGACGGCTTTCACACACACTTATCTCTCAGAACTGAGCAAGTGGAGAGACGTTCGTTCATCTAGCACCAAGGGAACGGGTTGCAGGAGACACTTTTTCTCTGCTTTCTCAGTCTGTTTCCTAGTGCCGGTTTGAAGTTCCTGCAGTTTTCACTGAAAAACCGAGTTGGACCTTGTACCTCCCCATATATATGTATGGAATGGAGTTTGCAACTGAAAAGAAAATTTGTGTTCCCAACAAGCTAGGTGAAGGACGGCTTTCACACACACTTATATCTCAGAACTGAGCAAGTGGAGAGATATTCGTTCATCTAGCACCAAGGGAACGGGATGCAGGAGACACTTTTACTCTGCTTTCTCAGTCTGTTTCCTAGTGCCGGTTTGAAGTTCCTGCAGTTTTCACTGTCAAACCGAGTTGGAGCTAGTACCTACCCATATATATATATGGAATGGAGTTTGCAACTGAAAAGAAAATTTGTGTTCCCAACAAGACAGGTGAAGGAAGGCTTTCACACACACTTATCTCTCAGAACTGAGCAAGTGGAGAGACGTTCGTTCATCTAGCACCAATGGAACGGGTTGCAGGAGAAAATTTTTCTCTGCTTTCTCAGTCTGTTTCCTAGTGCCGGTTTGAAGATCCTGCAGTTTTCACTGTCAAACCGAGTTGGAGCTAGTACCTCCCCATATATATGTATGGAATGGAGTTTACAACTGAAAAGAAACTTTGTGTTCCCAACAAACTAGGTGAAGGACGGCTTTCACACACACTTATCTCTCAGAACTGAGCAAGTGGAGAGACGTTCGTTCATCTAGCACCAAGGGAACGGGTTGCAGGAGACACTTTTTCTCTGCTTTCTCAGTCTGTTTCCTAGTGCCGGTTTGAAGTTCCTGCAGTTTTCAGTGTAAAACCGAGTTGGAGCTAGTACCTCCCCATATATATGTATGGAATGGAGTTTGCAACTGAAAAGAAACTTTGTGTTCCCAACAAGCTAGGTGAAGGACGGCTTTCACACACACTTATCTCTCAGAACTGAGCAAGTGGAGAGACTTTCGTTCATCTAGCACCAAGGGAACGGGTTTCAGGAGACACTTTTTCTCTGCTTTCTCAGTCTGTTTCCTAGTGCCGGTTTGAAGTTCCTGCAGTTTTCACTGTAAAACCGAGTGGGAGCTTCTACCTCCCCATATATATGTATGGAATGGAGTTTGCAACT
Source organism: Camelus dromedarius (assembly GCF_036321535.1). Lineage (NCBI taxonomy): Eukaryota > Metazoa > Chordata > Mammalia > Artiodactyla > Camelidae > Camelus > Camelus dromedarius. Next base: position 958,746 of record NW_026989778.1, on the reverse strand, counting down.
GAAAAGAAACTTTGTGTTCCCAACAAGCTAGGTGAAGTACGGCTTTCACACACACTTATCTCTCAGAATTCATCAAGTGGAGAGACGTTCGTTCATTTAGCACCAAGGGAACGGGTTGCAGGAGACACTTTTTCTCTGCTTTCTCAGTCTGTTTCCTAGTGCCGGTTTGAAGTTCCTGCAGTTTTCACTGTCAAACAGAGTTGGAGCTTCTACCTCCCCATATATATGTATGGAATGGAGTTTGAAACTGAAAAGAAACTTTGTGTTCCCAACAAGACAGGTGAAGGACGGCTTTCACACACACTTATCTCTCAGAACTGAGCAAGTGGAGAGACGTTCGTTCATCTAGCACCAATGGAACGGGTTGCAGGAGAAAATTTTTCTCTGCTTTCTCAGTCTGTTTCCTAGTGCCGCTTTGAAGTTCCTGCAGTTTTCACTGTCAAACCGAGTTGGAGCTAGTACCTCCCCATATATATGTATGGAATGGAGTTTACAACTGAAAAGAAACTTTGTGTTCCCAACAAACTAGGTGAAGGACGGCTTTCACACACACTTATCTCTCAGAACTGAGCAAGTGGAGAGACGTTCGTTCATCTAGCACCAAGGGAACGGGTTGCAGGAGACACTTTTTCTCTGATTTCTCAGTCTGTTTCCTAGTGCCGGTTTGAAGTTCCTGCAGTTTTCACTGTAAAACCGAGTTGGAGCTAGTACCTCCCCATATATATGTATGGAATGGAGTTTGCAACTGAAAAGAAACTTTGTGTTCCCAACAAGCTAGGTGAAGGACGGCTTTCACACACACTTATCTCTCAGAACTGAGCAAGTGGAGAGACTTTCGTTCATCTAGCACCAAGGGAACGGGTTTCAGGAGACACTTTTTCTCTGCTTTCTCAGTCTGTTTCCTAGTGCCGGTTTGAAGTTCCTGCAGTTTTCACTGAAAAACCGAGTGGGAGCTTCTACCTCCCCATATATATGTATGGAATGGAGTTTGCAACTGAAAAGAAACTTTGTGTTCCCAAGAAGCTAGGAGAAGGACGGCTTTCACACACACATATCTCTCAGAACAGAGCAAGTGGACAGACGTTCGGTTTTCTAGCACCAAGGGAACGGGTTGCAGGAGACACTTTTCTCTGCTTTCTTAATTGTTTCCTAGTGCCGATATGAAGTTCCTGCAGTTTTCACTGTCAAACAGAGTTGGAGCTAGTACCTCCCCATATATATGTATGGAATGGAGTTTGCAACTGAAAAGAATCTTTGTGTTCCCAACAAGCTAGGTGAAGGAAGGCTTTCACACACACTTATCTCTCAGAACTGAGCAAGTGGAGAGACGTTCGTTCATCTAGCACCAAGGGAACGGGTTGCAGGAGACACTTTTTCTCTGCTTTCTCAGTCTGTTTCCTAGTGCCGGTTTGAAGTTCCTGCAGTTTTCAGTGTAAAACCGAGTTGGAGCTAGTACCTCCCCATATATATGTATGGAATGTAGTTTGCAACTGAAAAGAAACTTTGTGTTCCCAAAAACTAGGTGAAGGACGGCTTTCACACACAATTATATCTCAGAACTGAGCAGGTGGAGAGACGTTCGTTCATCTAGCACCAAGGGAACGGGTTGCAGGAGACACTTTTTCTCTACTTTCTCAGTCTGTTTCCTAGTGCCGGTCTGAAGTTCCTGCAGTTTTCACTGTAAAACCGAGTTGGAGCTAGTACCTCCCCATATATATGTATGGAATGGAGTTTGCAACTGAAAAGAAACTTTGTGTTCCCAGCAAGCTAGGTGAAGGACGGCTTTCACACACAATTATCTTTCAGAACTGAGCAAGTGGAGAGACGTTCGTTCATCTAGCACCAAGGGAACGGGTTGCAGGAGACACTTTTTCTCTGCTTTCTCAGTCTGTTTCCTAGTGCCGGTTTGAAGTTCCTGCAGTTTTCACTGTAAAACCGAGTTGGAGTTTCTACCTCCCCATATATATGTATGGAATGAAGTTTGCAACTGAAAAGAAACTTTGTGTTCCCAACAAGCTAGGTGAAGGACGGCTTTCACAAACACTTATCTCTCAGAACTGAGCAAGTGGAGAGACTTTCGTTCATCTAGCACCAAGGGAACGGGTTTCAGGAGACACTTTTTCTCTGCTTTCTCAGACTGTTTCCTAGTGCCGGTTTGAAGTTCCTGCAGTTTTCACTGTAAAACCGAGTGGGAGCTTCTACCTCCCCATATGTATGTATGGATTGGAGTTTGCAACTGAAAAGAAACTTTGTGTTCCCAACAAGCTAGGTGAAGGACGGCTTTCACACACACTTATCTCTCAGAATTCATCAAGTGGAGAGACGTTCGTTCATTTAGCACCAAGGGAACGGGTTGCAGGAGACACTTTTTCTCTGCTTTCTCAGTCTGTTTCCTAGTGCCGGTTTGAAGTTCCTGCAGTTTTCACTGTCAAACAGAGTTGGAGCTTCTACCACCCCATATATATGTATGGAATGGAGTTTGAAACTGAAAAGAAACTTTGTGTTCCCAACAAGCTAGGTGAAGGACTGCTTTCACACACACTTATCTCTCAGAACTGAGCAAGTGGAGAGATGTTCGTTCATCTAGCACCAAGGGAACGGGTTGCAGGAGACACTTTTTCTCTGATTTCTCAGTCTGTTTCCTAGTGCCGGTTTGAAGTTCCTGCAGTTTTCACTGTCAAACCGAGTTGGAGCTAGTACCTACCCATATATATATATGGAATGGAGTTTGCAACTGAAAAGAAAATTTGTGTTCCCAACAAGACAGGTGAAGGACGGCTTTCACACACACTTATCTCTCAGAACTGAGCAAGTGGAGAGACGTTCGTTCATCTAGCACCAATGGAACGGGTTGCAGGAGAAAATTTTTCTCTGCTTTCTCAGTCTGTTTCCTAGTGCCGGTTTGAAGTTCCTGCAGTTTTCACTGTCAAACCGAGTTGGAGCTAGTACCTCCCCATATATATGTATGGAATGGAGTTTGCAACTGAAAAGAAACTTTGTGTTCCCAACAAACTAGGTGAAGGACGGCTTTCACACACACCTATCTCTCAGAACTGAGCAAGTGGAGAGACGTTCGTTCATCTAGCACCAAGGGAACGGGTTGCAGGAGACACTTTTTCTCTGCTTTCTCAGTCTGTTTCCTAGTGCCTGTTTGAAGTTCCTGCAGTTTTCAGTGTAAAACCGAGTTGGAGCTAGTACCTCCCCATATATATGTATGGAATGGAGTTTGCAACTGAAAAGAAACTTTGTGTTCCCAACAAGCTATGTGAAGGACGGCTTTCACACACACTTATCTCTCAGAACTGAGCAAGTGGAGAGACTTTCGTTCATCTAGCACCAAGGGAACGGGTTTCAGGAGACACTTTTTCTCTGCTTTCTCAGTCTGTTTCCTAGTGCCGGTTTGAAGTTCCTGCAGTTTTCACTGTAAAACCGAGTGGGAGCTTCTACCTCCCCATATATATGTATGGAATGGAGTTTCCAACTGAAAAGAAACTTTGTGTTCCCAAGAAGCTAGGTGAAGTACGGCTTTCACACACACATATCTCTCAGAACACAGCAAGTGGACAGACGTTCGTTTTTCTAGCACCAAGGGAACGGGTTGCAGGAGACACTTTTTCTCTGCTTTCTTAATTGTTTCCTAGTGCCGATTTGAAGTTCCTGCAGTTTTCACTGTCAAACAGAGTTGGAGCTAGTACCTCCCCATATATATGTATGGAATGGAGTTTTCAACTGAAAAGAAACTTTGTGTTCCCAACAAGCTAGGTGAAGGAAGGCTTTCACACACACTTATCTCTCAGAACTGAGCAAGTGGAGAGACGTTCGTTCATCTAGCACCAAGGGAACGGGTTGCAGGAGACACTTTTTCTCTGCTTTCTCAGTCTGTTTCCTAGTGCCGGTTTGAAGTTCCTGCAGTTTTCAGTGTAAAACCGAGTTGGAGCTAGTACCTCCCCATATATATGTATGGAATGTAGTTTGCAACTGAAAAGAAACTTTGTGTTCCCAACAACTAGGTGAAGGACGGCTTTCACACACAATTATATCTCAGAACTGAGCAAGTGGAACAGTCGAGCGCTGCGTAGCACCAAGGGAACGGGTTGCAGGAGACACTTTTTCTCTACTTTCTCAGTCTGTTTCCTAGTGCCTGTCTGAAGTTCCTGCAGTTTTCACTGTAAAACCGAGTTGGAGCTAGTACCTCCCCTTATATATGTATGGAATGGAGTTTGCAACTGAAAAGAAACTTTGTGTTCCCAGCAAGCTAGGTGAAGGACGGCTTTCACACACAATTATCTCTCAGAACTGAGCAAGTGGAGAGACGTTCGTTCATCTAGCACCAAGGGAACGGGTTGCAGGAGACACTTTTTCTCTGCTTTCTCAGTCTGTTTCCTAGTGCCGGTTTGAAGTTCCTGCAGTTTTCACTGTAAAAGCGAGTTAGAGTTTCTACCTCCCCATATATATGTATGGAATGGAGTTTGCATCTGAAAAGAAACTTTGTGTTCCCAACAAGCTAGGTGAAGGACGGCTTTCACACACACTTATCTCTCAGAACTGAGCAAGTGGAGAGACGTTCGTTCATCTAGCACCAAGGGAACGGGTTGCAGGAGACACTTTTTCTCTGCTTTCTCAGTCTGTTTCCTAGTGCCGGTTTGAAGTTCCTGCAGTTTTCACTGTAAAACCGATTTAGAGTTTCAACCTCCCCATATATATGTATGGAATGGAGTTTGCAACTGAAAAGAAACTTTGTGTTCCCAACAAGCTAGGTGAAGGACGGCTTTCACACACACTTATCTCTCAGAACTGAGCAAGTGGAGAGACGTTCGTTCATCTAGCACCAAGGGAACGGGTTGCAGGAGACACTTTTTCTCTGCTTTCTCAGTCTGTTTCCTAGTGCCGGTTTGAAGTTCCTGCAGTTTTCACTGTAAAACCGAGTGGGAGCTTCTACCTCCCCATATATATGTATGGAATGGAGTTTGCAACTGAAAAGAAACTTTGTGTTCCCAAGAAGCTAGGTGAAGGACGGCTTTCACACACACATATCTCTCAGAACTGAGCAAGTGGACAGACGTTCGTTTTTCTAGCACCAAGGGAACGGGTTGCAGGAGACACTTTTTCTCTGCTTTCTTAATTGTTTCCTAGTGCCGATTTGAAGTTCCTGCATTTTTCACTGTCAAACAGAGTTGGAGCTAGTACCTCCCCATATATATGTATGGAATGGAGTTTGCAACTGAAAAGAAACTTTGTGTTCCCAACAAGCTAGGTGAAGGAAGGCATTCACACACACTTATCTCTCAGAACTGAGCAAGTGGAGAGACGTTCGTTCATCTAGCACCAAGGGAACGGGTTGCAGGAGACACTTTTTCTCTGCTTTCTCAGTCTGTTTCCTAGTGCCGGTTTGAAGTTCCTGCAGTTTTCAGTGTAAAACCGAGTTGGAGCTAGTACCTCCCCATATATATGTATGGAATGTAGTTTGCAACTGAAAAGAAACTTTGTGTTCCCAACAACTAGGTGAAGGACGGCTTTCACACACAATTATATCTCAGAACTGAGCAAGTGGAGAGACGTTCGTTCATCTAGCACCAAGGGAACGGGTTGCAGGAGACACTTTTTCTCTACTTTCTCAGTCTGTTTCCTAGTGCCGGTCTGAAGTTCCTGCAGTTTTCACTGTAAAACCGAGTTGGAGCTAGTACCTCCCCATATATATGTATGGAATGGAGTTTGCAACTGAAAAGAAACTTTGTGTTCCCAACAAGCTAGGTGAAGGACGGCTTTCACACACACTTATCTCTCAGAACTGAGCAAGTGGAGAGACTTTCGTTCATCTAGCACCAAGGGAACGGGTTTCAGGAGACACTTTTTCTCTGCTTTCTCAGACTGTTTCCTAGTGCCGGTTTGAAGTTCCTGCAGTTTTCACTGTAAAACCGAGTGGGAGCTTCTACCTCCCCATATGTATGTATGGAATGGAGTTTGCAACTGAAAAGAAACTTTGTGTTCCCAACAAGCTAGGTGAAGGACGGCTTTCACACACATTTATCTCTCAGAATTCATCAAGTGGAGAGACGTTCGTTCATTTAGCACCAAGGGAACGGGTTGCAGGAGACACTTTTTCTCTGATTTCTCAGTCTGTTTCCTAGTGCCGGTTTGAAGTTCCTGCAGTTTTCACTGTCAAACAGAGTTGGAGCTTCTACCTCCCCATATATATGTATGGAATGGAGTTTGAAACTGAAAAGAAACTTTGTGTTCCCAACAAGCTAGGTGAAGGACTGCTTTCACACACACTTATCTCTCAGAACTGAGCAAGTGGAGAGACGTTCGTTCATGTAGCACCAAGGGAACGGGTTGCAGGAGACACTTTTTCTCTGATTTCTCAGTCTGTTTCCTAGTGCCGGTTTGAAGTTCCTGCAGTTTTCACTGTCAAACCGAGTTGGAGCTAGTACCTACCCATATATATATATGGAATGGAGTTTGCAACTGAAAAGAAAATTTGTGTTCCCAACAAGACAGGTGAAGGACGGCTTTCACACACACTTATCTCTCAGAACTGAGCAAGTGGAGAGACGTTCGTTCATCTACCACCAATGGAACGGTTTGCAGGAGAAAATTTTTCTCTGCTTTCTCAGTCTGTTTCCTAGTGCCGGTTTGAAGTTCCTGCAGTTTTCACTGTCAAACCGTGTTGGATCTTGTACCTCCCCATTTATATGTATGGATTGGAGTTTGCAACTGAAAAGAAACTTTGTGTTCCCAACAAACTAGGTGAAGGACGGCTTTCACACACACTTATCTCTCAGAACTGAGCAAGTGGAGAGACGTTCGTTCATCTAGCACCAAGGGAACGGGTTGCAGGAGACACTTTTTCTCTGCTTTCTCAGTCTGTTTCCTAGTGCCGGTTTGAAGTTCCTGCAGTTTTCACTGAAAAACCGAGTTGGACCTTGTACCTCCCCATATATATGTATGGAATGGAGTTTGCAACTGAAAAGAAAATTTGTGTTCCCAACAAGCTAGGTGAAGGACGGCTTTCACACACACTTATATCTCAGAACTGAGCAAGTGGAGAGATATTCGTTCATCTAGCACCAAGGGAACGGGATGCAGGAGACACTTTTACTCTGCTTTCTCAGTCTGTTTCCTAGTGCCGGTTTGAAGTTCCTGCAGTTTTCACTGTCAAACCGAGTTGGAGCTTGTACCTCCCCATATGTATGTATGGAATGGAGTTTGCAACTGAAAAGAAACTTTGTGTTCCCAACAAGCTAGGTGAAGGACGGCTTTCACACACACTTATCTCTCAGAATTGATCAAGTGGAGAGACGTTCGTTCATTTAGCACCAAGGGAACGGGTTGCAGGAGACACATTTTCTCTGCTTTCTCAGTCTGTTTCCTAGTGCCGGTTTGAAGTTCCTGCAGTTTTCACTGTCAAACAGTGTTGGAGCTTCTACCTCCCCATATATATGTATGGAATGGAGTTTGAAACTGAAAAGAAACTTTGTGTTCCCAACAAGCTAGGTGAAGGACGGCTTTCACACACACTTATCTCTCAGAACTGAGCAAGTGGAGAGACGTTCGTTCATCTAGCACCAAGGGAACGGGTTGCAGGAGACATTTTTTCTCTGCTTTCTCAGTCTGTTTCCTAGTGCCGGTTTGAAGTTCCTGCAGTTTTCACTGTCAAACCGAGTTGGAGCTAGTACCTACCCATATATATATATGGAATGGAGTTTGCAACTGAAAAGAAAATTTGTGTTCCCAACAAGACAGGTGAAGGAAGGCTTTCACACACACTTATCTCTCAGAACTGAGCAAGTGGAGAGACGTTCGTTCATCTAGCACCAATGGAACGGGTTGCAGGAGAAAATTTTTCTCTGCTTTCTCAGTCTGTTTCCTAGTGCCGGTTTGAAGATCCTGCAGTTTTCACTGTCAAACCGAGTTGGAGCTAGTACCTCCCCATATATATGTATGGAATGGAGTTTACAACTGAAAAGAAACTTTGTGTTCCCAAGAAACTAGGTGAAGGACGGCTTTCACACACACTTATCTCTCAGAACTGAGCAAGTGGAGAGACGTTCGTTCATCTAGCACCAAGGGAACGGGTTGCAGGAGACACTTTTTCTCTGCTTTCTCAGTCTGTTTCCTAGTGCCGGTTTGAAGTTCCTGCAGTTTTCAGTGTAAAACCGAGTTGGAGCTAGTACCTCCCCATATATATGTATGGAATGGAGTTTGCAACTGAAAAGAAACTTTGTGTTCCCAACAAGCTAGGTGAAGGACGGCTTTCACACACACTTATCTCTCAGAACTGAGCAAGTGGAGAGACTTTCGTTCATCTAGCACCAAGGGAACGGGTTTCAGGAGACACTTTTTCTCTGCTTTCTCAGTCTGTTTCCTAGTGCCGGTTTGAAGTTCCTGCAGTTTTCACTGTAAAACCGAGTGGGAGCTTCTACCTCCCCATATGTATGTATGGAATGGAGTTTGCAACTGAAAAGAAACTTTGTGTTCCCAACAAGCTAGGTGAAGGACGGCTTTCACACACACTTATCTCTCAGAATTCATCAAGTGGAGAGACGTTCGTTCATTTAGCACCAAGGGAACGGGTTGCAGGAGACACTTTTTCTCTGCTTTCTCAGTCTGTTTCCTAGTGCCGGTTTGAAGTTCCTGCAGTTTTCACTGTCAAACAGAGTTGGAGCTTCTACCTCCCCATATATATGTATGGAATGGAGTTTGAAACTGAAAAGAAACTTTGTGTTCCCAACAAGACAGGTGAAGGACGGCTTTCACACACACTTATCTCTCAGAACTGAGCAAGTGGAGAGACGTTCGTTCATCTAGCACCAATGGAACGGGTTGCAGGAGAAAATTTTTCTCTGCTTTCTCAGTCTGTTTCCTAGTGCCGCTTTGAAGTTCCTGCAGTTTTCACTGTCAAACCGAGTTGGAGCTAGTACCTCCCCATATATATGTATGGAATGGAGTTTACAACTGAAAAGAAACTTTGTGTTCCCAACAAACTAGGTGAAGGACGGCTTTCACACACAATTATCTCTCAGAACTGAGCAAGTGGAGAGACGTTCGTTCATCTAGCACCAAGGGAACGAGTTGCAGGAGACACTTTTTCTCTGCTTTCTCAGTCTGTTTCCTAGTGCCGGTTTGAAGTTCCTGCAGTTTTCACTGTAAAACCGAGTTAGAGTTTCTACCTCCCCATATATATGTATGGAATGGAGTTTGCAACTGAAAAGAAACTTTGTGTTCCCAACAAGCTAGGTGAAGGACGGCTTTCACACACACTTATCTCTCAGAACTGAGCAAGTGGAGAGACGTTCGTTCATCTAGCACCAAGGGAACGGGTTGCAGGAGACACTTTTTCTCTGCTTTCTCAGTCTGTTTCCTAGTGCCGGTTTGAAGTTCCTGCAGTTTTCACTGAAAAACCGAGTTGGACCTTGTACCTCCCCATATATATGTATGGAATGGAGTTTGCAACTGAAAAGAAAATTTGTGTTCCCAACAAGCTAGGTGAAGGACGGCTTTCACACACACTTATATCTCAGAACTGAGCAAGTGGAGAGATATTCGTTCATCTAGCACCAAGGGAACGGGATGCAGGAGACACTTTTACTCTGCTTTCTCAGTCTGTTTCCTAGTGCCGGTTTGAAGTTCCTGCAGTTTTCACTGTCAAACCGAGTTGGAGCTAGTACCTACCCATATATATATATGGAATGGAGTTTGCAACTGAAAAGAAAATTTGTGTTCCCAACAAGACAGGTGAAGGAAGGCTTTCACACACACTTATCTCTCAGAACTGAGCAAGTGGAGAGACGTTCGTTCATCTAGCACCAATGGAACGGGTTGCAGGAGAAAATTTTTCTCTGCTTTCTCAGTCTGTTTCCTAGTGCCGGTTTGAAGATCCTGCAGTTTTCACTGTCAAACCGAGTTGGAGCTAGTACCTCCCCATATATATGTATGGAATGGAGTTTACAACTGAAAAGAAACTTTGTGTTCCCAACAAACTAGGTGAAGGACGGCTTTCACACACACTTATCTCTCAGAACTGAGCAAGTGGAGAGACGTTCGTTCATCTAGCACCAAGGGAACGGGTTGCAGGAGACACTTTTTCTCTGCTTTCTCAGTCTGTTTCCTAGTGCCGGTTTGAAGTTCCTGCAGTTTTCAGTGTAAAACCGAGTTGGAGCTAGTACCTCCCCATATATATGTATGGAATGGAGTTTGCAACTGAAAAGAAACTTTGTGTTCCCAACAAGCTAGGTGAAGGACGGCTTTCACACACACTTATCTCTCAGAACTGAGCAAGTGGAGAGACTTTCGTTCATCTAGCACCAAGGGAACGGGTTTCAGGAGACACTTTTTCTCTGCTTTCTCAGTCTGTTTCCTAGTGCCGGTTTGAAGTTCCTGCAGTTTTCACTGTAAAACCGAGTGGGAGCTTCTACCTCCCCATATATATGTATGGAATGGAGTTTGCAACTGAAAAGAAACTTTGTGTTCCCAACAAGCTAGGTGAAGTACGGCTTTCACACACACTTATCTCTCAGAATTCATCAAGTGGAGAGACGTTCGTTCATTTAGCACCAAGGGAACGGGTTGCAGGAGACACTTTTTCTCTGCTTTCTCAGTCTGTTTCCTAGTGCCGGTTTGAAGTTCCTGCAGTTTTCACTGTCAAACAGAGTTGGAGCTTCTACCTCCCCATATATATGTATGGAATGGAGTTTGAAACTGAAAAGAAACTTTGTGTTCCCAACAAGACAGGTGAAGGACGGCTTTCACACACACTTATCTCTCAGAACTGAGCAAGTGGAGAGACGTTCGTTCATCTAGCACCAATGGAACGGGTTGCAGGAGAAAATTTTTCTCTGCTTTCTCAGTCTGTTTCCTAGTGCCGCTTTGAAGTTCCTGCAGTTTTCACTGTCAAACCGAGTTGGAGCTAGTACCTCCCCATATATATGTATGGAATGGAGTTTACAACTGAAAAGAAACTTTGTGTTCCCAACAAACTAGGTGAAGGACGGCTTTCACACACACTTATCTCTCAGAACTGAGCAAGTGGAGAGACGTTCGTTCATCTAGCACCAAGGGAACGGGTTGCAGGAGACACTTTTTCTCTGATTTCTCAGTCTGTTTCCTAGTGCCGGTTTGAAGTTCCTGCAGTTTTCACTGTAAAACCGAGTTGGAGCTAGTACCTCCCCATATATATGTATGGAATGGAGTTTGCAACTGAAAAGAAACTTTGTGTTCCCAACAAGCTAGGTGAAGGACGGCTTTCACACACACTTATCTCTCAGAACTGAGCAAGTGGAGAGACTTTCGTTCATCTAGCACCAAGGGAACGGGTTTCAGGAGACACTTTTTCTCTGCTTTCTCAGTCTGTTTCCTAGTGCCGGTTTGAAGTTCCTGCAGTTTTCACTGTAAAACCGAGTGGGAGCTTCTACCTCCCCATATATATGTATGGAATGGAGTTTGCAACTGAAAAGAAACTTTGTGTTCCCAAGAAGCTAGGTGAAGGACGGCTTTCACACACACATATCTCTCAGAACAGAGCAAGTGGACAGACGTTCGGTTTTCTAGCACCAAGGGAACGGGTTGCAGGAGACACTTTTCTCTGCTTTCTTAATTGTTTCCTAGTGCCGATATGAAGTTCCTGCAGTTTTCACTGTCAAACAGAGTTGGAGCTAGTACCTCCCCATATATATGTATGGAATGGAGTTTGCAACTGAAAAGAATCTTTGTGTTCCCAACAAGCTAGGTGAAGGAAGGCTTTCACACACACTTATCTCTCAGAACTGAGCAAGTGGAGAGACGTTCGTTCATCTAGCACCAAGGGAACGGGTTGCAGGAGACACTTTTTCTCTGCTTTCTCAGTCTGTTTCCTAGTGCCGGTTTGAAGTTCCTGCAGTTTTCAGTGTAAAACCGAGTTGGAGCTAGTACCTCCCCATATATATGTATGGAATGTAGTTTGCAACTGAAAAGAAACTTTGTGTTCCCAAAAACTAGGTGAAGGACGGCTTTCACACACAATTATATCTCAGAACTGAGCAGGTGGAGAGACGTTCGTTCATCTAGCACCAAGGGAACGGGTTGCAGGAGACACTTTTTCTCTACTTTCTCAGTCTGTTTCCTAGTGCCGGTCTGAAGTTCCTGCAGTTTTCACTGTAAAACCGAGTTGGAGCTAGTACCTCCCCATATATATGTATGGAATGGAGTTTGCAACTGAAAAGAAACTTTGTGTTCCCAGCAAGCTAGGTGAAGGACGGCTTTCACACACAATTATCTTTCAGAACTGAGCAAGTGGAGAGACGTTCGTTCATCTAGCACCAAGGGAACGGGTTGCAGGAGACACTTTTTCTCTGCTTTCTCAGTCTGTTTCCTAGTGCCGGTTTGAAGTTCCTGCAGTTTTCACTGTAAAACCGAGTTGGAGTTTCTACCTCCCCATATATATGTATGGAATGAAGTTTGCAACTGAAAAGAAACTTTGTGTTCCCAACAAGCTAGGTGAAGGACGGCTTTCACAAACACTTATCTCTCAGAACTGAGCAAGTGGAGAGACTTTCGTTCATCTAGCACCAAGGGAACGGGTTTCAGGAGACACTTTTTCTCTGCTTTCTCAGACTGTTTCCTAGTGCCGGTTTGAAGTTCCTGCAGTTTTCACTGTAAAACCGAGTGGGAGCTTCTACCTCCCCATATGTATGTATGGATTGGAGTTTGCAACTGAAAAGAAACTTTGTGTTCCCAACAAGCTAGGTGAAGGACGGCTTTCACACACACTTATCTCTCAGAATTCATCAAGTGGAGAGACGTTCGTTCATTTAGCACCAAGGGAACGGGTTGCAGGAGACACTTTTTCTCTGCTTTCTCAGTCTGTTTCCTAGTGCCGGTTTGAAGTTCCTGCAGTTTTCACTGTCAAACAGAGTTGGAGCTTCTACCACCCCATATATATGTATGGAATGGAGTTTGAAACTGAAAAGAAACTTTGTGTTCCCAACAAGCTAGGTGAAGGACTGCTTTCACACACACTTATCTCTCAGAACTGAGCAAGTGGAGAGATGTTCGTTCATCTAGCACCAAGGGAACGGGTTGCAGGAGACACTTTTTCTCTGATTTCTCAGTCTGTTTCCTAGTGCCGGTTTGAAGTTCCTGCAGTTTTCACTGTCAAACCGAGTTGGAGCTAGTACCTACCCATATATATATATGGAATGGAGTTTGCAACTGAAAAGAAAATTTGTGTTCCCAACAAGACAGGTGAAGGACGGCTTTCACACACACTTATCTCTCAGAACTGAGCAAGTGGAGAGACGTTCGTTCATCTAGCACCAATGGAACGGGTTGCAGGAGAAAATTTTTCTCTGCTTTCTCAGTCTGTTTCCTAGTGCCGGTTTGAAGTTCCTGCAGTTTTCACTGTCAAACCGAGTTGGAGCTAGTACCTCCCCATATATATGTATGGAATGGAGTTTGCAACTGAAAAGAAACTTTGTGTTCCCAACAAACTAGGTGAAGGACGGCTTTCACACACACCTATCTCTCAGAACTGAGCAAGTGGAGAGACGTTCGTTCATCTAGCACCAAGGGAACGGGTTGCAGGAGACACTTTTTCTCTGCTTTCTCAGTCTGTTTCCTAGTGCCTGTTTGAAGTTCCTGCAGTTTTCAGTGTAAAACCGAGTTGGAGCTAGTACCTCCCCATATATATGTATGGAATGGAGTTTGCAACTGAAAAGAAACTTTGTGTTCCCAACAAGCTATGTGAAGGACGGCTTTCACACACACTTATCTCTCAGAACTGAGCAAGTGGAGAGACTTTCGTTCATCTAGCACCAAGGGAACGGGTTTCAGGAGACACTTTTTCTCTGCTTTCTCAGTCTGTTTCCTAGTGCCGGTTTGAAGTTCCTGCAGTTTTCACTGTAAAACCGAGTGGGAGCTTCTACCTCCCCATATATATGTATGGAATGGAGTTTCCAACTGAAAAGAAACTTTGTGTTCCCAAGAAGCTAGGTGAAGTACGGCTTTCACACACACATATCTCTCAGAACACAGCAAGTGGACAGACGTTCGTTTTTCTAGCACCAAGGGAACGGGTTGCAGGAGACACTTTTTCTCTGCTTTCTTAATTGTTTCCTAGTGCCGATTTGAAGTTCCTGCAGTTTTCACTGTCAAACAGAGTTGGAGCTAGTACCTCCCCATATATATGTATGGAATGGAGTTTTCAACTGAAAAGAAACTTTGTGTTCCCAACAAGCTAGGTGAAGGAAGGCTTTCACACACACTTATCTCTCAGAACTGAGCAAGTGGAGAGACGTTCGTTCATCTAGCACCAAGGGAACGGGTTGCAGGAGACACTTTTTCTCTGCTTTCTCAGTCTGTTTCCTAGTGCCGGTTTGAAGTTCCTGCAGTTTTCAGTGTAAAACCGAGTTGGAGCTAGTACCTCCCCATATATATGTATGGAATGTAGTTTGCAACTGAAAAGAAACTTTGTGTTCCCAACAACTAGGTGAAGGACGGCTTTCACACACAATTATATCTCAGAACTGAGCAAGTGGAGAGACGTTCGTTCATCTAGCACCAAGGGAACGGGTTGCAGGAGACACTTTTTCTCTACTTTCTCAGTCTGTTTCCTAGTGCCTGTCTGAAGTTCCTGCAGTTTTCACTGTAAAACCGAGTTGGAGCTAGTACCTCCCCTTATATATGTATGGAATGGAGTTTGCAACTGAAAAGAAACTTTGTGTTCCCAGCAAGCTAGGTGAAGGACGGCTTTCACACACAATTATCTCTCAGAACTGAGCAAGTGGAGAGACGTTCGTTCATCTAGCACCAAGGGAACGGGTTGCAGGAGACACTTTTTCTCTGCTTTCTCAGTCTGTTTCCTAGTGCCGGTTTGAAGTTCCTGCAGTTTTCACTGTAAAAGCGAGTTAGAGTTTCTACCTCCCCATATATATGTATGGAATGGAGTTTGCATCTGAAAAGAAACTTTGTGTTCCCAACAAGCTAGGTGAAGGACGGCTTTCACACACACTTATCTCTCAGAACTGAGCAAGTGGAGAGACGTTCGTTCATCTAGCACCAAGGGAACGGGTTGCAGGAGACACTTTTTCTCTGCTTTCTCAGTCTGTTTCCTAGTGCCGGTTTGAAGTTCCTGCAGTTTTCACTGTAAAACCGATTTAGAGTTTCAACCTCCCCATATATATGTATGGAATGGAGTTTGCAACTGAAAAGAAACTTTGTGTTCCCAACAAGCTAGGTGAAGGACGGCTTTCACACACACTTATCTCTCAGAACTGAGCAAGTGGAGAGACGTTCGTTCATCTAGCACCAAGGGAACGGGTTGCAGGAGACACTTTTTCTCTGCTTTCTCAGTCTGTTTCCTAGTGCCGGTTTGAAGTTCCTGCAGTTTTCACTGTAAAACCGAGTGGGAGCTTCTACCTCCCCATATATATGTATGGAATGGAGTTTGCAACTGAAAAGAAACTTTGTGTTCCCAAGAAGCTAGGTGAAGGACGGCTTTCACACACACATATCTCTCAGAACTGAGCAAGTGGACAGACGTTCGTTTTTCTAGCACCAAGGGAACGGGTTGCAGGAGACACTTTTTCTCTGCTTTCTTAATTGTTTCCTAGTGCCGATTTGAAGTTCCTGCATTTTTCACTGTCAAACAGAGTTGGAGCTAGTACCTCCCCATATATATGTATGGAATGGAGTTTGCAACTGAAAAGAAACTTTGTGTTCCCAACAAGCTAGGTGAAGGAAGGCATTCACACACACTTATCTCTCAGAACTGAGCAAGTGGAGAGACGTTCGTTCATCTAGCACCAAGGGAACGGGTTGCAGGAGACACTTTTTCTCTGCTTTCTCAGTCTGTTTCCTAGTGCCGGTTTGAAGTTCCTGCAGTTTTCAGTGTAAAACCGAGTTGGAGCTAGTACCTCCCCATATATATGTATGGAATGTAGTTTGCAACTGAAAAGAAACTTTGTGTTCCCAACAACTAGGTGAAGGACGGCTTTCACACACAATTATATCTCAGAACTGAGCAAGTGGAGAGACGTTCGTTCATCTAGCACCAAGGGAACGGGTTGCAGGAGACACTTTTTCTCTACTTTCTCAGTCTGTTTCCTAGTGCCGGTCTGAAGTTCCTGCAGTTTTCACTGTAAAACCGAGTTGGAGCTAGTACCTCCCCATATATATGTATGGAATGGAGTTTGCAACTGAAAAGAAACTTTGTGTTCCCAACAAGCTAGGTGAAGGACGGCTTTCACACACACTTATCTCTCAGAACTGAGCAAGTGGAGAGACTTTCGTTCATCTAGCACCAAGGGAACGGGTTTCAGGAGACACTTTTTCTCTGCTTTCTCAGACTGTTTCCTAGTGCCGGTTTGAAGTTCCTGCAGTTTTCACTGTAAAACCGAGTGGGAGCTTCTACCTCCCCATATGTATGTATGGAATGGAGTTTGCAACTGAAAAGAAACTTTGTGTTCCCAACAAGCTAGGTGAAGGACGGCTTTCACACACATTTATCTCTCAGAATTCATCAAGTGGAGAGACGTTCGTTCATTTAGCACCAAGGGAACGGGTTGCAGGAGACACTTTTTCTCTGATTTCTCAGTCTGTTTCCTAGTGCCGGTTTGAAGTTCCTGCAGTTTTCACTGTCAAACAGAGTTGGAGCTTCTACCTCCCCATATATATGTATGGAATGGAGTTTGAAACTGAAAAGAAACTTTGTGTTCCCAACAAGCTAGGTGAAGGACTGCTTTCACACACACTTATCTCTCAGAACTGAGCAAGTGGAGAGACGTTCGTTCATGTAGCACCAAGGGAACGGGTTGCAGGAGACACTTTTTCTCTGATTTCTCAGTCTGTTTCCTAGTGCCGGTTTGAAGTTCCTGCAGTTTTCACTGTCAAACCGAGTTGGAGCTAGTACCTACCCATATATATATATGGAATGGAGTTTGCAACTGAAAAGAAAATTTGTGTTCCCAACAAGACAGGTGAAGGACGGCTTTCACACACACTTATCTCTCAGAACTGAGCAAGTGGAGAGACGTTCGTTCATCTACCACCAATGGAACGGTTTGCAGGAGAAAATTTTTCTCTGCTTTCTCAGTCTGTTTCCTAGTGCCGGTTTGAAGTTCCTGCAGTTTTCACTGTCAAACCGTGTTGGATCTTGTACCTCCCCATTTATATGTATGGATTGGAGTTTGCAACTGAAAAGAAACTTTGTGTTCCCAACAAACTAGGTGAAGGACGGCTTTCACACACACTTATCTCTCAGAACTGAGCAAGTGGAGAGACGTTCGTTCATCTAGCACCAAGGGAACGGGTTGCAGGAGACACTTTTTCTCTGCTTTCTCAGTCTGTTTCCTAGTGCCGGTTTGAAGTTCCTGCAGTTTTCAGTGTAAAACCGAGTTGGAGCTAGTACCTCCCCATATATATGTATGGAAAGGAGTTTGCAACTGAAAAGAAACTTTGTGTTCCCAACAAGCTAGGTGAAGGACGGCTTTCACACACACTTATCTCTCAGAACTGAGCAAGTGGAGAGACTTTCGTTCATCTAGCACCAAGGGAACGGGTTTCAGGAGACACTTTTTGTCTGCTTTCTCAGTCTGTTTCCTAGTGCCGGTTTGAAGTTCCTGCAGTTTTCACTGTAAAACCGAGTGGGAGCTTCTACCTCCCCATATATATGTATGGAATGGAGTTTCCAACTGAAAAGAAACTTTGTGTTCCCAAGAAGCTAGGTGAAGGACGGCTTTCACACACACATATCTCTCAGAACACAGCAAGTGGACAGACGTTCGTTTTTCTAGCACCAAGGGAACGGGTTGCAGGAGACACTTTTCTCTGCTTTCTTAATTGTTTCCTAGTGCCGATTTGAAGTTCCTGCAGTTTTCACTGTCAAACAGAGTTGGAGCTTGTACCTCCCCATATATATGTATGGAATGGAGTTTGCAACTGAAAAGAAACTTTGTGTTCCCAACAAGCTAGGTGAAGTAAGGCTTTCACACACACTTATCTCTCAGAACTGAGCAAGTGGAGAGACGTTCGTTCATCTAGCACCAAGGGAACGGGTTGCAGGAGACACTTTTTCTCTGCTTTCTCAGTCTGTTTCCTAGTGCCGGTTTGAAGTTCCTGCAGTTTTCAGTGTAAAACCGAGTTGGAGCTAGTACCTCCCCATATATATGTATGGAATGTAGTTTGCAACTGAAAAGAAACTTTGTGTTCCCAAAAACTAGGTGAAGGACGGCTTTCACACACAATTATATCTCAGAACTGAGCAGGTGGAGAGACGTTCGTTCATCTAGCACCAAGGGAACGGGTTGCAGGAGACACTTTTTCTCTACCTTCTCAGTCTGTTTCCTAGTGCCGGTCTGAAGTTCCTGCAGTTTTCACTGTAAAACCGAGTTGGAGCTAGTACCTCCCCATATATATGTATGGAATGGAGTTTGCAACTGAAAAGAAACTTTGTGTTCCCAGCAAGCTAGGTGAAGGACGGCTTTCACACACAATTATCTCTCAGAACTGAGCAAGTGGAGAGACGTTCGTTCATCTAGCACCAAGGGAACGGGTTGCAGGAGACACTTTTTCTCTGCTTTCTCAGTCTGTTTCCTAGTGCCGGTTTGAAGTTCCTGCAGTTTTCACTGTAAAACCGAGTGGGAGCTTCTACCTCCCCATATGTATGTATGGAATGGAGTTTCCAACTGAAAAGAAACTTTGTGTTCCCAAGAAGCTAGGTGAAGGACGGCTTTCACACACACTTATCTCTCAGAATTCATCAAGTGGAGAGACGTTCGTTCATTTAGCACCAAGGGAACGGGTTGCAGGAGACACTTTTTCTCTGCTTTCTCAGTCTGTTTCCTAGTGCCGGTTTGAAGTTCCTGCAGTTTTCACTGTCAAACAGAGTTGGAGCTTCTACCACCCCATATATATGTATGGAATGGAGTTTGAAACTGAAAAGAAACTTTGTGTTCCCAACAAGCTAGGTGAAGGACTGCTTTCACACACACTTATCTCTCAGAACTGAGCAAGTGGAGAGACGTTCGTTCATCTAGCACCAAGGGAACGGGTTGCAGGAGACACTTTTTCTCTGATTTCTCAGTCTGTTTCCTAGTGCCGGTTTGAAGTTCCTGCAGTTTTCACTGTCAAACCGAGTTGGAGCTAGTACCTACCCATATATATATATGGAATGGAGTTTGCAACTGAAAAGAAAATTTGTGTTCCCAACAAGACAGGTGAAGGACGGCTTTCACACACACTTATCTCTCAGAACTGAGCAAGTGGAGAGACGTTCGTTCATCTAGCACCAATGGAACGGGTTGCAGTAGAAAATTTTTCTCTGCTTTCTCAGTCTGTTTCCTAGTGCCGGTTTGAAGTTCCTGCAGTTTTCACTGTCAAACCGAGTTGGAGCTAGTACCTCCCCATATATATGTAGGGAATGGAGTTTGCAACTGAAAAGAAACTTTGTGTTCCCAACAAACTAGGTGAAGGACGGCTTTCACACACACCTATCTCTCAGAACTGAGCAAGTGGAGAGACGTTCGTTCATCTAGCACCAAGGGAACGGGTTGCAGGAGACACTTTTTCTCTGCTTTCTCAGTCTGTTTCCTAGTGCCTGTTTGAAGTTCCTGCAGTTTTCAGTGTAAAACCGAGTTGGAGCTAGTACCTCCCCATATATATGTATGGAATGGAGTTTGCAACTGAAAAGAAACTTTGTGTTCCCAACAAGCTAGGTGAAGGACGGCTTTCACACACACTTATCTCTCAGAACTGAGCAAGTGGAGAGACTTTCGTTCATCTAGCACCAAGGGAACGGGTTTCAGGAGACACTTTTTGTCTGCTTTCTCAGTCTGTTTCCTATTGCCGGTTTGAAGTTCCTGCAGTTTTCACTGTAAAACCGAGTGGGAGCTTCTACCTCCCCATATATATGTATGGAATGGAGTTTCCAACTGAAAAGAAACTTTGTGTTCCCAAGAAGCTAGGTGAAGGACGGCTTTCACACACACATATCTCTCAGAACACAGCAAGTGGACAGACGTTCGTTTTTCTAGCACCAAGGGAACGGGTTGCAGGAGACACTTTTTCTCTGCTTTCTTAATTGTTTCCTAGTGCCGATTTGAAGTTCCTGCAGTTTTCACTGTCAAACAGAGTTGGAGCTAGTACCTCCCCATATATATGTATGGAATGGAGTTTTCAACTGAAAAGAAACTTTGTGTTCCCAACAAGCTAGGTGAAGGAAGGCTTTCACACACACTTATCTCTCAGAACTGAGCAAGTGGAGAGACGTTCGTTCATCTAGCACCAAGGGAACGGGTTTCAGGAGACACTTTTTCTCTGCTTTCTCAGACTGTTTCCTAGTGCCGGTTTGAAGTTCCTGCAGTTTTCACTGTAAAACCGAGTGGGAGCTTCTACCTCCCCATATGTATGTATGGAATGGAGTTTCCAACTGAAAAGAAACTTTGTGTTCCCAAGAAGCTAGGTGAAGGACGGCTTTCACACACACTTATCTCTCAGAATTCATCAAGTGGAGAGACGTTCGTTCATTTAGCACCAAGGGAACGGGTTGCAGGAGACACTTTTTCTCTGCTTTCTCAGTCTGTTTCCTAGTGCCGGTTTGAAGTTCCTGCAGTTTTCACTGTCAAACAGAGTTGGAGCTTCTACCACCCCATATATATGTATGGAATGGAGTTTGAAACTGAAAAGAAACTTTGTGTTCCCAACAAGCTAGGTGAAGGACTGCTTTCACACACACTTATCTCTCAGAACTGAGCAAGTGGAGAGACGTTCGTTCATCTAGCACCAAGGGAACGGGTTGCAGGAGACACTTTTTCTCTGATTTCTCAGTCTGTTTCCTAGTGCCGGTTTGAAGTTCCTGCAGTTTTCACTGTCAAACCGAGTTGGAGCTAGTACCTACCCATATATATATATGGAATGGAGTTTGCAACTGAAAAGAAAATTTGTGTTCCCAACAAGACAGGTGAAGGACGGCTTTCACACACACTTATCTCTCAGAACTGAGCAAGTGGAGAGACGTTCGTTCATCTAGCACCAATGGAACGGGTTGCAGGAGAAAATTTTTCTCTGCTTTCTCAGTCTGTTTCCTAGTGCCGGTTTGAAGTTCCTGCAGTTTTCACTGTCAAACCGAGTTGGAGCTAGTACCTCCCCATATATATGTATGGAATGGAGTTTGCAACTGAAAAGAAACTTTGTGTTCCCAACAAACTAGGTGAAGGACGGCTTTCACACACACCTATCTCTCAGAACTGAGCAAGTGGAGAGACGTTCGTTCATCTAGCACCAAGGGAACGGGTTGCAGGAGACACTTTTTCTCTGCTTTCTCAGTCTGTTTCCTAGTGCCTGTTTGAAGTTCCTGCAGTTTTCAGTGTAAAACCGAGTTGGAGCTAGTACCTCCCCATATATATGTATGGAATGGAGTTTGCAACTGAAAAGAAACTTTGTGTTCCCAACAAGCTAGGTGAAGGACGGCTTTCACACACACTTATCTCTCAGAACTGAGCAAGTGGAGAGACTTTCGTTCATCTAGCACCAAGGGAACGGGTTTCAGGAGACACTTTTTGTCTGCTTTCTCAGTCTGTTTCCTAGTGCCGGTTTGAAGTTCCTGCAGTTTTCACTGTAAAACCGAGTGGGAGCTTCTACCTCCCCATATATATGTATGGAATGGAGTTTCCAACTGAAAAGAAACTTTGTGTTCCCAAGAAGCTAGGTGAAGGACGGCTTTCACACACACATATCTCTCAGAACACAGCAAGTGGACAGACGTTCGTTTTTCTAGCACCAAGGGAACGGGTTGCAGGAGACACTTTTTCTCTGCTTTCTTAATTGTTTCCTAGTGCCGATTTGAAGTTCCTGCAGTTTTCACTGTCAAACAGAGTTGGAGCTAGTACCTCCCCATATATATGTATGGAATGGAGTTTTCAACTGAAAAGAAACTTTGTGTTCCCAACAAGCTAGGTGAAGGAAGGCTTTCACACACACTTATCTCTCAGAACTGAGCAAGTGGAGAGACGTTCGTTCATCTAGCACCAAGGGAACGGGTTGCAGGAGACACTTTGTCTCTGCTTTCTCAGTCTGTTTCCTAGTGCCGGTTTGAAGTTCCTGCAGTTTTCAGTGTAAAACCGAGTTGGAGCTAGTACCTCCCCATATATATGTATGGAATGTAGTTTGCAACTGAAAAGAAACTTTGTGTTCCCAACAACTAGGTGAAGGACGGCTTTCACACACAATTATATCTCAGAACTGAGCAAGAGGAGAGACGTTCGTTCATCTAGCACCAAGGGAACGGGTTGCAGGAGACACTTTTTCTCTACTTTCTCAGTCTGTTTCCTAGTGCCGGTCTGAAGTTCCTGCAGTTTTCACTGTAAAACCGAGTTGGAGCTAGTACCTCCCCATATATATGTATGGAATGTAGTTTGCAACTGAAAAGAAACTTTGTGTTCCCAGCAAGCTAGGTGAAGGACGGCTTTCACACACAATTATCTCTCAGAACTGAGCAAGTGGAGAGACGTTCGTTCATCTAGCACCAAGGGAACGGTTTGCAGGAGACACTTTTTCTCTGCTTTCTCAGTCTGTTTCCTAGTGCCGGTTTGAAGTTCCTGCAGTTTTCACTGTAAAAGCGAGTTAGAGTTTCTACCTCCCCATATATATGTATGGAATGGAGTTTGCAACTGAAAAGAAACTTTGTGTTCCCAACAAGCTAGGTGAAGGACGGCTTTCACACACACTTATCTCTCAGAATTCATCAAGTGGAGAGACGTTCGTTCATTTAGCACCAAGGGAACGGGTTGCAGGAGACACTTTTTCTCTGCTTTCTCAGTCTGTTTCCTAGTGCCGGTTTGAAGTTCCTGCAGTTTTCACTGTCAAACAGAGTTGGAGCTTCTACCACCCCATATATATGTATGGAATGGAGTTTGAAACTGAAAAGAAACTTTGTGTTCCCAACAAGCTAGGTGAAGGACTGCTTTCACACACACTTATCTCTCAGAACTGAGCAAGTGGAGAGACGTTCGTTCATCTAGCACCAAGGGAACGGGTTGCAGGAGACACTTTTTCTCTGATTTCTCAGTCTGTTTCCTAGTGCCGGTTTGAAGTTCCTGCAGTTTTCACTGTCAAACCGAGTTGGAGCTAGTACCTACCCATATATATATATGGAATGGAGTTTGCAACTGAAAAGAAAATTTGTGTTCCCAACAAGACAGGTGAAGGACGGCTTTCACACACACTTATCTCTCAGAACTGAGCAAGTGGAGAGACGTTCGTTCATCTAGCACCAATGGAACGGGTTGCAGGAGAAAATTTTTCTCTGCTTTCTCAGTCTGTTTCCTAGTGCCGGTTTGAAGTTCCTGCAGTTTTCACTGTCAAACCGAGTTGGAGCTAGTACCTCCCCATATATATGTATGGAATGGAGTTTGCAACTGAAAAGAAACTTTGTGTTCCCAACAAACTAGGTGAAGGTCGGCTTTCACACACACCTATCTCTCAGAACTGAGCAAGTGGAGAGACGTTCGTTCATCTAGCACCAAGGGAACGGGTTGCAGGAGACACTTTTTCTCTGCTTTCTCAGTCTGTTTCATAGTGCCTGTTTGAAGTTCCTGCAGTTTTCAGTGTAAAACCGAGTTGGAGCTAGTACCTCCCCATATATATGTATGGAATGGAGTTTGCAACTGAAAAGAAACTTTGTGTTCCCAACAAGCTAGGTGAAGGACGGCTTTCACACACACTTATCTCTCAGAACTGAGCAAGTGGAGAGACTTTCGTTCATCTAGCACCAAGGGAACGGGTTTCAGGAGACACTTTTTGTCTGCTTTCTCAGTCTGTTTCCTAGTGCCGGTTTGAAGTTCCTGCAGTTTTCACTGTAAAACCGAGTGGGAGCTTCTACCTCCCCATATATATGTATGGAATGGAGTTTCCAACTGAAAAGAAACTTTGTGTTCCCAAGAAGCTAGGTGAAGGACGGCTTTCACACACACATATCTCTCAGAACATAGCAAGTGGACAGACGTTCGTTTTTCTAGCACCAAGGGAACGGGTTGCAGGAGACACTTTTTCTCTGCTTTCTTAATTGTTTCCTAGTGCCGATTTGAAGTTCCTGCAGTTTTCACTGTCAAAGAGAGTTGGAGCTAGTACCTCCCCATATATATGTATGGAATGGAGTTTTCAACTGAAAAGAAACTTTGTGTTCCCAACAAGCTAGGTGAAGGAAGGCTTTCACACACACTTATCTCTCAGAACTGAGCAAGTGGAGAGACGTTCGTTCATCTAGCACCAAGGGAACGGGTTGCAGGAGACACTTTTTCTCTGCTTTCTCAGTCTGTTTCCTAGTGCCGGTTTGAAGTTCCTGCAGTTTTCAGTGTAAAACCGAGTTGGAGCTAGTACCTCCCCATATATATGTATGGAATGTAGTTTGCAACTGAAAAGAAACTTTGTGTTCCCAACAACTAGGTGAAGGACGGCTTTCACACACAATTATATCTCAGAACTGAGCAAGTGGAGAGACGTTCGTTCATCTAGCACCAAGGGAACGGTTTGCAGGAGACACTTTTTCTCTACTTTCTCAGTCTGTTTCCTAGTGCCGGTCTGAAGTTCCTGCAGTTTTCACTGTAAAACCGAGTTGGAGCTAGTACCTCCCCATATATATGTATGGAATGTAGTTTGCAACTGAAAAGAAACTTTGTGTTCCCAGCAAGCTAGGTGAAGGACGGCTTTCACACACAATTATCTCTCAGAACTGAGCAAGTGGAGAGACGTTCGTTCATCTAGCACCAAGGGAACGGTTTGCAGGAGACACTTTTTCTCTGCTTTCTCAGTCTGTTTCCTAGTGCCGGTTTGAAGTTCCTGCAGTTTTCACTGTAAAAGCGAGTTAGAGTTTCTACCTCCCCATATATATGTATGGAATGGAGTTTGCAACTGAAAAGAAACTTTGTGTTCCCAACAAGCTAGGTGAAGGACGGCTTTCACACACACTTATCTCTCAGAACTGAGCAAGTGGAGAGACGTTCGTTCATCTAGCACCAAGGGAACGGGTTGCAGGAGACATTTTTTCTCTGCTTTCTCAGTCTGTTTCCTAGTGCCGGTTTGAAGTTCCTGCAGTTTTCACTGTAAAACCGAGTTAGAGTATCAACCTCCCCATATATATGTATGGAATGGAGTTCGCAACTGAAAAGAAACTTTGTGTTCCCAACAAGCTAGGTGAAGGACGGCTTTCACACACACTTATCTCTCAGAACTGAGCAAGTGGAGAGACGTTCGTTCATCTAGAACCAAGGGAACGGGTTGCAGGATACACTTTTTCTCTGCTTTCTCAGTCTGTTTCCTAGTGCCGGTTTGAAGTTCCTGCAGTTTTCACTGTAAAACCGAGTGGGAGCTTCTACCTCCCCATATATATGTATGGAATGGAGTTTGCAACTGAAAAGAAACTTTGTGTTCCCAAGAAGCTAGGTGAAGGACGGCTTTCACACACACATATCTCTCAGAACTGAGCAAGTGGACAGACGTTCGTTTTTCTAGCACCAAGGGAACGGGTTGCAGGAGACACTTTTTCTCTGCTTTCTTAATTGTTTCCTAGTGCCGATTTGAAGTTCCTGCAGTTTTCACTGTCAAACAGAGTTGGAGCTAGTACCTCCCCATATATATGTATGGAATGGAGTTTGCAACTGAAAAGAAACTTTGTGTTCCCAACAAGCTAGGTGAAGGAAGGCTTTCACACACACTTATCTCTCAGAACTGAGCAAGTGGAGAGACGTTCGTTCATCTAGCACCAAGGGAACGTGTTGCAGGAGACACTTTTTCTCTGCTTTCTCAGTCTGTTTCCTAGTGCCGGTTTGAAGTTCCTGCAGTTTTCAGTGTAAAACCGAGTTGGAGCTAGTACCTCCCCATATATATGTATGGAATGTAGTTTGCAACTGAAAAGAAACTTTGTGTTCCCAACAACTAGGTGAAGGACGGCTTTCACACACATTTATATCTCAGAACTGAGCAAGTGGAGAGACGTTCGTTCATCTAGCACCAAGGGAACGGGTTGCAGGAGACACTTTTTCTCTACTTTCTCAGTGTGTTTCCTAGTGCCGGTCTGAAGTTCCTGCAGTTTTCACTGTAAAACCGAGTTGGAGCTAGTACCTCCCCATATATATGTATGGAATGGAGTTTGCAACTGAAAAGAAACTTTGTGTTCCCAGCAAGCTAGGTGAAGGACGGCTTTCACACACAATTATCTCTCAGAACTGAGCAAGTGGAGAGACGTTCGTTCATCTAGCACCAAGGGAACGGGTTGCAGGAGACACTTTTTCTCTGCTTTCTCAGTCTGTTTCCTAGTGCCGGTTTGAAGTTCCTGCAGTTTTCACTGTAAAAGCGAGTTAGAGTTTCTACCTCCCCATATATATGTATGGAATGGAGTTTGCAACTGAAAAGAAACTTTGTGTTCCCAACAAGCTAGGTGAAGGACGGCTTTCACACACACTTATCTCTCAGAACTGAGCAAGTGGAGAGACTTTCGTTCATCTAGCACCAAGGGAACGGGTTTCAGGAGACACTTTTCCCTGCTTTCTCAGTCTGTTTCCTAGTGCCGGTTTGAAGTTCCTGCAGTTTTCACTGTAAAACCGAGTGGGAGCTTCTACCTCCCCATATGTATGTATGGAATGGAGTTTGCAACTGAAAAGAAACTTTGTGTTCCCAACAAGCTAGGTGAAGGACGGCTTTCACACACAATTATCTCTCAGAATTCATCAAGTGGAGAGACGTTCGTTCATTTAGCACCAAGGGAACGGGTTGCAGGAGACACTTTTTCTCTGCTTTCTCAGTCTGTTTCCTAGTGCCGGTTTGAAGTTCCTGCAGTTTTCACTGTCAAACAGAGTTGGAGCTTCTACCTCCCCATATATATGTATGGAATGGAGTTTGAAACTGAAAAGAAACTTTGTGTTCCCAACAAGCTAGGTGAAGGACTGCTTTCACACACACTTATCTCTCAGAACTGAGCAAGTGGAGAGGCGTTCGTTCATCTAGCACCAAGGGAACGGGTTGCAGGAGAAACTTTTTCTCTGATTTCTCAGTCTGTTTCCTAGTGCCGATTTGAAGTTCCTGCAGTTTTCACTGTCAAACCGAGTTGGAGCCAGAACCTACCCATATATATATATGGAATGGAGTTTGCAACTGAAAAGAAACTTTGTGTTCCCAACAAGCTAGGTGAAGGAAGGCTTTCACACACACTTATCTCTCAGAACTGAGCAAGTGGAGAGAGGTTCTTTCATCTAGCACCAAGGGAACGGGTTGCAGGAGACACTTTTTCTCTGCTTTCTCATTCTGTTTCCTAGTGCCGGTTTGAAGTTCCTGCAGTTTTCAGTGTAAAACCGAGTTGGAGCTAGTACCTCCCCATATATATGTATGGAATGTAGTTTGCAACTGAAAAGAAACTTTGTGTTCCCAACAACTAGGTGAAGGACGGCTTTCACACACAATTATCTCTCAGAACTGAGCAAGTGGAGAGACGTTCGTTAATCTAGCACCAAGGGAACGGGTTGCATGAGACACTTTTTCTCTGCTTTCTCAGTCTGTTTCCTAGTGCCGGTTTGAAGTTCCTGCAGTTTTCACTGTAAAACCGAGTTAGAGTTTCTACCTCCCCATATATATGTATGGAATGGAGTTTGCAACTGAAAAGAAACTTTGTGTTCCCAACAAGCTAGGTGAAGGACGGCTTTCACACACACTTATCTCTCAGAACTGAGCAAGTGGAGAGACGTTCGTTCATCTAGCACCAAGGGAACGGGTTGCAGGAGACACTTTTTCTCTGCTTTCTCAGTCTGTTTCCTAGTGCCGGTTTGAAGTTCCTGCAGTTTTCACTGTAAAACCGAGTGGGAGCTTCTACCTCCCCATATATATGTATGGAATGGAGTTTGCAACTGAAAAGAAACTTTGTGTTCCCAAGAAGCTAGGTGAAGGACGGCTTTCACACACACATATCTCTCAGAACAGAGCAAGTGGACAGACGTTCGTTTTTCTAGCACCAAGGGAACGGGTTGCAGGAGACACTTTTTCTCTGCTTTCTTAATTGTTTCCTAGTGCCGATTTGAAGTTCCTGCAGTTTTCACTGTCAAACAGAGTTGGAGCTAGTACCTCCCCATATATATGTATGGAATGGAGTTTGCAACTGAAAAGAAACTTTGTGTTCCCAACAAGCTAGGTGAAGGAAGGCTTTCACACACACTTATCTCTCAGAACTGAGCAAGTGGAGAGACGTTCGTTCATCTAGCACCAAGGGAACGGGTTGCAGGAGACACTTTTTCTCTGCTTTCTCAGTCTGTTTCCTAGTGCCGGTTTGAAGTTCCTGCAGTTTTCAGTGTAAAACCGAGTTGGAGCTAGTACCTCCCCATATATATGTATGGAATGTAGTTTGCAACTGAAAAGAAACTTTGTGTTCCCAACAACTAGGTGAAGGACGGCTTTCACACACAATTATATCTCAGAACTGAGCAAGTGGAGAGACGTTCGTTCATCTAGCACCAAGGGAACGGGTTGCAGGAGACACTTTTTCTCTACTTTCTCAGTCTGTTTCCTAGTGCCGGTCTGAAGTTCCTGCAGTTTTCACTGTAAAACCGAGTTGGAGTTAGTACCTCCCCATATATAAGTATGGAATGGAGTTTGCAACTGAAAAGAAACTTTGTGTTCCCAGCAAGCTAGGTGAAGGACGGCTTTCACACACAATTATCTCTCAGAACTGAGCAAGTGGAGAGACGTTCGTTCATCTAGCACCAAGGGAACGGGTTGCAGGAGACACTTTTTCTCTGCTTTCTCAGTCTGTTTCCTAGTGCCGGTTTGAAGTTCCTGCAGTTTTCACTGTAAAAGCGAGTTAGAGTTTCTACCTCCCCATATATATGTATGGAATGGAGTTTGCAACTGAAAAGAAACTTTGTGTTCCCAACAAGCTAGGTGAAGGACGGCTTTCACACACACTTATCTCTCAGAACTGAGCAAGTGGAGAGACGTTCGTTCATCTAGCACCAAGGGAACGGGTTGCAGGAGACACTTTTTCTCTGCTTTCTCAGTCTGTTTCCTAGTGCCGGTTTGAATTTCCTGCAGTTTTCACTGTAAAACCGAGTTAGAGTTTCAACCTCCCCATATATATGTATGGAATGGAGTTTGCAACTGAAAAGAAACTTTGTGTTCCCAACAAGCTAGGTGAAGGACGGCTTTCACACACACTTATCTCTCAGAACTGAGCAAGTGGAGAGACGTTCGTTCATCTAGAACCAAGGGAACGGGTTGCAGGAGACACTTTTTCTCTGCTTTCTCAGTCTGTTTCCTAGTGCCGGTTTGAAGTTCCTGCAGTTTTCACTGTAAAACCGAGTGGGAGCTTCTACCTCCCCATATATATGTATGGAATGGAGTTTGCAACTGAAAAGAAACTTTGTGTTCCCAAGAAGCTAGGTGAAGGACGGCTTTCACACACACATATCTCTCAGAACTGAGCAAGTGGACAGACGTTCGTTTTTCTAGCACCAAGGGAACGGGTTGCAGGAGACATTTTTTCTCTGCTTTCTTAATTGTTTCCTAGTGCCGATTTGAAGTTCCTGCAGTTTTCAGTGTAAAACCGAGTTGGAGCTAGTACCTCCCCATATATATGTATGGAATGTAGTTTGCAACTGAAAAGAAACTTTGTGTTCCCAACAACTAGGTGAAGGACGGCTTTCACACACAATTATATCTCAGAACTGAGCAAGTGGAGAGACGTTCGTTCATCTAGCACCAAGGGAACGGGTTGCAGGAGACACTTTTTCTCTACTTTCTCAGTGTGTTTCCTAGTGCCGGTCTGAAGTTCCTGCAGTTTTCACTGTAAAACCGAGTTGGAGCTAGTACCTCCCCATATATATGTATGGAATGGAGTTTGCAACTGAAAAGAAACTTTGTGTTCCCAGCAAGCTAGGTGAAGGACGGCTTTCACACACAATTATCTCTCAGAACTGAGCAAGTGGAGAGACGTTCGTTCATCTAGCACCAAGGGAACGGGTTGCAGGAGACACTTTTTCTCTGCTTTCTCAGTCTGTTTCCTAGTGCCGGTTTGAAGTTCCTGCAGTTTTCACTGTAAAAGCGAGTTAGAGTTTCTACCTCCCCATATATATGTATGGAATGGAGTTTGCAACTGAAAAGAAACTTTGTGTTCCCAACAAGCTAGGTGAAGGACGGCTTTCACACACACTTATCTCTCAGAACTGAGCAAGTGGAGAGACTTTCGTTCATCTAGCACCAAGGGAACGGGTTTCAGGAGACACTTTTCTCTGCTTTCTCAGTCTGTTTCCTAGTGCCGGTTTGAAGTTCCTGCAGTTTTCACTGTAAAACCGAGTGGGAGCTTCTGCCTCCCCATATATATGTATGGAATGGAGTTTGCAACTGAAAAGAAACTTTGTGTTCCCAACAAGCTAGGTGAAGGACGGCTTTCACACACACTTATCTCTCAGAATTCATCAAGTGGAGAGACGTTCGTTCATTTAGCACCAAGGGAACGGGTTGCAGGAGACACTTTTTCTCTTCTTTCTCAGTCTGTTTCCTAGTGCCGGTTTGAAGTTCCTGCATTTTTCACTGTCAAACAGAGTTGGAGCTAGTACCTCCCCATATATATGTATGGAATGGGGTTTGAAACTGAAAAGAAACTTTGTGTTCCCAACAAGCTAGGTGAAGGACTGCTTTCACACACACTTATCTCTCAGAACTGAGCAAGTGGAGAGACGTTCGTTCATCTAGCACCAAGGGAACGGGTTGCAGGAGAAACTTTTTCTCTGATTTCTCAGTCTGTTTCCTAGTGCCGATTTGAAGTTCCTGCAGTTTTCACTGTGAAACCGAGTTGGAGCTAGTACCTACCCATATATATATATGGAATGGAGTTTGCAACTGAAAAGAAACTTTGTGTTCCCAACAAGCTAGGTGAAGGAAGGCTTTCACACACACTTATCTCTCAGAACTGAGCAAGTGGAGAGACGTTCTTTCATCTAGCACCAAGGGAACGGGTTGCAGGAGACACTTTTTCTCTGCTTTCTCATTCTGTTTCCTAGTGCCGGTTTGAAGTTCCTGCAGTTTTCAGTGTAAAACCGAGTTGGAGCTAGTACCTCCCCATATATATGTATGGAATGTAGTTTGCAACTGAAAAGAAACTTTGTGTTCCCAACAACTAGGTGAAGGACGGCTTTCACACACAATTATCTCTCAGAACTGAGCAAGTGGAGAGACGTTCGTTAATCTAGCACCAAGGGAACGGGTTGCAGGAGACACTTTTTCTCTGCTTTCTCAGTCTGTTTCCTAGTGCCGGTTTGAAGTTCCTGCATTTTTCACTGTAAAACCGAGTTAGAGTTTCTACCTCCCCATATATATGTATGGAATGGAGTTTGCAACTGAAAAGAAACTTTGTCTTCCCAACAAGCTAGGTGAAGGACGGCTTTCACACACACTTATCTCTCAGAACTGAGCAAGTGGAGAGACGTTCGTTCATCTAGCACCAAGGGAACGGGTTGCAGGAGACACTTT
Organism: Camelus dromedarius; assembly: GCF_036321535.1. Taxonomy (NCBI): domain Eukaryota; kingdom Metazoa; phylum Chordata; class Mammalia; order Artiodactyla; family Camelidae; genus Camelus; species Camelus dromedarius. The sequence goes on along the minus strand of NW_026989778.1, from coordinate 927,273 downwards.
TTCTCTGCTTTCTCAGTCTGTTTCCTAGTGCCGGTTTGAAGTTCCTGCAGTTTTCACTGTAAAACCGAGTTAGAGTTTCTACCTCCCCATATATATGTATGGAATGGAGTTTGCAACTGAAAAGAAACTTTGTGTTCCCAACAAGCTAGGTGAAGGACGGCTTTCACACACACTTATCTCTCAGAACTGAGCAAGTGGAGAGACGTTCGTTCATCTAGCACCAAGGGAACGGGTTGCAGGAGACACTTTTTCTCTGCTTTCTCAGTCTGTTTCCTAGTGCCGGTTTGAAGTTCCTGCAGTTTTCACTGTAAAACCGAGTGGGAGCTTCTACCTCCCCATATATATGTATGGAATGGAGTTTGCAACTGAAAAGAAACTTTGTGTTCCCAAGAAGCTAGGTGAAGGACGGCTTTCACACACACATATCTCTCAGAACAGAGCAAGTGGACAGACGTTCGTTTTTCTAGCACCAAGGGAACGGGTTGCAGGAGACACTTTTTCTCTGCTTTCTTAATTGTTTCCTAGTGCCGATTTGAAGTTCCTGCAGTTTTCACTGTCAAACAGAGTTGGAGCTAGTACCTCCCCATATATATGTATGGAATGGAGTTTGCAACTGAAAAGAAACTTTGTGTTCCCAACAAGCTAGGTGAAGGAAGGCTTTCACACACACTTATCTCTCAGAACTGAGCAAGTGGAGAGACGTTCGTTCATCTAGCACCAAGGGAACGGGTTGCAGGAGACACTTTTTCTCTGCTTTCTCAGTCTGTTTCCTAGTGCCGGTTTGAAGTTCCTGCATTTTTCAGTGTAAAACCGAGTTGGAGCTAGTACCTCCCCATATATATGTATGGAATGTAGTTTGCAACTGAAAAGAAACTTTGTGTTCCCAACAACTAGGTGAAGGACGGCTTTCACACACAATTATATCTCAGAACTGAGCAAGTGGAGAGACGTTCGTTCATCTAGCACCAAGGGAACGGGTTGCAGGAGACACTTTTTCTCTGCTTTCTCAGTCTGTTTCCTAGTGCCGGTTTGAAGTTCCTGCAGTTTTCACTGTAAAACCGAGTTAGAGTTTCTACCTCCCCATATATATGTATGGAATGGAGTTTGCAACTGAAAAGAAACTTTGTGTTCCCAACAAGCTAGGTGAAGGACGGCTTTCACACACACTTATCTCTCAGAACTGAGCAAGTGGAGAAACTTTCGTTCATCTAGCACCAAGGGAACGGGTTTCAGGAGACACTTTTTCTCTGCTTTCTCAGTCTGTTTCCTAGTGCCGGTTTGAAGTTCCTGCAGTTTTCACTGTAAAACCGAGTGGGAGCTTCTACCTCCCCATATGTATGTATGGAATGGAGTTTGCAACTGAAAAGAAACTTTGTGTTCCCAACAAGCTAGGTGAAGCACGGCTTTCACACACACTTATCTCTCAGAATTCATCAAGTGGAGAGACGTTCGTTCATTTAACACCAAGGGAACGGGTTGCAGGAGACACTTTTTCTCTGCTTTCTCAGTCTGTTTCCTAGTGCCGGTTTGAAGTTCCTGCAGTTTTCACTGTCAAACAGAGTTGGAGCTTCTACCTCCCCATATATATGTATGGAATGGAGTTTGAATCTGAAAAGAAACTTTGTGTTCCCAACAAGCTAGGTGAAGGACTGCTTTCACACACACTTATCTCTCAGAACTGAGCAAGTGGAGAGACGTTCGTTCATCTAGCACCAAGGGAACGGGTTGCAGGAGACACTTTTTCTCTGATTTCTCAGTCTGTTTCCTAGTGCCGGTTTGAAGTTCCTGCAGTTTTCACTGTCAAACCGAGTTGGAGCTAGTACCTACCCATATATATATATGGAATGGAGTTTGCAACTGAAAAGAAAATTTGTGTTCCCAACTAGACAGGTGAAGGACGGCTTTCACACACACTTATCTCTCAGAACTGAGCAAGTGGAGAGACGTTCGTTCATCTAGCACGAATGGAACGGGTTGCAGGAGAAAATTTTTCTCTGCTTTCTCAGTCTGTTTCCTAGTGCCGTTTTGAAGTTCCTGCAGTTTTCACTGTCAAACCGAGTTGGAGCTAGTACCTCCCCATATATATGTATGGAATGGAGTTTGCAACTGAAAAGAAACTTTTGTTCCCAACAAGCTAGGTGAAGGACGGCTTTCACACACACTTATCTCTCAGAACTGAGCAAGTGGAGAGACTTTCGTTCATCTAGCACCAAGGGAACGGGTTTCAGGAGACACTTTTTGTCTGCTTTCTCAGTCTGTTTCCTAGTGCCGGTTTGAAGTTCCTGCAGTTTTCACTGTAAAACCGAGTGGGAGCTTCTACCACCCCATATATATGTATGGAATGGAGTTTGCAACTGAAAAGAAACTTTGTGTTCCCAACAAGCTAGGTCAAGGACGGCTTTCACACACACATATCTCTCAGAACAGAGCAAGTGGACAGACGTTCGTTTTTCTAGCACCAAGGGAACGGGTTGCAGGAGACACTTTTTCTCTGCTTTCTTAATTGTTTCCTAGTGCCGATTTGAAGTTCCTGCAGTTTTCACTGTCAAACAGTGTTGGAGCTAGTACCTCCACATATATATGTATGGAATGGAGTTTGCAACTGAAAAGAAACTTTGTGTTCCCAACAAGCTAGGTGAAGGAAGGCTTTCACACACACTTATCTCTCAGAACTGAGCAAGTGGAGAGACTTTCGTTCATCTAGCACCAAGGGAACGGGTTTCAGGAGACACTTTTTCTCTGCTTTCTCAGTCTGTTTCCTAGTGCCGGTTTGAAGTTCCTGCAGTTTTCACTGTAAAACCGAGTGGGAGCTTCTACCTCCCCATATGTATGTATGGAATGGAGTTTGCAACTGAAAAGAAACTTTGTGTTCCCAAAAAGCTAGGTGAAGCACGGCTTTCACACACACTTATCTCTCAGAATTCATTAAGTGGAGAGACGTTCGTTCATTTAGCACCAAGGGAACGGGTTGCAGGAGACACTTTTTCTCTGCTTTCTCAGTCTGTTTCCTAGTGCCGGTTTGAAGTTCCTGCAGTTTTCACTGTCAAACAGAGTTGGAGCTTCTACCTCCCCATATATATGTATGGAATGGAGTTTGAAACTGAAAAGAAACTTTGTGTTCCCAACAAGCTAGGTGAAGGACTGCTTTCACACACACTTATCTCTCAGAACTGAGCAAGTGGAGAGACGTTCGTTCATCTAGCACCAAGGGAACGGGTTGCACGAGACACTTTTTCTCTGATTTCTCAGTCTGTTTCCTAGTGCCGGTTTGAAGTTCCTGCAGTTTTCACTGTCAAACCGAGTTGGAGCTAGTACCTCCCCATATATATGTATGGAATGGAGTTTGCAACTGAAAAGAAACTTTGTGTTCCCAACAAGCTAGGTGAAGGACGGCTTTCACACACACTTATCTCTCAGAACTGAGCAAGTGGAGAGACTTTCGTTCATCTAGCACCAAGGGAACGGGTTTCAGGAGACACTTTTTGTCTGATTTCTCAGTCTGTTTCCTAGTGCCGGTTTGAAGTTCCTGCAGTTTTCACTGTAAAACCGAGTGGGAGCTTCTACCTCCCCATATATATGTATGGAATGGAGTTTGCAACTGAAAAGAAACTTTGTGTTCCCAAGAAGCTAGGTCAAGGACGGCTTTCACACACACATATCTCTCAGAACAGAGCAAGTGGACAGACGTTCGTTTTTCTAGCACCAAGGGAACGGGTTGCAGGAGACACTTTTTCTCTGCTTTCTTAATTGTTTCCTAGTGCCGATTTGAAGTTCCTGCAGTTTTCACTGTCAAACAGAGTTGGAGCTAGTACCTCCCCATATATATGTATGGAATGGAGTTTGCAACTGAAAAGAAACTTTGTGTTCCCAACAAGCTAGGTGAAGGAAGGCTTTCACACACACTTATCTCTCAGAACTGAGCAAGTGGAGAGACGTTCGTTCATCTAGCACCAAGGGAACGGGTTGCAGGAGACACTTTTTCTCTGCTTTCTCATTCTGTTTCCTAGTGCCGGTTTGAAGTTCCTGCAGTTTTCAGTGTAAAACCGAGTTGGAGCTATTACCTCCCCATATATATGTATGGAATGTAGTTTGCAACTGAAAAGAAACTTTGTGTTCCCAACAACTAGGTGAAGGACGGCTTTCACACACAATTATATCTCAGAACTGAGCAAGTGGAGAGACGTTCGTTCATCTAGCACCAAGGGAACGGGTTGCAGGAGACACTTTTTCTCTACTTTCTCAGTCTGTTTCCTAGTGCCGGTCTGAAGTTCCTGCAGTTTTCACTGTAAAACCGAGTTGGAGCTAGTACCTCCCCATATATATGTATGGAATGGAGTTTGCAACTGAAAAGAAACTTTGTGTTCCCAGCAAGCTAGGTGAAGGACGGCTTTCACACACAATTATCCCTCAGAACTGAGCAAGTGGAGAGACGTTCGTTCATCTAGCACCAAGGGAACGGGTTGCAGGAGACCCTTTTTCTCTGCTTTCTCAGTCTGTTTCCTAGTGCCGGTTTGAAGTTCCTGCAGTTTTCACTGTAAAACCGAGTTAGAGTTTCTACCTCCCCATATATATGTATGGAATGGAGTTTGCAACTGAAAAGAAACTTTGTGTTCCCAACAAGCTAGTTGAAGGACGGCTTTCACACACACTTATCTCTCAGAACTGAGCAAGTGGAGAGATGTTCGTTCATCTAGCACCAAGGGAACGGGTTGCAGGAGACACTTTTTCTCTGCTTTCTCAGTCTGTTTACTAGTGCCGGTTTGAAGTTCCTGCAGTTTTCAGTGTAAAACCGAGTTGGAGCTATTACCTCCCCATATATATGTATGGAATGTAGTTTGCAACTGAAAAGAAACTTTGTGTTCCCAACAACTAGGTGAAGGACGGCTTTCACACACAATTATATCTCAGAACTGAGCAAGTGGTGAGACGTTCGTTCATCTAGCACCAAGGGAACGGGTTGCAGGAGACACTTTTTCTCTACTTTCTCAGTCTGTTTCCTAGTGCCGGTCTGAAGTTCCTGCAGTTTTCACTGTAAAACCGAGTTGGAGCTAGTACCTCCCCATATATATGTATGGAATGGAGTTTGCAACTGAAAAGAAACTTTGTGTTCCCAGCAAGCTAGGTGAAGTACGGCTTTCACACACAATTATCTCTCAGAACTGAGCAAGTGGAGAGACGTTCGTTCATCTAGCACCAAGGGAACGGGTTGCAGGAGACATTTTTTCTCTGCTTTCTCAGTCTGTTTCCTAGTGCCGGTTTGAAGTTCCTGCAGTTTTCACTGTAAAACCGAGTTAGAGTTTCTACCTCCCCATATATATGTATGGAATGGAGTTTGCAACTGAAAAGAAACTTTGTGTTCCCAACAAGCTAGGTGAAGAACGGCTTTCACACACACTTATCTCTCAGAACTGAGCAAGTGGAGAGACGTTCGTTCATCTAGCACCAAGGGAACGGGTTGCAGGAGACACTTTTTCTCTGCTTTCTCAGTCTGTTTCCTAGTGCCGGTTTGAAGTTCCTGCAGTTTTCACTGTAAAACCGAGTTAGAGTTTCTACCTCCCCATATATATGTATGGAATGGAGTTTGCAACTGAAAAGAAACTTTGTGTTCCCAACAAGCTAGGTGAAGGACGGCTTTCACACACACTTATCTCTCAGAACTGAGCAAGTGGAGAGATGTTCGTTCATCTAGCACCAAGGGAACGGGTTGCAGGAGACACTTTTTCTCTGCTTTCTCAGTCTGTTTCCTAGTGCCGGTTTGAAGTTCCTGCAGTTTTCACTGTAAAACCGAGTTGGAGCTAGTACCTCCCCATATATATGTATGGAATGGAGTTTGCAACTGAAAAGAAGCTTTTTGTTCCCAACAAGCTAGGTGAAGGACGGCTTTCACACACACTTATCTCTCAGAACTGAGCAAGTGGAGAGATGTTCGTTCATCTAGCACCAAGGGAACGGGTTGCAGGAGACACTTTTTCTCTGCTTTCTCAGTCTGTTTCCTAGTCCCGGTTTGAAGTTCCTGCAGTTTTCACTGTCAAACCGAGTTGGAGCTTGTACCTCCCCATATATATGTATGGAATGGAGTTTGCAACTGAAAAGAAACTTTGTGTTCCCAACAAGCTAGGTGAAGTACGGCTTTCACACACACTTATCTCCCAGAAATGATCAAGTGGAGAGACGTTCGTTCATTTAGCACCAAGGGAACGGGTTGCAGGAGACACTTTTTCTCTGCTTTCTCAGTCTGTTTCCTAGTGCCGGTTTGAAGTTCCTGCAATTTTCACTGTCAAACCGAGTTGGAGCTAGTACCTCCCCATATATATGTATGGAATGGAGTTTGAAACTGAAAAGAAACTTTGTGTTCCCAACAAGCTAGGTGAAGGACGGCTTTCACACACACTTATCTCTCAGAACTGAGCAAGTGGAGAGACGTTCGTTCATCTAGCACCAAGGGAACGGGTTGCAGGAGACACTTTTTCTCTGCTTTCTCAGCCTGTTTCCTAGTGCCGGTTTGAAGTTCCTGCAGTTTTCACTGTAAAACCGAGTGGGAGCTTCTACCTCCCCATATATATGTATGGAATGGAGTTTGCAACTGAAAAGAAACTTTGTGTTCCCAAGAAGCTAGGTGAAGGACGGCTTTCACACACACATATCTCTCAGAACAGAGCAAGTGGACAGACGTTCGTTCTTCTAGCACCAAGGGAACGGGTTGCATCAGACACTTTTTCTCTGCTTTCTTAATTGTTTCCTAGTGCCGATTTGAAGTTCCTGCAGTTTTCACTGTCAAACAGAGTTGGAGCTAGTACCTCCCCATATATATGTATGGAATGGAGTTTGCAACTGAAAAGAAACTTTGTGTTCCCAACAAGCTAGGTGAAGGAAGGCTTTCACACACACATATCTCTCAGAACTGAGCAAGTGGAGAGACGTTCGTTCATCTAGCACCAAGGGAACGGGTTGCAGGAGACACTTTTTCTCTGCTTTCTCAGTCTGTTTCCTAGTGCCGGTTTGAAGTTCCTGCAGTTTTCAGTGTAAAACCGAGTTGGAGCTAGTACCTCCCCATATATATGTATGGAATGGAGTTTGCAACTGAAAAGAAACTTTGTGTTCCCAACAAGCTAGGTGAAGGACGGCTTTCACACACACTTATTTCTCAGAACTGAGCAAGTGGAGAGACTTTCGTTCATCTAGCACCAAGGGAACGGGTTTCAGGAGACACTTTTTCTCTGCTTTCTCAGTCTGTTTCCTAGTGCCGGTTTGAAGTTCCTGCAGTTTTCACTGTAAAACCGATTGGGAGCTTCTACCTCCCCATATATATGTATGGAATGGAGTTTGCAACTGAAAAGAAACTTTGTGTTCCCAAGAAGCTAGGTGAAGGACGGCTCTCACACACACATATCTCTCAGAACAGAGCAAGTGGACAGACGTTCGTTCTTCTAGCACCAAGGGAACGGGTTGCAGGAGACACTTTTTCTCTGCTTTCTTAATTGTTTCCTAGTGCCGATTTGAAGTTCCTGCAATTTTCAGTGTAAAACCGAGTTGGAGCTAGTACCTCCCCATATATATGTATGGAATGGAGTTTGCAACTGAAAAGAAACTTTGTGTTCCCAACAAGCTAGGTGAAGGACGGCTTTCACACACAATTATCTCTCAGAACTGAGCAAGTGGAGAGACGTTCGTTCATCTAGCACCAAGGGAACGTGTTGCAGGAGACACTTTTTCTCTACTTACTCAGTCTGTTTCCTAGTGCCGGTCTGAAGTTCCTGCAGTTTTCACTGTAAAACCGAGTTGGAGCTAGTACCTCCCCATATATATGTATGGAATGGAGTTTGCAACTGAAAAGAAACTTTGTGTTCCCAGCAAGCTAGGTGAAGGACGGCTTTCACACACAATTATCTCTCAGAACTGAGCAAGTGGAGAGACGTTCGTTCATCTAGCACCAAGGGAACGGGTTGCAGGAGACACTTTTTCTCTGCTTTCTCAGTCTGTTTCCTAGTGCCGGTTTGAAGTTCCTGCAGTTTTCACTGTAAAACCGAGTTAGAGTTTCTACCTCCCCATATATATGTATGGAATGGAGTTTGCAACTGAAAAGAAACTTTGTGTTCCCAACAAGCTAGGTGAAGGACGGCTTTCACACACACTTATCTCTCAGAACTGAGCAAGTGGAGAGACGTTCGTTCATCTAGCACCAAGGGAACGGGTTGCAGGAGACACTTTTTCTCTGCTTTCTCAGACTGTTTCCTAGTGCCGGTTTGAAGTTCCTGCAGTTTTCACTGTAAAACCGAGTTGGAGCTAGTACCTCCCCATATATATGTATGGAATGTAGTTTGCAACTGAAAAGAAAATTTGTGTTCCCAACAAGCTAGGTGAAGGACGGCTTTCACACACACTTATCTCTCAGAACTGAGCAAGTGGAGAGATGTTCGTTCATCTAGCACCAAGGGAATGGGTTGCAGGAGAAACTTTTACTCTGCTTTCTCAGTCTGTTTCCTAGTGCCGGTTTGAAGTTCCTGCAGTTTTCACTGTCAAACCGATTTGGAGCTAGTACCTCCCCATATATATGTATGGAATGGAGTTTGCAACTGAAAAGAAACTTTGTGTTCCCAACAAGCTAGGTGAAGGACGGCTTTCACACACACTTATCTCTCAGAACTGAGCAAGTGGAGAGACGTTCGTTCATTTAGCACCAAGGGAACGGGTTGCAGGAGACACTTTTTCTCTGCTTTCTCAGACTGTTTCCCAGTGCCGATTTGAAGTTCCTGCAGTTTTCACTGTAAAACAGAGTTGGAGCTTCTACCTCCCCATATATATGTATGGAATGGAGTTTGAAACTGAAAAGTAACTTTGTGTTCCCAACAAGCTATGTGAAGGACGGCTTTCACACACACTTATCTCTCAGAACTGAGCAAGTGGAGAGACGTTCGTTCATGTAGCACCAAGGGAACGGGTTGCAGGAGACACTTTTTCTCTGATTTCTCAGTCTGTTTCCTAGTGCCGGTTTGAAGTTCCTGCATTTTCACTGTAAACCGAGTTGGAGCTAGTACCTCCACATATATGATTATGGAATGGAGTTTGCAACTGGAAAGAAACTTTGTGTTCCCAACAAGCTAGGTGAAGGACGGCTTTCACACACACATATCTCTCAGAACTGAGCAAGTGGAGAGACGTTCGTTCATCTTGCACCAAGGGAACGGGTTGCAGGAGACACTTTTTCTCTGCTTTCTCAGTCTGTTTCCTAGTGCCGGTTTGAAGTTCCTGAAGTTTTCACTGTCAAACCGAGTTGGAGCTAGTACCTCCCCATATATATGTATGGAATGGAGTTTGCAACTGAAAAGAAACTTTGTGTTCCCAACAAGCTAGGTGAAGGACGGCTTTCACACACACTTATCTCTCAGAACTGAGCAAGTGGAGAGACGTTCGTTCATCTAGCACCAAGGGAACGGGTTGCAGGAGACACTTTTTCTCTGCTTTCTCAGTCTGTTTCCTAGTGCCGGTTTGAAGTTCCTGCAGTTTTCACTGTAAAACCGAGTTGGATCTAGTACCTCCCCATATATATGTATGGAATGGAGTTTGCAACTGAAAAGAAACTTTGTGTTCCCAACAAGCTAGGTGAAGGACGGCTTTCACACACAATTATCTCTCAGAACTGAGCAATTGGAGAGATGTTCGTTCATCTAGCACCAAGGGATCGGTTTGCAGGAGACAATTTTTCTCTGCTTTCTCAGTCTGTTTCCTAGTGCCGGTTTGAAGTTCCTGCAGTTTTCACTGTCAAAACGAGTTAGAGCTTCTACTTCCCCATATATATGTATGGAATGGTGTTGGCAACTTAAAAGAAACTTTGTGTTCCCAACAAGCTAGGTGAAGGACTGCATTCACACACACTTATCTCTCAGAACTGAGCAAGTGGAGAGACGTTCGTTCATCTAGCATCAAGGGAACGGGTTGCAGGAGAAACTTTTTCTCTGCTTTCTCAGTCTGTTTCCTAGTGCCGGTATGAAGTTCCTGCAGTTTTCACTGTTAAACCGAGTTGGAGCTAGTACCTCCCTATATATATGTATGGAATGGAGTTTGCAACTGAAAAGAAACTTTGTGTTCCCAACAAGCTAGGTGAAGGACGGCTTTCACACACACTTATCTCTCAGAACTGAGCAAGTGGAGAGACGTTCGTTCATCTAGCACCAAGAGAACGGGTTGCAGGAGACACTTATTCTCTGCTTTGTCAGT